>NC_056741.1:1514758307-1514923278 GCF_019279795.1 Protopterus annectens
CTGCCCAAGGGCATTTATAAGCCCTGATAGTTATGTGGCTTTCGCCACCGAACAAGGCCAGCGAGCTGCTCTGCCTCACATGTACCGGGATTTTGTTCTGACCCTGTGGGTTCTGTCACTTAGCCAGTTTGCAACCCATCTTGGTCTCAAAAAGTCAACCAAGTTTAAGAGGCAGGATCTGCCTTTGACAAAGCCAAACTGGGTTGGATCCAAAGTGGCTTGTCAAGCTAATGGGGCAGTAATTAAATCTCAAAATACACTCACTCAAAGCACTCCTTAAAATGGAGAACATTGACATTTGTGTTGTAATGTTAGCTGCACCTGTGTTGTAATGTTAGCTGCACCTGAAGTATCTCTGATGCATTATGTTGGGCTAATAGGCTGGAGGAGTGCGCATCCTTTATGAATATGGAAACACCACCATCTTTGGAGCATCAGTCCAAGTTCTGGGGCTGAAAGTCTCTGGTCTCTGTTACACCACAAATGTCAATGTTCTCCATTTTAAGGAGTGCTTTGAGTGAGTGTATTTTGAGATTTAGACTTCTAGTGTTGAGCAGCATGACCCTCAGATTACATTTGTTTGTAGCTGTTACAGTGGTGATTTGGTCTTTGGAACACCACCTAAAAAAAGGCACTATAGGGGTAGCAAGAGCCTTGGCCAGTATTCAGAAGCCCAGGGGTGACAGATCCAGACTATCTCTGGCAAAGAGTCGAGGTCTGTCAATCATGTCATCCCAGGCAGACAGATACTGGATCCACTTAGAATGACACCAGAAACTTAGCCAGTTGTTTGAATCAAACATTTTCTGCTTGTACTGCGCTATCATTCTGGGTGATGGTAGGAGCCTGCTCAGGGCTAGGGTCATACCTGCCTGGGCTGCATAATCTGAGAGCTCCTCCATGTCTCTTTTCATGTAGTCCAGGGAGGTAGGTACATCTCAGTTCATTCACACCCACATGTACAATGACAGAGTCATATTTGTACCTGTTGTTGAGGGACCTGCATCCGTGCATTATGTGGTGGATCCTGGCACCTGACAGGCAGCTGACTGTTACTTTCTCCTTATTCAACCTAGTGAGTAGGACATCAGTGTGCCTCACTATCGAGTCACCTATGACTAGTGTGATAGGCATGCTGGTTTGCCTTAGGGGCTTTGGTTGTGTGACACACTGTTTAGGAGAGTTATATGTCTCATGATTAGTGTTGTGGTGGTCGAGTGCGTTTCTGCCTTGGAGGCTCTGCTATTTGGCTAGATTTTTATTGAGATCATCCGTGAAGGTGGGTGTGTGGTTTGTGTTTTTATGTGAAGGCAGTGCTGGTGTGTGTTTTGGAGGGCTATGTGTTTCATGTGATGTGGTGTAAGTGTTGACCTTCTCATCTTGACCAGCTATTCAAGTCTTGGCTGGAGAGTGTGTGGCTTTCAATTTGGATATATAAGTGCACCTCTCGCAAGTCTGAATGTTGGTAGGTAAGAGGAGAGGGTTGTCAGTGTATGTGAGGCAGTTGCTACATTGCCTCAGGATGCCCAAGCTCACCAGGTTAATAGGAGAAAGCACAGGGAACTGACCTTTAGACATGCCTGGAGGGGTGGGCATTAATAATAAGTACTGGAGCTGTTTCCTTGTAGAAAATTTAGTGATGGTAGCACTTTTGTGTGCTACAATAATTGCTACAAGAAGTTTGGTAAAGTACTAGACTAATAAGCTAGTAAAAGTGCAGGAGAGGAGAGAACTAGCAGATCTAAGGGAAAATTTGAAAAGCAGACTTTTTGGCATCACTCAGAAGCTTACAAACAGTCTTGTATACAGCAAATATGTATCTGGACTACAGTAGTTCAAGGAAAGGCAGGGAACATTTTTTTTAAGTAGAAAGTGAAGAGAGATAATTCAATATTCAGAAGCTAAAGGGGTGGGCCTTTGCTAAGTTCTCACTATAAACAGTAGAATGAGCTGATGCAATGTGACTGGGGAGGAGTGTTCAGTATCAACTTTATACCAGAGACGGGCAACTCAAAGCCACCAAGACTTAAGACTGCTACAAGAACTGGATGGGGGATGGGAAAAAACAGTTGTACAGATTACAGAGATATTAAATCAAAAGTGCAGAAGATAATTGAGAATAAACACTTATCTTTTCCCAATATCACAGTAGGCAGTAGGTCAGTCTTTCTGCAGCTTACAACAGCTTCAGCAAACCGATATATCTGATTTAAAACACTGGCTATTAAAGGTAGAGGAGCAGAAACCTATCAAATCAACAATAACAGTTTTTCAGGAATGCCCCTAGCTAGATTAAACCAGTCCTGTTCATTCTCTCCCACAGAGAAAACAGATAGGCATCTAGACAAAAGATTTCACTGCAAAGTGAGGGTAACAGTAACAGATATTCAGCTCTAACACACAACAAAAAGGACAGTAAAAAAGTTGTACAGATTACAGAGATATTAAATCAAAAGTGCAGAAGATTACTGAGAATAAACACTTATCTTTTCCCAGTATCACAGTAGGCAGTAGGTCAGTCTTTCTGTAGCTTAAAACAGCTTCAGTAAACACATCTGAGTTAATCATAAAATATTTCCCAGTTATTAAGCATTAAGTGCTTAATATCTTCAGTGACATTAAATACAACAGAAAAGGCACAAATAAAGTCATGGCACAATGAGTCATAGTCATAGTGGAAGCATATCTAGATAATACAGATAGGTTGACACATACATACATACATACATATAGTCTTTATATAGGTTTATATCAGATGATCAAATTTTTAGAAAATCAAACTTCATATGGTTGAGACCATATGTTCAAGTTTCTGTAAACTCAAAATAAATAAAACAAAAAAAAATCTATATTTATTCAGGGGACAAACTCTCCTACAATCCCAACACCCCTGCAAATTATATATACCAAATCCAAGATCACACTACAGTGGATTAAAGGGTAAATTCCCTGATCCAGTTGTACCATGATCTCTATACAAATCCTTCGACCATATGAAGTTTGAATTTCCAAAAACTTGATCATCTGATATAAACCCATACATATATATATATATAATATATATATATATATATATATATATATATATATATATATATATATATATATATATATATATATATATATATATATATATATATATATATATATATATATATATATATATATATATATATATATATATATATATCCACACACACATGCATACAGTACATACAAACACACACACACACACACACACACACACACACACACACACACACACACACACACACACACACACACACACACACGCACACATATGCATACATAAATTGGAAATAAAAATGTATGCGATATAGTAATCAAGCTTCTCGAAGACCACCAAGTCAAAATTATGGTGATCAAACCTAGGAACATATAATAAGCAGGCTCCATTGTTTTTCTGATTTCATTATATTCTCTACATTCCTTACAAAACCAAATAATACACACACCAAGTTTGGTTCCACTGGTTTTGCAAGCAATTTATTTTTCAAAAGCAGTCCTCATTTTCCTACGTTATTATGCAGATGAAAAGGTATGTTTAACTGTAGGTTAAAAAAATGAAAGTAAGTAATTTAATATTCAATTATTAACTCAAACAATGTTATAAACAGTAGCCTAAGGGAAATACTGTTGTAAGCCAGTGGATCAAAAGGTCACGGACAACATTACTGCAAAACACTGCGAATGCAGCTGCAGATGGATGGACAGCAAAACATCATTTCAGCATTTTTGTAGAAGCAGAAAGCCTGACAGCTATCAAGCTTTATGTTCGCACCACTCTGAGGGTGCAGTGATTCACATATATATCCCACAGAAATCTGTAGGTTTAGTAATTATTTAAAATAATTAAATAACAAGTTCCAAAGGACAAACCACAAGAGTTCTAAGATTGAGTGCTTTCGTTCTTTAATATCTTCACACTAGAACTTCCTCAGAATCTTTTTACAAAATGTTTCCATACCATTTAAATGCTCTTCAGGTTTTGCCCCAAAAAACACATACAACCAATCAACTACCATTCAAAGCGCATGCACCCAATGAAATCCAATATTTAAATTAGTTTCAACAATATCAAAAAAGAAACATTTCCTGGTATTCAGGACCAATCATTATACATTAAAAACAAGCAAATCATAGATCTTAATCACTTTTTTTTACCAGTCGGGAAAAAGAACCAATCATAGATCTTGATTGCCTTTTTCCAACAATCAAAAACAGTGTTAAAATTCATTATCAAAAACTGATGCAGCCAAACAGTCTCCCATCCAAATGCTATCCAAGTTTGATTCTGCTTAGCTTCTAAAGTCAGACAAGACTGGGTACATTTGTTCTAATGATTCACTCTCAAAATAAAACATTTTATGTTAATCATATAATTTAATCCTGGCAGTTGATCTGCCATACATGTTATTTGCCATCTAGATTGGCAACATTCCAAGTGGACTTTATAATCACCTTCTAAAGCCTGGATTGCTACAGAGTTAAAGAATGTATACTTCCTAAAATGTTCACAAATCAAAACGTGTTTAGCCAATGCTTTATTTGCATTGTGTTTTCTGGTGGCTAAATTATGTTCATAGATCCTATGTTTTAAACATCTCAATGATTTACCTATATAAAAACTTGAACATGAGTCGCATAAGGCCAAATAAACTACCCCAGTGGAAGTGCAGTCAAAACCTTTTCTTACTGGTAAAAACCATGTTGTGAGCATTCAATGTAATACTTGCACTGTTTGCTGTTTGTATAGACTTATTTAAAATGTTTTTTATATTGTGTCTCTTTTTGTAAGTGAACAATGGCTTTGAACCTAGTATATGAGCCATATCTCCGTTGCCCAGAATACATTTCCAATTAACTGTCAGGATGGTCTTTATAATGTTCATATCCATAGATATAGGAAGAGGAAAGGCATTCTTAAAACCAGTCTTGTTGTTATTCTGGACTATATGCATAACTGAAGGATCTGTTGACAATTGAAGCTCAACTTTATTTAGGATAGGGCTTGCCCTGTCCATTCTGAGTAATAACACTTCTTTTTCAGTTTTCTTTAACCAATAACCGGTGTAACCTCGTTCAAGAAAGTAACCCCTTAGAGTAACAAGGTCACTGTTGAAACATTAATTGCCACTTGTCAATCTACTAAGTCTGATATACCGACCCTCTTGCACTTTGCATCTTGTATGTATATGTATATTTACTTTTTTTGTCTTGTTCTTAATAGTTGCATGTATGTCGTTTATGTAATTCTTACTTCCAGTCACTAAAACCAGAGTCAAATTCCTTGTATGTGCACATGCCTGGCCAGTAAATGTGGTTCTGATTCTGATTCTTTACAGCACTTTTTTTCATGTGCTGAGGGTGCAAACTGTGTTTATGTAAATATTGGTTGACAAAACTACCTTTATGGTAAATCTGGCTTTGTATGCATCCCTTCTCTTGTACAAAAGTCAGAGTCACATCAAGATAATTAATTGACTTGCCAAAACTACCTTTAGTGAATTTCAAAACACATTTACTCATGTTCAAGTCATTGAGAAGTAAATTAAATTCATCCTCTTTTCCATTCCATATGATAATCAAATCATCGATTTATCTTTGATAAAAAAAAACACCTTGATGAATAGCGGATGTTGTTTTAACTTCTCTTGTCCCCAAAGTGCCATTAGCAAATTTGAAAAGGCTGGTGCAACTTTGGCACCCATCACAACTTCACTTTTTGTTTATAAAGGTTTTCATCAAACCAGAAAAAATTGTTCCCCAGTACCAGAGATAATAAGAAACACATGGTGTTTATAGAATTCACATTCAAATTTGAGAACGATGACAAATATGCCCTTATGGCTTCTATTACATCTTTTTGAGCTATACATGTGTAAAGAGACACAACATCCAAAGATGAAAAATGTCAGTCTCTAAAACATGCCTGATGTTTCTTTAATAATTCCAATAAATGCCAAGAGTCTCGAAGATAAAACTCTGAGGATTGAACTATTTGGTTCAAAATATAGTCTAGACACCCTGAAATCTGTTCAGTCTTGTATTTCAATGCCAATACCATTGGTCTTAATGGTGGATTCATGACATCTTTGTGTACTTTGGGAATTCCAAATAGTTTCGTCATTTGAGGTAACTCAACCTTCATATATTCATAAATGTCACAATCGAAATCCCCACAAAGGAGAAGTTCATCCCAAGTACTGTCGACCATGGAAAAGCATTTCAACACTTGAGTTTTATTAGTTTTTTCATAACAATGAGTGTCAGATAACAACTATTCCATTGTTTTGTTATATTTACTGCTGTCCATGATCATTAAAGTCCCACCTTTATCCACTTTCATAATACAACTGTCTCTATTAGATGACAGTTTAATTGGGGCTTTTCTCTCTGAACCACTCAAATTGTATATCCTACATATTTGCCCACTTTGTTCCTTAAACCAGACTCAACATACTCTTGAAAAACTTGCAACATGTTATGCAAAAACTGAATTGCAAGTACTTCTTTTATGTGGTTTTCTCAAGTCTTCTTGATACTGTGGAATATCATGTAAGATGTAACTTAAATTTAGTTTTCTCAAGTACAATCTAAAATTGACAATGGTATCGGCCAGACTTGCTGACTGTGTAGGAATAAAAGGCAGTCCTTTCTCTAGTACTTTAAAATTCCCAGGACACAGTGTTGCAGAACTCAGATTCAAGACCACTGGACAAAAATCTGAATTAGAGATTTCAGTGTTTAAATGTAATGCTTCCGATGATGTCTCCATTTTCCTCTCCCTTTAGCTTTGAATTTCTTTCTTTGGGGCCACTTTGGGATTCAAGAATTGCATGAAACTTTTGTCAAGTGGGGGCCAGAGACAAAATAGGTGGAAAATCCGAAGATGTGCTGGGGGGGTTCTTGTATTTCAAATGACTGATTTTCATTCAAAATGATGTTAGTATCATTGTTGTTGTTGAACCCCACATCAGTTTTATCCAAAATCAGTAGTAAAGTGTTGTCTTTAGTCACCAACTAGTTCTTGGCATAAGCAGGACCATTCTGATATGCCTTTAAATCCCTTTGAAGCGTACCCTTTTTCCTATTGACAATAGCGGCTACATGTCATTCCACTTTACCAGCAATTCCATTGTATAACAATTAAAAGTGGGAAAAACTCTGATGGCATTTTATGTTACTGTCCAAGATCCTTATTTCTTTATTGAGTTGTTTAACTTTATGAGAATAGTCATTTATAAACAAACTCAATACTTTTAAGCCAGCCTCATTGAATAAAGTGACTACATCTTTGAATAAACCACTGTTGCAAACAGTATTATTCAGAAAACAAATGGTAAACACTTGAGTTTAACACATTCTTCCAAATAAAAAAAAAAATCATATTCCCAAGATTTATCTTTGGTCACAAGATTTTCTAATTTGAAAATGTTTCTTTTACAAATGTCTAAATCATCCAACTGCGTGGCCGACTGGCTAAGAATGTTGTTCGAAGAAGCATTTGAAATGGAAAAGTAGTTACTTACAGTCTTAGAGATGAAATCAAAAACACTCTCTATATTGGTCGACTTGTTCATCATAAAATTGCAATCATTGTCCACTAAATCCATATTGCTCAAAGTGGCAGTTCCATATGGATGGACAGGTGCAGATCTTCCAACAAATTGTTCCAGGATACTCAAAATCTGCAAACAGTGCCACTATATAGCAAACAGTTCAAGTATTACACTGAATGCTCACAACATGTTTTTTACCACTATTTATTTTATTTATTTATTTGTCATTTGTTAACTATGTTAATCCAACTGAGCTAGTGGACCATTTTCAGTGGAGAAATGAGGAGAAAATCTCCAGGCAGTTATTACAAAGTTACATAAAGAAAAACATCTGGCAATGAAGTTGTATGCAAACAATACAATAATGTGCTTTACATGAAAACATTAGAAATACAAAAGGCCTGAGAATGAAGTTTACATAAACATTACAATAATGTGCATAATATGCAGTTCAAAAGTTAGAACTTTTTATCAACAAAAAGAGAAAAAGATGCCAATGAGATAAGACACTTGCAATAGGTGGGTGTTAAAAGTGTGAGAGGTAGTAAGGTGGTATTTAAGTGGGATCATTGCAGTGACAGGTGTTGACATTTAGGAGAAAAGTTTTTTAAGTTTGTATTGAAAGAGATTTATGTTAGAAATCCACTAAGAAAAGGTTTGACTACACTTCTGGGGTAGTTTATTTGGCCTTATGTGACTCATGTTCAAGTTTGTATATAGGTAAAACACTGAGATGTTTAAAATGTAGGATCTATGAACATAATTTAGCCATCAGAAAACATAATGCAAATAATGCATTTGCTAAACATGCTTTGATTTGTGAAAGTTTTAGGAAGTATACATTCTTTGTCATTGACTCTGTAGCAATCCAGGCTTTAGAAGGTAATTATAAGGATTGCCTGGAATTCTGCGAACCTAGATGGCAACTAGCATGTATGGCAGATCGACCGCCAGGATTAAATGATATGATTAACATAAAATGTTTCATTTTGGGAGCAAATCATCAGTTTAGAACAAATGTGCACAATTTTGTCCAACTTTAGAAGATAAGCAGGATCAAGGCTGGATAGCATTTGGATGGGAGACCATTTGGGAAAATCACTGTTTGACAATGAATTTTAACACTGTTTTTTTTTTTTTTGATTGGTTTTAAAAGTCAGTCAAGATCTACGATTGGTTCTATTTTCTGATTGGTAAAAAAGCCATTAAGATCTATGATTGGCTTGTTTTTAGTGTATAATGATTGGTCCTGAACACCAGGAAATGTGTCTTTTTTGAGATTTTTGAAACTAATTTAAATATTGGATTTCATTGGATACATGTGCTTTGAATGGTAGTTGATTAGTTGTGAGTGTTTTTTGGTGCAAAGTCTGGAGAGTATTTAAATGGTATGGAACATTTTGTAAAAAGATTTTGAGGAAGTTCTATGGTGAAACTATTAAAGAACAAAAGCGCTTAATCTTAGAACTCTCATGGTTTGTTCTTTAGAACTTGTTATTTTGTTTTGTTTCTGTTTTGTTCCACTCTGTTTTTGTTTGTATTTAAAATAATTAATCACTAAACCTGCAGACCTCAGTGACATAATATTTGTAGAATAAAAAGCAAAACACCAGGACTTGGAGATGGCTGTAAAATCCAGTATAACAATCTTTATTCGACACCAGCGCTTTCGTGAGTAACCCCACTTCTTCAGATGTCTAATACGTTTTAAAAACAGTTCTTAGTTTAAATATCCTCTTGAGACACATGATTAAAACCAACCAATACATTATTCTGGTGTGAACAAGCAAATTTAAAGCAACATCCTACAAGGTACCTGCTATTAACTGAACTAGAAATCTGAATGTATATGTATGCACTTCTAAAAGCCTATTTATAAAGTATCTAGATTCAAATTTCCTTCACAGGCATGTATGTGTTTTGGAGAACAAAAGTGGAAAATGTAAATATATGCAGATATATTCTGTGCTTGTGACTGTAAGCTGAAATGTTATGGAAATTTTAATCTAGATATTTTATAAATAGGCTTTTAGAATTGCATACATATACATTCAGATTTCTAGTTCAGTTAATGTCAGGTACCTTGTAGGATGTTGCTTTAAATTTGCTTGTTCACACCAGAACAATGTATTGGTTGAATCATGTGTCTCAAGAGGATATTTAAACTAAGAGCTGTTTTTAAAATGTATTAGACATATGAAGAAGTGGGGTTACCCATGAAAGCACTGGTGTCGAATAAAGATTTTTATACTGGATTCTACAGCTGTCTCCAAGTCCTGGTGTTTTGCTTTTTATTCTGGATCTGTTTTGTACAGGACAAGTGAGTTCTAAAGCTTTGGTGGCAGTCTTGTGTTTTTGTGACATAATATTTGTGCTTTATCACGGCACACTCAAGAGACCTTGTGCAAACATATCTCTAAAGTGAATTGCTCTAATTCAGTTAAAATAATAATATTGCAAGTTTTGCATCACCACATATTTACATAACAAGTATGACACCTTGAGGACTGGCATTATTGACATACTGTAATCCTCAGTGTATTACCAGAAAATCAGAAAGTTTATGATGGACTGACATGGCTCACCCATAGACTGGTATTCCTCTAAACTGACAACCTGTAAGGTATATTAATGCTTACTTCATCCACACCTTAGGCTTCTGATGGCTGTCAGCTTTGCATTATGGTTCACAAAGTACCAAGAGTATTAACCAAGAGTAAACACATGCCTGGCTTTGTTTAATGCTTCCATAACACAACAGTCTAAGCATGCTGCATGCTTTTATGAATGGAATATAAATTATTTCCACCAGCTCAGGTAAGCCACAAGCCAGCGATAGTCCTGTTAATGACAGCTTGCATGTTTTCAGACCCTGTTTCACATTCTAAATTATCTGTATTTATTTCCATATTGAATAGTTTCTTCACAAACAAGCTGCAATGGTGGACATCTAGCATCAGTAAACTTTACAATAAACAAAAAAAGTCGCTGTCCAAGAAAACAAAGGCAAGGCCCCAACAATGGAAAAGCACTCTCCTCGGCCTCAACAGGCAAATAAGCAACTTGTCAAATCTTACAAGGGCTCCTTTGAGATAAACTTAGCAAGTACAGCCAAGGATAACCAGAAGGCCTTTTGTACCTATGTACTTAGCCTAAAAGGTAGGGGCAAAGAATGTGCAGAACTAGTGGCCAACTATATCACATGCACTGACCCCACAGAGATAGCAAACCTACTAGCAGATAGGGTTGGCAAACATTTCACCCCCTTATCTCCTCCTAACTTACCACAACCCTTCCCCCAAACTCCTCCCCCACTCTACATATCAGAAGAGAAGGCCCTCAAAGCCTTGTTCAAGGCAAAACACACAGTCTCTATGGGACCACACAACATCCCAGACTGTCTTCTAAACAGACTAAACCATGTGCTAGCATCACTACTAAGTACCCTTTTCAATCATAGCCTAACCACAGGCTTTGTTCCTGTGGAATGGAGAACAGCAACAATTATTTCCCTTGACAAAGCTAGCCTAGCAACAAACCCAAGGAATTACAGACCCATAAACCTGACCAGTCTCATTTGTAAGGCCATGGAACGTATCCTTATGGATCACATAAATAAAGACATAGGTGACTTCCAAACTCTGGATTCTTCCCAATTCAGCTCTGTCATGGGCAGATCCTGCCTGTAAAATTTGATAGATTTCTTTGAAAATGTGACTAGGGCCATTGACGAGGGCAAATCTGTGCACACAGCATACCTTGAGTTAAAATGGCTTTGGACACAAACCCACATTCAGGTATTACCGATAAACTTTGCAAACTGTATGTAAACCCCTTTATTGTAAGATGAGTGTTTCTGCCATTTTACACAGAGCTAAATGGAGGAAGGGCACTCACCAAAACTCTGATCTATGATATATAACAATAAGTATCCTGTGTTTATTTGCTTAGTTTTACTAGTTATTACTTATTCTAGATATTTATAGCACTTTTTATTGTCTGCTGCATACTTTTTACTGTATTTTATAGCTATAAACTAATCTGCACAGTTGTACTAAAACTTTCTGCCTCACAGGGCCTGATAAATAAGTTTTTTACTGTCACACTGTTTGTAAATATTTTCTAGCTAGTTTCACTGTGTGTAAGGTATTAACTGAAAATGTTCTCCATTTGTTAAACATTTGTTTGTTTGTTCTGATTTCCTGCCAAGCAGTATATTATATAATTGCTTTGTTTGCAGTTAAAAACATTCTCTAGAGTCTCCTTGCTCCTTTATCTGTTAAAACTTTCATTTAGTGGCTCACTGCTATATTTCTGCTGTGATAAACATTTCTGTAGTGTTTTCTGCATAAAATAGTGTAGGCAGTAGCTGTAGCATTGCCCATATTCAATACTGTGTTTCTGGGCCTAGTTGTTTGTTTGCAGAGGATGTGTGTTCTGAGCACATTTTCCAGGCCATCTTAGTTTAGCAAAAGCCATTTTCCACTTCAGTGAGACTGTAGTGTTTATGGTCATTGGCTGGTTAGGGTTGCCTGGATTAGGGTTTGTAGTACGCACCTCATTGGTTCTTTTGAGCTTTTTTTTTAAAGTTGTTTCAGGTTTCAACCTTCTGTTACTTAAGAAACTACCTTGTGAGTGTTTCTGCCATTTCACAAAGAGTTAAACGGAGGAGGGGCACTAACCAAAACTCAGATCTGTGTTACATAACAATACGTATCCTTTTTTTTTTTGCTTATTTTTACTAATAATTGCTTATTCTAGATATTTATATCACTTTTTATTGTCTGCTGCGTACTTTTTACTGTATTTTATAGCTATAAACTAATCTGCATGGTTGTACTAAAACTGGCTGCCTCACAGGGCCTGATCAATAAGGTTTTTACTTTCACACTGTTTGTAAATCTTTTCTAGCTAGTTTCACTGTGTGTAAAGTATTAACTGGCAATTTTCTCCATTTGTTAAATATCTGTTTGTTCTGATTTCCTGCCAAGGCGTGTATCATATAACTGATTTGTTTGCAGTTAAAAGCATTCTCTAGAATTCCCTTGCTCCTTTATCTGTTTAAAACTTTCATTTAGTTGCTCACTTCTGTTTTTCTGCTGTGATAAACATTTCTGTAGTGTTTTCTGCCTAAATTAGTGTAGGTAGTAGCTGTAGCATTGTCCATATTCAGGATTGTGTTTCTGGGCCTAGGTGTTTGTTTGCAGAGGATGTGTGTTCTGAGCACATTTTCCAGGCCATCTTAGTTTAGCAAAAGTCATTTTCCACTTCAGTGAAAGTGTAGTGTTTATGGTCATTGGCTGGTTAAGGTTGCCTGGTCTAGGGTTTGGAGTAAGTACCTCATTGGTTTTTTTGAGCTTTTTTTAAAAGTTGTTTCAGGTTTCAACCTTCCGTTACTTAAGAAACTACCTTGTGAGTGTTTCTGCCATTTCACAAAGAGCTAAACGGAGGAGGGGCACTGACCAAAAACTCAGATCTGTGTTACATAACAATAAATATCCTGTTTTTTGCTTATTTTTACTAGTTACTGCTTATTCTAGATATTTATAGCACTTTTTATTGTCTGCTGCATACTTTATACTGTATTTTATAGCTATAAACTAATCTGCATGGTTGTACTAAAACTGGCTGCCTCACAGGGCCTGATCAATAAGGTTTTTACTGTCACGCTGTTTGTAAATCTTTTCTAGCTAGTTTCACTGTGTGTAAAGTATTAACTGGCAATTTTCTCCATTTGTTAAATATCTGTTTGTTTGTTCTGATTTCCTGCCAAGGAGTGTATCATATAACTGATTTGTTTGCAGTTAAAAGCATTCTCTAGAATCTCCTTGCTCCTTTATCTGTTTAAAACTTTCATGTAGTAGCTCACTGCTATTTTTCTGCTGTGATAAACATTTCTGTAATGTTTTCTGCCTAAATTAGTGTAGGTAGTAGCTGCAGCATTGTCCATATTCGGGATTGTGTTTCTGGGCCTAGTTGTTTGTTTGCAGAGGATGTGTGTTCTGAGCACATTTTCCAGGCTGTCTTAGTTTAGCAAAAGCCATTTTCCACTTCAGTGAAAGTGTAGTGTTTATGGTCATTGGCTGGTTAGGGTTGCCTGGTCTAGGGTTTGAAGTAAGCACCTCATTGTTTCTTTTGAGCTTTTTTCTAAAGTAATTTCAGGTTTTAATCTTCTGTTACTTAAGAAGTTACCTTTAGAGTGTTTCTCCAATTTCACACAGAGCTAAATGGGGGAGGGGCACTGACCAAAACTCTGATCTGTGATATATAACAATAAGTATCCTGCTTTTTTGCTTATTTTAACTAGTTTTTGCTTATTCTAGATATTTATAACATTTTTTTATTGTCTGCTGCATACTTTTTACTGTAATTTATAGCTATAAACTAATCTGCACAGTTGTACTAAAATTGCCAGCCTCACAAGGCCTGATAAATAAGGTTTGTATTGTCACACTTTTTGTAAATCTTTTCTAGCTAGTTTCACTGGGTGTAAGATATTAACTGGAAATGTTGTCCATTTCTTAAACATCTGTTTGTTTATTCAGATTCCCTGCCAAGGAGTGTATCATATAACTGATTTGTTTGTAGTTAAAAGAATTCTCTAGAATCTCCTTGCTCCTTTATCTGTTTAAAACTTTCATTTAGTGGCTCACTGCTGTTTTTCTGCTGTGATAAACATTTCTGTAGTGTTTTCTGCCTAAAATAGTTTCTCACCCTCCCTCCCTATTGGTATCATGTTCTTATACTTGGTGGCTTTGCAGTTGCCTGCCCCTACTGTAAATTTGATCTGGGACACTACTCCGAGTCTAGATTCATTAGCTCATTCTACCTAATACAAATATAACATTTGAGAAGGCCAACCCACTTAGTTTCTTAACCTTGAATTATCTTCTGTTCCTCCTTTCTCCCTTTCCACTTTACTTAAAAAAATACTTTGCTAAAATCTACCATTGATAGAATCTCCTTGTGTTCTGACTGAGTCTGCTTCTCAAACAATCTGGAAATCTAGAGCTGATAAGTATATTTTTGGTACTTTCTAACTGTTCCGAGTTGAATAATACAATAATTCAATTCACTTCAGAATACTGTTTGAATAAATTGAATATATTTAAACTGTATTTGCTTTAATATTGCCACAACTAAATTGTTCTAGCTTGCACTGCATTTGAATTATTTTTGTGCTGTTTTAGCTGCTTTGTTTCCTGCCTTTCCTGTAACTAGTCTAGTCCAGATACAGACTTGCTGTATCCAGGACTGTTTGTGAGCTTCTGAGCCCCACCCAAGCCTTTCTGTGGTGAAGGGAAGCCTTCTAGCTTATCAATGGGAGTGGTAAACACTAGGTAGCCTATCTACCACAAGAGGAGTGGTTTCTGGCCTAGAAATTGTATTTTATTGGCTGTTTGGGCAGTTTTTCCATCTCTTTCAACTTTTTGGTTTAAAAGCCCATATTTGCACTTCTTTTCTGCCTTTCCTGTAACTAGTCTAGTCCAGATACAGACTTGCTGTATCCAGGACTATTTGTAAGCTTCTAAGCAGTGCCAAAAAGTTTGCTCTTCAATTTTTCCCTTAGATCTGCTAGTTCTCTCCTCTCCTGCACTTTTATTTGCTTATTAGTCTAGCACTTTACCAGACTTCTTGTAGCAATTATTGTAGCACACAAAGTGCTACCAGCACTAAACGTTCTACAAGGAAACAGCTCCAGTACTTATTATCAATGCCCTCCCCTCTAGCCATGTCTAAAGGTTAGTTCCCTGTGCTTTCTCCTATTAACCTGGTGAACTTGGACATCTTGAGGCAATGTAGCAGCTGCCTCATGTACACTGACAACCCTCTCGGTTTACCTCCTAACACTCAGACTTGCAAGAGATGCACTTATATATCTAAATTGGAAACCATGCACTCTCCAGCCAAGACCAGAATAGCTGGTCAAGAGGAGAAGGTCAACACATGGACCACACCACATGGAACACATAGCCCTCCAAAACATACACCAGCACTGCTTTCACATAAAAACACAAACAACACACCCACCTTCATGGAGACTCGCAATAAAAATCTACCCAAACAGCAGAGGCCTCCAAGGCAGAAACGCACTCAACCACCAAACAGAACACTAATCACGAGACACATAACTCTCCTAAACAGTGTGCCACCCAAGCAAAGCCCCTAAAGCAAACCAGCATCACACTAATCATAGGTCACTTGATAGTGAAGCACACTGATGTCCCACTCACTAGACTGAATAAGGAGAAAGTAACAGTCAGCTGCTTGTCAGGTGCCAGGATCCGCCACATAACACACCCACTCAGGTCCCTCAACAACAGGTACAAATATGACTCTGTCATTGTACATGTGGGTGTGAGTGACCTGAGACATATCTCCCTGGACTACATGAAAAGAGACATGGAGGAGCTCTCGGATTATGTAGCCTAGGCTGGTATGACCCCAGCCCTGAGCAGCATCCAACCATCACCCAGAATGATACCACAGTGCAAGCAGAAAAAGATTGATTTCAGCAACTGGCTAAGTTTCTGGTGTCATTCCAAGGGGATCCAGCATCTGTCTGCCTGGGATGACATGCTTGACAGACCTCAATGGTTTGCCAGAGATGGACTGCATCTGTCACCCCTGGGCTTCCGGATACTAGCCTATAGTGTCTTTTTTAGGCTGCATTCCAAAGATCAAATTACCACAGTAACAGCTAGAAACAAATGCAATCTAAGAGTCGTGCTGCTCAGTGCTAGAAATCTAAATCTCAAAATGCACTCGCTCTAAGCACTCCTTAAAATGGAGAACATCGACATTTGTGCTGTAACAGAAACCTGGTTAGAAGCCGCAGAAAGCACCCCTGCACTACCAGGCTATAACTCATTCCACATCTTTCGGCCGCAGAACTTGGACCAAAGCTCCACAGGTGGTGGTGTTTCCATATTCACAAAGGATGTGTACACCTCCAGACTGGTAGCCCAACATAATGCATCAGAGATACTTCAGGTTCAGCTAACACTGGGTAAGACAGCGATTCAGGTCATAGCCTGCTATAGGTCCCCAACCAAGTCACAAGACTCACACTCCATGTTCCTAAGCACCCTGAAGAATATTAGGGTCCAACCTAACACTCTCATACTGGGCAACTTCAACTACCCCGCCATTAACTGGGATAACTACTGATGTACCAATACACTTGCCCAACATTTACTGGAATTCATTAATTTCAATGCTGTGGACCAGCTCATTCTGACCTCCACTAGAGGTAGCAACATCCTTGACCTGGTCATTACTAACATGGGCGACCATTGCTCTACACCAATAGTCAACTCCTCCCTGGTTAGATCCAACCACAAACTAATCACCTTGGAAATCCACATCCCTCCCACCCCCACCCCCCTGCAAAGGTAACCACCATGAAAAACTTCTCCAAAGCAAACTTTAGACTCCTAAAAATAGAGGTGACTAACTTCATGGAACCCATGCATATTGAGAATAGTTGCATGACCCACTGACTCATACACCAATGCACTGTATGAACACGTACACAAATGCATGGATCTCGTCATATCCAATAGAACCAAGACGCTCTCCTCCAAAATAAGGAAGCCAATCTGGTATTCCCCTGCCATAAACAAACTCTACAACAGAAGGAAGAAACTGATACAGAATAAGATTAAGTCCCAAGACTGAAAAAAATTCCATTATCAGCCTCAACAAAAAGTTAGAGATCCCTCATCAAATCCTCTAAAGCTAGCTATGAAAACAGAATTGCAGCAGATAGTAAAGACAACCACAAGGCCTTCTATAGTTATGTAAAGAATCTCCACTGCAATATTCAGAGTTGCTCTGAGCTACTGCACAATGGTACCTCCTATACCGAGCCAACAGATATTGCTAATATACTGGCCGACAGATTCAGTGCCAACTTTACTCCTCTCACGCCCCCCAAAAGACTAATCACAATACCAGTAGATCACCAGGTACCTGGTATTACTGGCTGCACAGGTTAAAACAGCACTGTCTAAGGCCAAGAATACAGCTTCTGTGGGACCTGACAATATCCCTGACTGTGTTCTACATGAACTATAGAGTGAACTAGCACCACACCTGTATGCCTTGTTCAATCACAGCCTCACCTCAGGCTTTGCCCCTACTGAATTGCACACTGTTAGAGTCATCTCTCTCCATAAAGGAGGAATGACTACAGACCCTGGGAACTATCGCCCCACTGGCTTGACATGCAAAGCTATGGAACGCATCATCATACACTCAATAAACAAGGATATAGGGAATCTCCAAACTCTGGATCCCACACAGTTTGGTTTTGTGAAGGGTCGATCATGCCTGCTCAACCTGTTTGACTTCTTTGAGTCAGTCACCAGAACTAGATTTTTTAGTGCATGGGAAATTTATTAGGCCAAGGGAAAAGATGCTGAAAAATGTGGCGATGATAGGAACATTTCCCTGTGGAAAATGCTCCATCTGCCAATATATTATAACTAAAGTAAATAAGATTGGTACAAAAAATGTTGATACCTTGGGAACATATTCATGTTTAAGCAAGGGAGTAATTTATGTTATAATTTGACCTTGTAAAAAATGTTATATAGGAGAAACAAAGAGGTCTTTGGCTGAAAGAATAAAGGAACATGTGAGAGATGTAAAAAATAATAAGATTATTAGTCCCATAGTGGAACATTTTAATAAAGAGCATAAAGGGGAAATAAGTAACATGAAAGTAACAGTGTTGGAACAAATTTCATTGCAATATGGAAATGTGGAATTGTTAAAAAATGTATCGAGGTATAAGGAATCAATTTTGATTATGAAATATAATACTTTGTTTCCATATGGGTTAAACAAAGAATGTAATTGGCAAAGTTTTATATAGCAGTGTTTTACCTTTAATAGGAGACAGAATGTGTTTTATTAATTAGTATGTAATTGATTGATTGAAATGTGTTCAAATGAAATATATAAGGAAAAGTTTTTTAAGTAATTAGGTTTTTTACTCTGTAAAGGCTACGGCCGAGGCGCTAGAGAAAGTGTTTTATAATAAATAACTTTTGTTTGGAAAGTAGAGCTGTTATTCACTGGTCTATTTCAATTTGGTCGTTGCTTAATCTTTGGTTGGTTTTGTGGTGAGGTTTGAAGGATATAGGGAATCTCCAAACTCTGGATCCCACACAGTTTGGTTTTGTGAAGGATCGATCATGCCTGCTCAACCTGTTTGACTTCTTTGAGTCTGTCACCAGAGCTGTGGATGAAAGCAAGGTGGTTCATACAGCCTACCTTGATCTGGTGAAAGGCCTTTGATACCATTCCCCACTCAGGAATCATAGAAAAACTCACTAAGCTAGGCATCAACCCCTATATCAATAGGTGGGTTGCAAACTGGCTCACAGATAGAACCCGCAGTGTGAAAGTAGCTGACTCCAAGTCAGACTGCTGACCAGCCACAAGTGGAGTCCCACAGGGTCGGTCCTGGGTCCTCTCCTGTTTGGTATCTACTTTTCTGAAATCCAGGCCAACACAAAGGGACTCTGGCTGACAAAGTTTGCAGACGATTTCAAGTTGGGAGCTATTATTAACACCCCAAGTGATGCTGACATCCTGCAGAAAGGCCACACTGAGACCAATGTCTGGTGTCAGAACCATGGCTTTAAGCTCAATGCCAAAAAATGTGTCGTTATCCCCTTTGGGAAAAACTCGGTTCCCATGAATTACCACATCAATGGTAGTCCACTGAACACAGAAGGTGTTATAAGAGATCTGGGAACACAGGTTGACAGCAACCTCTCTTTTGACCACCACATTGTCACTGTGGTCAGAAAGTCCTTCTATGTGGAACATCTCATTACTAAGGGTTTTACATCCAGGAAGAAAGAGGTCACTGTCTCCCTTTACTCTTCCCTCATTAAGCCAATCATTGTGTACAATGCCCAGTTTGGCATGTACCTCACTAGACACCTGCAGCAACTGGAGAGGTGCAAAAGTACCTCACAAAGATGATCCTAGGCCTTAAACACTTCTCTTATATGGACAGACTCAAAAACCTCCAACTCTTCTCTGTCTCATATCTCATACTTAGAGGCGATCTCTGCTTGACTTACAAAGCCATGTCTGACCCAGCTCTGTTAGAAATGCTACATCTAAAGAAAGCCCAATCCCTCCACACCAAACGTTCCACAGACCTGTGGCGGGTTGCCACAGGGGTCAGTGCTGAGACCCCTACTGTTTGGTATATACTTCTCAGAAGTTCAGGTCAAAACTAAGGGGTTGTAGCTGACCAAGTCTGTAGATGACTGCAAATGAGGTCCAATCACTGAATCCCCAAAATGATGTCAGTATACTCCAGAAGGGTCTCATGCAGACCAATGACTGTTGTATTAGTCACAGTTTCAAACTGAACACAGAGAAATGCATCATCTTTCCCTTCGGCAGAAACAATATCCCTTCACACTATCAAATCAACAACAATACCGTAAGTACTCACAAAGTGGCGACCTTAACAACGACCACCATGTATGTGTCTGCTGTAGTAAGGAAAGCTTTCTACACAGTAGACTTGATTAGTAAAGGCATCACCTCAAGAGCAAAAGACATTATAACTCCTCTATTCTTGGCACTTATCCAGCCCATATTTGAGCATAATGCCCCATTCAGCATATATTGTACTAAGCACCTGCGACAATTGGAGACCTCAGGTTTCTAACAAAGAACATCAAGGGACTCTAGCATGTGCCTTACACAGACTGACTAAAGTCCCTGTCACTATACTCCCTATTGTATATACTTCTTAGGGGAGACTTGTGCTGGCTTACAGAACAATCCAAGACCCAAACCTAATGAACTTTCAGCAAATCTGTAAATCAAATGTGACTAGGGCTACCCATTCCAAGGACCTAAATATGGCCTGAGACTTAAGTAGGACATGCTGGAGGGACAGATTTATCTCCCACTGACTGCTGCATCTTTGGAACAGTCTACCAATTCATGTGAATCAAAGCACCTCTATAACACTGTTGAAAAAGAACCTGGACAAGTGGATGGGGCACTGTAAATTCTTTCTGGGGAGAGCACCCACAACCCTCCTGGACATGGGCAGTCATCACCAAATGCAATCTTGAGTACTGACTGGCATTTCTATGGTATTACTTTAGGATGAAATGGCTAGTCTTAAAATGACCTCTGGGTCAATAGCCTAGTAATCTCTTCTGATCCTATGATCCTATGATCCTATGATCCTATGATTCATTTAAAAACTCTACTGTGTCTTAAAATTAAGTTATTACCAAGTACATTATCTAATATCTGTGTCATTTATAGCTGTTCCAAATGGAATAAAGCCAACTACTCTGCAGCTTTAGCCATAAAGATTTGAAAGCAGTATGCTATTAATCAAACATTTTAACCCTGACATATCTTTTCCATGCCTGAAACTTTGGAGTCTTCTGTGTATTCATTTTCATGTCTCATGTGGGCAATTCTCTCCATTTTTCGGTCAAAGATTTAGTAACAGCGCAGCTGTAGCTCAACCAAAAAGTTCTTGGCAGTTTAGCATACAGGATTATGCTCTTATAAACAAGTTTCATCTTTTAGAACTAGGGTTTGACTCCCTATTTTTCCATTTGTCTGCTTTGCAACTAGGAGTAAGTTACTCCTGAAAACAGGCATTTGTATCAAGTGGAGTTTACCCAGTTTTCAAAAAAAAAATTGAAAAACAGAGAAATTTATCAACATTTAGACTTGTCTCAGGCTGCAAAGATATGTAATAATCATCTGTATCCTGTAATCCTGAGAACATTGTTCATAGGTTCAATGGAAGTTACTAGGCTAGCAGCCCTAGAGCCCTAACAAGCACAGCCATGTTAATCCTGAGTTGCCTCAATTGTCCTTGGTTAGATGGATGTAATTTGCAGAGCAAGTCTATGATAAACACCAACTACCCCTGTCCATGAGGGAAAAGGGTTTCACCCCCGGTGAATTTGCAGTTTCCCATTCATTTTTCCATGTAGCGCTTGAATAGGGTCACTGAGGAATGGTGTTTATCATAGACTTGCTTCACATGAATTGGAAGTTTATTCCAGAGTAGTGACAGTCTCTGGGAGATATATCTGTCCCTCCAGCATGTTCTGTTAATGTCACAGGCTAGATTACGATCCCTAGAGCAAGTGGCTCTTGTGCCATTTGACTTGTGGATGTGCAACATATCCATCAGTGCACTTTCAGAGACTGCCCTGTAGGCCAGGCACAAGTTGTCTATCAACAGCCTATACAATACAGAGTACAGTGACAGAGTTTTCAGTCTATCTGCATAAGTCATGGTTTGGAGACCCTGTATTTTCTTGGTGAGAAGCTTCTGTGGTCTCTCCAGCTGCTGCAGGTGTCTGGTGAGGTACATGCAAAAGGCAGAATTGTACTCTATTAGTGGTCTGATGAGGATCGAGTACAGTGGAGTTATAACATCCTTAGACCTGGATGTGATGCTCTTACTTATGAGATGCACTGTGGAAACATGGTAGTGGAAGTTCAGATTATTATTTACCTGTGCTTCCAGATCTCACACCACAGGATTTGAACTTAGGGGGGTGCTGTCAATATTGTAATTAGCAGGGAATTCCACTTTGTCAAAGGGGAAAATAATGCACTTTTTGTGCTTAATTTTAGACCGTGACTTCGGCACCAGTCATTTGTCTGTGTTAGCCCCACCTGTAATATATTAACATCATTGGGGAACTCATTGATTGCACCCAATTTGCAATCATCAGCAAACTTGGTAAGCCAAAGACCATCTACTTTAGCTTAGACTTCTGAGAAATAGATTTCAAACAGTAAAGAGCCTAGCACAGATCCCTGTGGCATGCCACTGGTGGCAGGTCTACTGCCAGTGGTGGATTCTGTTGGTGAGCCAATTGGCTACCCATCTAGTGATGTAAGGGTTGATTCCCAGTGTTTTTTTAATTTCTCAAAGTCTTTTGGGTTTCTAATACAATGATGGGAATGGAACCCATTCCTAAGTCAAAGTATGATTAAAGTTCATGAAATTAATATTGTTTCAGTCTTTGATGTTAGCCAAAAGTGCTCTTTGCAGCACCTGTAATGTGCTCGATAATGACTCCTGCAATTTGTATGGAGTTACATGTATTTGTAACATATCCAAATATGATTGTAAATTCTTTTTTACAAGACCTGTTGCCCCTACTACTACTGGAACTGACTGGGTATCATTCTTCCACATTGTCCTCTTTTCTGCCTGCAAATCCTGATATTTTATGACTTTGTGTCTTTCTGTATGTAAGATACTGTGGTCACTCAGTGTAGCAATTTCAATAATCAATGCTACTTTTGTCTCCTTTTCATGGACTACACTATCTGTTTTTTTTCACATCTATTTTTGAACTGATAGTAGTATGTGATCCCATGTGATATAAACTTCCTCATTTTCTATGATGCTTTGCAGCTCATGTTTCCAATGTTTTTCAAACACTTCAACACCATAATGTTTGCACAATTCCCAGAGCAACAGTCCTGCCACATTATTATGCCTTTCAGTATATAATCCTTCTGTCATTATTATATAACAACCAATTACAAGATGTGCAACTGTTTCCAGTTCTGTTTTACAAAACCTACATTTGTCCGTTTCTCCCACATGTTCAACAGACTTTGTAAACCAATGTGTATGTAGTCCACTGTCTTGGGCCGCCAATATTAACCATTCATCTTATGTTTTAAATTCACCTCTCCTTAATCATTCCCATGTTCAGTCCTGATCAACATGCGGTTGCTCCAATAGTTTCTTATACTTGCAGCTATATTTATGCCTTTTCTACATTTCTTGCTTCTCATCTGATCCTTCACCTTATATTCTTTCTTTTGTTTTTTGGCACATTCAGTTGCTGCCTGATTTTTATCTACTTCTGGTTTGATTTCCATTCCCGCTTGACGCTGATATGCTTCTGCTAAACTAAGCAAGGAAGTCATCTTAGACTTTTTCTCTTCATGTTTAAGAACTTTCACTACACTTGGGTCTTCTGAAGTCAACAGATATGTGTGCAGTCCCACATTTGCAGATCTATATATGTAATCAATTTTGAGGAGGCCCATACCTGCTTCTGAATGTGAGATATATAATCCTGATATGCACTCATTTTTATAAATTGCGGTGGTGGTGCTGTGGTAGCATTGTCGCCTTACAGTAAGACGCTGTCCAGTTCGATTCTCAGCTAGAACGTATTCTGCATGGAGACATGCGTGAATGGCCATACCTTCATTGAAGGTTGTGCGTCAGGGCTGGTAACTCGGCATGTAAAAATCAACTGCCAATCATTAGCGGACTGGAGTTCCACTGTGGTGACCCCTAACCGGGAAAAGCTGAAAGACACAAACAAACAAAACTCATTTTTATAAATCACTTGATGTGCATGAAGCATCCTTCTTGTTTTCCTGTCTAACCTGTCCAACATGTTTTGCGGCCAGTCAGTCATTCCAAAGCTGTAAGTTAAGACAGGAAAAGCAAATTGGTTTATAGCTTGCACCAGACCTCCCAACCGTCCCGAATTACTCGGTTTTTACCGAGTTTTGGGGTCCAACTGAAGGGGCGCCACGATTTCTGAGTGACACCCCTTAATTTCCGATTTCTTTGCCTTGTTTTTTTTATTTTTTTTAATTTTCACGCTGTTGGACCTGACGTCATCACGTGCGCGATGACATCAACTCCGTCAGCACTACCAGCCAGTCGGAATTGAGCTCCTTGAGCTTGTGTCATCATTTCTGGCTGGCTGCAAGCAGTTGCTGCATTTGAAAAGCTTGCCGCCAGTTCAGACAGAAACACTTAGCTACCTTCCATTCATTTTTAATCTGGGACTTGTATTGCCTGGGAAAGAAAGCTGCCGTACGTGCTGGGACTATCTGAGAAAATATGCTGCTGTTTTGTGCTGTATGATTTAAGCTGCTGCCTGCCCAAGAAAGCTCTGCCGTTCAGGACTGGTATTAGGTAAGGAGGAACAGAAACCAGCTGCCATGCCATTCGTTTTCTGCTGTTTATTTTAAATGCAGGACTGCTGCCATTCATTTTAAGCTGCAGTATTAGGAGATGCCATTCGTTTGAACAAAGTGTGTGTGTGTGTGTGTGTGTGTGTGTGTGTGTGTGTGTGTGTGTGTGTGTGTGTGTGTGTGTGTGTGTGTGTGTGTGTGTGTGTGTGTGTGTGTGTGTCTGTGTGAAAATGCTAGAAAGACGAAATGCTGCCTACACCATGGTTAGGAGTAGAAAGAAATCAAGTGGAATGTTTTCTTGTTCTGGTTGCATTGCAGGCAATGTAGAATGATGGTGAATAGTCCTTATGTGGCAAAAATATTTAAAAAAAAATGCTATAGCTGATATCAGTAGAAGGCACACCTTTCGTATCAGTCAACTGACTTATGCTCATTGCTTAGCATGTGACTGTTTTTTGTATAGGGAAAGCAGGAAACTCAAGAAGGAGTAGGTAAGCACATAAGTCTTAAGAACAAAGGTGAAATTAATTCTTTATACAAGCATAGTACACAATGTGGAGGTTTTTAAAAGATTTACTTCTTTTGTATGCAAACAGGTAATTAATGACTTTAGAGGTGGAGATTCAGAAGCAGAAAATTTGGCAGTTTCATTTTAATTAATTTAGAACTCCAGAGATAAATGGTTCAGTTAATTTTGTGTTTTCCTTAAGAAAGGGAATCTGCATTATTGATTTAATGATGTTTTATTTGATAGAACTTGCTATGTGATCTTATCAAGTTTATATTTAATTGCATGTTTTAAAGTTCCTTGTACATTCATAGGAATGAAACATAGGGCAGGATTCACGATGGCTTGCACGGAGTCTAAGAGTAGTGTAAGACTCCATGCAGCCATCGCTATCCAGGAACAGCCTGTATGTGCATGTAAGAGAGCACCTAAAACGGCTCTTACACGGACAGGGCATGGATATGCTAATTACCTCACTTGCAGCTGAAAGGCATGCAAATGAGGTAATTTTGCGATCCAGGAAGCAGAAACCTGCCCGTGTAAGAGCTGTGTTATCTGCAGAAATGTACTCAGTTGACAACTGAGTACCGTTCTGCAAATAACACAATGGAGCCTTGTCAGCTCCAAATAAAGATTGCATATGTTCCAGGCAGCATGCCAATGGCCAAATATGTGGCCACTGGCAACGTACCCCGATGCAAAAATAAAATAAAAATGTTTTTTTTTTTCGGCGATCGCCAATGTTTAAACGTAGCGCAGCGCCGCGCAAACGGGCTGCGCTATAAAAAAACAAAGCATGAATTTACAATGTAAGGGAAAAGCAGGCTGAAAACAGGCTGAAAACAACATGGCCACTGAGTAGGGGTTGTTAAGGGGGGAAGCTGAGTGTAGGACATGTAACTAAGCATTAGTAAGCAATCCTATGTAAATGAGTGGTAGGATAGAGAATCGTACTGTCACATAGCAAATGAGCACATTCCGTGCAGTGTAGGAGTAGGATAAGGGGGAATAACAGAGTAGGAGATATGTGACATCACAGGGGGGAATGTATGAAAGAAATGAAGCTCATTGGAGCACAGTGGCATGTGAAAGATGTCAGTCACACATCATGGAAAGAGGAGTGTCAACAAGTAGGCATGGGAAGGCCAAGAAATGGAAGGTGTACACTATGGATAACACCAAAGTTTCTTGCAGGGCATGCATGCATGCGTGTGCATGCTGGTAGGCATGAGTAAGAGAGAGTACGCGCGTGTAAGCATGAGTGCGCACGTTTAAGGCAGAATAAGCATGTAGGAGCCTATTTAAGCACCTGTAAGCTTGTTTGTGCTGGTGTGCGTGTGTTTTAACCTGAATAAACAGATTCTAGTCCGTCTAAGCATGTGTGCGTGCATGTTAGCTGCTGTGAGCATGTTTTCATGGGTATGCGCGTCGCTCCCTCCAGAGGAAACTCAGAGGTGATCTGTGCCTGACGTACAAGGCCATGTCCAATCATGAATTAATGGACATGCTCCACCTCAGAGAATCCTAATCCATCAGAGCCACGAGAACAAGTGACTTAAACCTCAACACAGAAATAAATAGGACGTGCTGGAGGGACAGATTCATAACCCAGAGGCTCCCTACACTCTGGAACAGAATCCCAGTCCATGTTAGGCAGAGCCCCTCACTGACTCTATTCAAGAGAAATCTCGACGAGTGGATGGGAGATCGTAGGTTTACCCCGGGGGTCATCTCTGTGTCACTACTAGACAGAGGCATAGTAAACTAAACCCTAAAAGGGCGTAGTATTCTCATCCTAAGGGGTGGTGTAAGCCACATACACTCTGGCTAGGCTTATAAATGCCTTAGGGCAGATAGCCTAGTACAAACCTATGAACCTATGAACCTATGAAACAGAAGGGAAAAAGGAAGCACGAGAAATAGTAAGAAGCTAGCAGGGAATACTGGCAGAGCTAGCAGGTGAAAATAATCAGAAGCAGGCAATTACACAGGCAGAACAGTAGCCCAGCCCAGCACTTAAAACTCTGCAAACAACAGTGCAGTATGTTTCTCTCAAGAGACACTGCAACAGAGGAGTAAGCTATTAGAAGTGAAAACTGAAAAAGCTTCACTCAGACCAAAATGCTAGGGGCTGCCATAGCTGTTATAAGGAGAAATATGCAACTTGCTGAGGGCGGTGACTATGCAAATGCTGCCGGACAACCCACAGTGAGGAGACGGAGAAGAGTGTACAGGCCCAGGGTCACCTACCAGGGGTTACATGAGCTGGAGATAGTGGAGCGCTATAGAGTGGACAGAGACCTCCTACAACAAATTGTTGAGCTGTGCAGGCCACACCTCATACACAGAACCAACAGAGGGGAACCCATCTCAGTGGAAACCAAGGTATGTGTTGGCCTAAGAATACTAGCAACAGGTATCTTTCAGAGACCAACTGGTGATATGATGGGGATATCACAGGCATCAGCATCCAGGGTACTGCACCAGTTCCTGGATGCCATGTCAGCACATGTCGGTGATCATGTATATTTCCCCAATTCCCGTGAGGTATTGGCCAGCAATATGCGTCTCTTCCAGCAAATAGCGGAATATCCTGAGGTAGTGGGTGCAATAGACTGCACGCATATACACATCAAAGCACCAGCTGGTGAGTGGGGTAGGGTCTACATTAACCGCAAGGGCTTCCCCTCCATCAACTGCCAGGTCATGTGTGATGCCCAGGGCATAATAATGAATGTGTGTGCTGGCTGCCCTGGAAGCTACCATGATTCCCATATCTGGCATTTGACGCAGCTGTACCAGACATTTGCCAATGGGGACATCACATATGGTCACTTAGTGGGGGATGCTGGCTACGCACTAGAGCCGTGGCTGATGACACCCATCAGAAATGCACACACAGCTGAACAAGAACGCCATAATGAGGCACACGCACAAACACGAAATGTAATCAAGTCTGTGTTTGGGCTGCTCAAGTCATGGTTCCGGTGCCTGGACACATCTGGTGGAGCCTTGCAGTACTCACCAACTACATGTACCCAAATTGTCATGGTATGTGCTATGCTACATAATATGATTCTGCGAAAACAGCTGCAGCAGGACCAGCATAGGGCTGGGCCAAACAGCCGCCCACCATTGCCAAGCCAATCACAGGCAGAGCATGACTCGGAGGAGGAACAACCTGAGCTTGCCCCAGTAGGCAGAAGGAGGCATGCCCAGTATGCCTTGACCTTGGCAAAGAGGCAACGCATAGCACATACACTGGCTCAGTAGGAACTCTGGAAGTGATACCTCTCTCTGACTCACACATATAGTAAAAGGGATGCCTAAGTTGACACAACCTGCTTTCAAACATGTAGAGGGAGTGTAGTATGTGCATCCAACATAGACAGCCCTGCAGCACCACCTGAGGCATGATTGCCATGTGTTAAGCAATGTAACACCATGTAGTATATGCAAACTTGATGACCCTGACTAACATCCTACCCTCACCAAGCATGATGCCACAATATGAAGACAAGATGATCAATTACAATAATTGGCTTAAGTATTTCTGTTAGTCAAAGGGGATCCAATGCGTGTCAGCCTGGGATGACATGCTGAGCAAGACACGATGCTCCACCTGCTAGGGATGGAGTGCACCTATCACTCCTGTCCTTTTGGATACTGGAAAAGGCTGTTGTCACCCCCACTGTGCCTTGAATAGGTAAGGCTCAAAACACAAACCCACCTCCATAGGTATCACAAGGGATAAGAACCTAGACGTAATGCCACCCAATGCCAGAAGTCTAAACTGCAAGATGCATGCAGTCCAAACTCTCCTCAGCATGGAGAATGTTGATATCTGTTCTGTAACAGAAACCTGGGTCAAGGCTCACAAGACTACCCTAACACTACCAGGTTACACCTCATACCATGCTTTACAGCCCCAAAACATGGAACAACTACAAAAGGAGGGTGACTATCAATAATTGTCAACGATAACCACACCCCCAGGTTGGTACCACAGCAAGAAGCAGCATGGACTATCCACGGGCAAGTAACAGTGGCTAAAACTGCCTCCCAGTTTGTAGCCTGCTACAGACCACCCTCCTAATGCCAGGAACTGCACTTGGCCTACTTCAGAACACATGAAGATATCAAGGTCTCTCCAAACAACATTATATTGGGCGACTGAAAATACTCAAACATAGACTGGGAGCATTATTCTAGCTCCAACACCCTAGGCCAAAGGTTCCTAGAATTCATAAACCAAAATGCTCAGGAACAACTTACCACTCCCACAAGAGGGGTAAGCATACTGGATGTGATAATCAGCAACATGGGTACTCTATGCCCAGATGAGAAGTGTATCTCTCACTGGTAAGATCAGACCATAGAGTAATCTCACTGGATATTCACATCCTGACCCCAGTCCCTGGGCAGAAAACCACAGTGAAAAACATGTGTAAAGCAAATGTTGCACTCCTCCAAACTGATGTGGAATCCATTAAAGGCCTTGTGCCTCTGAAAAATATGGGCCAGACCTTAGAACCCTTTATAAATGCATTCTATGAACACTGTCAGGAATGCATGGATTATGCAACCCCAAATAAAACCAAGACCCAATTCCATACATGCAGGCATCTGGTCTGGTGGACCCCAGCCATTACCAAACCATGCAAGAGAAGGAGGAAGCTACTACATGACAGAGCAAAACCCAAAAAGGGAAGTAATCTCTGATCAGTATTATGGCAAAAAAATATGGCAACACATAAAATCCTCTAAGGCCAGCTACAACATGTTGAATCTGGGAATCTTGAGGCAATGTTACACCTGCCCCATGTACACAGACAACCCCCTCCTCCCCCCAACAAATAAAAATATATGTGAGAGATGCAACTATTTATCCAACCTGGAGGCTGAGCTCTCTCAACTCAGTACTGGGAAAACCAGTCAGGAGGAGAAGGTAAGACACACACACCATAAACCCAGTCTCACATAGACCTATCACAACTGCAAACCAAAGACATAAACACACAAAAGCATTCCCGGAGGCTCTAATTAAAAATCTACCAAATCAACAGAGGCCTCCAAAGCAGACACCCAAGCAACCACTACCTCAAAACATAGCACATGCAACACATAGTTCACAAAGTCAGTGTGCCAAACAGTCACAGCCCTGAAGGAAAAACAACATGCCTGATACACTTGTAATAGGTGACTCCATAGTCAGACACACTGATGTCCCACTCACCAGACCGAACAAGAAAAAGGTTACAGTAAGCTGCCTGTTGGGTGCTAGAATCCACCACATAACACAAGCACTCAGGTCACTCCAAAACAAGTACAAATATGACTCAGTCATTGTCCATGCTGGTGTGAATGACCTGAGATGTACCTCCCTGGACTACATGAAAAGAGACATAGAGGAGATCTCTGATTATGTAGCCCAGGCCAGTATGACCCTGACCCTGAGCAGCATCTTACCCTCACCAAGAATGATGCAACAGTACAAACACAGAATGATCAGATTTAACAATTGGCTCAATTACTGGTGTCATTCCAAGAGGATCCAATGTCTGTCTGCTTGGGATGACATGCTTGACAAGCCATGCTGCTTTGCCAGGGATGGCTTGCACCTGTCACCCCTGGGCTTCTGGATATTGGCCAAGGCTCTTGCCACCTCCATAGTGCCTTTTTTAGGCAAGGCTCAAAAGACAAACCCACCTCCCTAGAAAACATAAGTGGAAAAAAAATAAGGGTAATGCTGCTCAACGCCAGAAGTCTAACCTCAAGATGCACGCTCTCGAGACCCTCCTCAGTATGGAGAACATCGATGTCTGTGCAGTGACGGAAACCTGCTTCAAGGCTCCTGAGAGCACCCCAGCACTACCAGGTTATACCTCATATCATGCTTTTCGGCCTCAAAACCTGGACCAAACCACAAAAGGAGGGGGAGTATCCATATTCATCAAAGATACCCACACCTCCAGGGTACTGACAATGCACGAAGCATCGGAGACCATTCATGTGCAACTAACCGTAGGCAAAACTGCCGTACAGTTTGTAGCATGCTACAGACCACCCTCTCAAACCCAGGAACCCCACTCAGCCTTCCTGAAGACACTGGAGAGTATGAATGTCTCTCCAAATACCAAACAAGGTACCCACAAATTACCACATAGGTGGTAATCCATTACGTATGGAAGAAGTAATCAGGGACCTAGGGACACAAGTGGACAGTAACCTCTCATTTGACACTCACATTGCCAAGGTGGCTAGGAAGACCTTCTATATTGGCCACCTTATCATGAAAGGATTCACATCTACATCAAGAGAGGTCATTGTGCCCCTGTACTCTTCTCTTATCAGGCCCATAATTGAGTACAATGCCCCATTTGGGATATACCTTACCCGACACCTGCAGCAGTTAGAAAGACCCCAAAAGTACCTCACCAAGAGGATAAAGGGTCTCAAACATTTGTCGTATGCTGCCCGGCTGAAGAAACCCCAGCTGTATTCAGTCACATACTGCCTACTCAGAGGCGATGTATGCCCGACGTACAAGGCCATGTCCAATCCAGAATTAATGGACATGCTCCACCTCAGAAAATCCAAATCCATCAGAGCCGCGAGAGTGAGAGATTTGAACCTCAACACATAAATAAACAGGATGTGCTGGAGGGACAGATTCATAACCCAGAGGCTGCCTACACTCTGGAACAGAATCCCAGTCCATGTTAGGCAGAGCCCCTCACTGACTCTCTTCAAGAGAAATCTTGACGAGTGGATGGGAGATCGTAGATTTACACCGGGGGTCATCACTGTGTCACTTCTAGACAGAGGAACAGTAAAGTAAACCCTAAATGGGCATAATATTCACATTGCAAGGGGTGGCGAAAGCCACACACACTCTGGCTAGGCTTCTAAATGCCCTAGGGCAGATAGCCTAGTATGAACCTATGAACCTATGAAGATACAAATTGTACAGGACACTAAGGATAATCACAAGGCTTTCTTAACTGATGGTAGGAACCTTGGTGGGAATTCACAGATATGCTCTGAATTACTCAAATATTGCAAAGAATACACCAAACCCACACACATTGCCAACATCCAACCTGACAGGTTCAGTGCAAACTCCCCCCTCACCAAAATGCCAAATATCTATCCCAGCAGAGTGCTGGCCCCCTGACATTGCAGATGCTGAGGTAACAGCCAGCATCTTCAAAGCAAAACACACAGCATCAATGGTACGAGATGGTGTCCTGGGCTGCATCCAACATGAACTCCAAGAAGAATGGAACACCAAATAACACTACTGCTCAATCTCAGCCTTACCACAGGATATGTACCCAAAGAGCAGTGTATAGCAACAGTGGTCCCTCTCCACAAAGGTGGTGCCTGAATGGATACTGCAAACTATCACCCCAGAATCCTGACAAGCTTTGTCTGCAAAGCTATGGAAGGGATCATCATGGACCTCAGAAATAAAGATATTGGGGACCTACAGACACTGGACCCTACCCAGTGTGGCTTTCTTAAAGGCATATCCTTCCCCTTAAACATGTTTGACTCATTTGAAACAGTCATCAAGGCCATTGATGAGGGGAATGTGGTCCACACAGCCTATCTGGACCTTGCAAAAGCCTTCCATACAATACCCCACTTGTTCATTATAGATAAGCTTACCAGCTTAAATATAAACCCCTATGTCAGTAGACGGGTTGCAAACCAGCTCAAGGACAGAACTGACATGGTCAGAAATGCTGCAGCCATGTCAGACTACAAACCAGCTACAACTGGCATCCCACAAGGCTCGGTCCTGGGACCTCCCTTGTTTGGTATATATTTCCCATAGGTACAGGCCAACATGGAAGGACTGTGTCTGAACAAGTTTGCAGATGACTACAAACTGGGCACCATATCTGACCCTCCAGCTGACATAAGCATCCTACAAAAGGGCCACATAGAAACAGATAACTGGTGCCAGAGCCATGTCATCAAGCTAAATGCAGAAAAGTGTATAGTCATCCCCTTTGGAAAAACAGTAAGTGCCCACCAATTACCACATAGGTGTTAACCCATTTAGTACTTTAGAAGTAATAAGAGACCTGGGGACACAAGTTGATAGATATCTTGCATTTGACAACCATGTGGCCGTAGTGGTTACAGAAACATACCATATACCCACCTAATCATGAAGGTATTCACATCTAGATCAGGGGAGGTCATCGTGCCTCTTCAGTCATCCTTCATCAGCCTCACAATTGAGTACAATGGCCCCTGTGGGATGTACCTTAGCAGACACCTCCAGCAACTGGAAAGACCCCAAAAGTACCTCACCAGGAGGATCAAAGAGCTCTAACAGATTCCATGTGTTGCCTGATTAAACAAACTGCAGCTCCACACAGTGCCATACTGCCTGCCCAGAGGCAATCTGTGCCTGATGTATAAAGCCATGTCCAAGCTGGAATCAATGAACATGCTGCACCTTGTAAAATCTGAATGCCAGTGAGCTATGCACATAAGAGACCTGAACCCTAGCACTGACATAAATAGATGCTGTAGTGATTGATCCATAACCCAGAAGCTCCCTCCACTCTTGAGTAAACTCCCAGTACAGGTTAGCCAGAGAGTCCCTCATTGAATCTCTTCAAGAGGAATCTTGATGAGTGGATGGGAGATGGTAGGTTTACCCTGGGTATCACTTTTATGTCACGGGTAGACAGAGGCACAGTATACTAACCTTGAAATATGTCATGGCAAACTCCAGTTACAATGTGTGTTGAAGGACAAACACACTCTCTGACTAGCATTAGACATGGCCTAGGGCACATAGCTAGTGTTTGTCAATGTCCACCCAAGTTGCAGAATACACTACCAATGTTGGACAAGCCTGGTTTAAGTAGTCCATATCTGAACAAAATGCAACATGGTCATATTTGCACAACTGGTCCTTAACCAGTCTGGTGTGCTCACTATGAATATTTAAAGCAGTGATAGGACTGAAATGCAGGATACTGTCCACCACAGTGAAAGTACTGAACTAGTACACTATACGATATTACAGTGTTTGGTCAGTATGAAAGGATGTTGACAACTGTATGCAAACTATCCCATGGAAACCCTGCAGGCACAGTATAATCCCTGTTGGGTTCAGACACAAAGCAGTTGGGCAGTAAGAACACAACATGACTTCCAACACACAACTATAAATGTGAAATATTGTTGAAGTTCACACACAACCACAAATGTGGTGGACCTCAGATCTCAACATATGGAAAGCTCACACTGGGCATGCTCGCACACTTTGATAAATGAGACATATGTCAGGCAACAAGCCATGGAAAGCCTGAACTGGGCATGCTCACACACTTAGACCATGTCTCAATTTAGCAGTTGGCCACACATATCTGGCATTTGTATGTGTTAAGCCAGGAACCTCCCACAACACAGCAATCTGCCCAGTGCACACAGTTAAATGACAACAGAGACATAAGTAAAATAGTGGATCCCTCTCATATTCAAACATCTTCCACAGATACACAAGTTGTTCATAGAAACAGGGAAAGCTATGGCAATAAAGACCTGCAAACAGTTTATCAGCAACAAATATTGTGCATCTGAAAATTAAACATATGGGTGTAGAGGTCAATACTAGGCTGTTTGCCCTAGGGAATACATAAGCTTAGCCAGAGTGTGTTTGGCGTCTGCCTCCCCAGTACAGTAGGCTACTGTGCCTCTGTAAAGTAGGTCACAGAAGGCACCATTTAAGGCTAGTGTGCTGTGCCTCCATCAAGCAGGGACACAGTGGAGATCCCAGGGGTTGAATTTGCAATGTCACATCCATGTGTCTGAAGTTTGCTGGAAGAGGGTTGGTGAGAACTTATAACAGTAATTGGGTGTCGATTACAGACTGAGGGGAGCCTTATCTGCAGTGTCTGGACAATTTCACTGTCAACACTGAAGTGATGATTTTGAGGGATTGAAGTGTCTTGCCAATACTGTTCAGAGACATCCTCCCTCTGTGGGATATTGCTCTGTAATGTATTAGCTCCCTCCTTCTGTTGTACAGCTTATATATGGCTGGTGTACACCAGACAGGTCTCCTGTTGTGGAGGAGTCTTGGGTTTATTTGGGATAGCATGATCAATGCAAACCTTCCGGATGCTCATAGAATGCAATTGTCAAGGATTATGCAGAATGTCCTGTATAATCCTCCAACATGGGTCCTTTGAAGTCTTCCACCCCAGTCTTCACAAGTGCAAAGTCTGCTTTTGATAAATACTTTGTTTGCAGTGACTTCCTTGCCTGGGGGTGGGGATAGGATATGGATGTCCAGGGAAAGTTGGTTATGGTCAGATATTAACAATGGTGGCCTACCTCTGGTGTGGAACATAGAGTCCCCATGTTGCAGATGGTCAGGTCCAATATGTATCCCCCCTTGTGGCTGTGGTGATTGGTCCTGCCATAGCACATGGATTCACAAATTGTAGTGGGTGTAGGGTGATGTTGTTGAGGCCTGAGTAGTTCCCCCACTCAATATACCTGTACCTGAAGTTAACCACTGTAATGGTGTATGTGAACACCTTCATATCCTACACTGTTCCCAGGGAAGCAAAGTGTGGTTCCTGGATATGGGAGGGGAGGTCTGAACTGGTTGTGTTGTGTGTTACAAGTCCTGTGGTCACGAAGCATGGTATAAAACATAACCTGGCAGTGCTGATGTGCATATGTGACCCTGAAGTAGGCGTCTGTTAATGCATATATATGCTATCCCCCTTACTGACAGATAGTAATAGATGTACATACCTCTTTATAAATAATGATGTCAGCAGCCTATAAATACTGCAGGAGAAGAAAAGACACCCAGTAATTTGAATAGCACACTCCGCTAATGCATCTCTCTCAAGTGTCATAATAGAAGAACACACTACATGATGTACATTCCTCTTTCTAAACACTGATGATGTCAGCACCCTATAAGTAAAGCAGGAGAAGGGAAACCTCCGAGTAATGCGAATAGTGCACTCTGCTAATGCGTCTCTCTCTCAAGTGTCATAACATAGTTAGGTAGGGGTTTGAATCCTACAAATGCTATGTGTGTTTTTGTCACACAGTTTGTCCATGTGTGTTGGGTGTTGCTCTTAATATTGTATGACATATATTATATCAGTAATTTCAATGCACACATGAGGTATGTGTGTGCCACATAGACATATGTACCTGTGACCTTAAATAGGTCCCGTGTGTGAAGCCTGCCTCATGTGAATACATGGAATTTGCATTACACAACTTTTTGACTGTGGTTTTCTGTGCAGGGGCTGTGGTTGGTATGTGAATATACAGTGAGAGTACTCTATGGTGTCATCTTACCAGTGAGGGATACACTTCTGGTCTGGAGCATATAATCCACATGTTGGTGATGATCAGGTGCAGCATGTTTTCCCCTCTTGTGGGAGTGGTAACAAGTTGTTCCATAGCATTTGAGTGTATGGATTCTAGGAACCTTTCGCCTAGGGTGTTGGAGCTACAGTAATGCTCCCAGTCTATGTGTGGGTAAATGAAGCTGCCCAATATATTGTTGTTTGGAGACACCTGCATATATTCATGTGTTCTTAAGTAGGCCAAGTGGGTTACCTGGGTATAGGAGGGTGGTCTGTAGCAGACTATGAACTGGAAGTCAGTTTAACCAACTGTTAGTTGCACGTGGATAGTCTGTGATGCATCATGCTGTGGCAACAACCTGGGGGTGTGGGTATAGGTTCATAGGTTCATACTAGGCTATCTGCCCTAGGGCATTTATAAGCCAAGCCACAGTGTGTTTGGCTTTCGCCACCCATTTTAAATGAATGTTGCTATGCCTTTTTTGAGGTTAGTATACTGTGCCTCTGTCTAACAGTGACACAGAAGTGATACCCGGGGTAAACCTACGATCTCCCATCCACTCATCAAGATTCCTCTTGAAGAGAGTCAATGAGGGACTCTGCCTAACCTGGACTGGGATTTTATTCCAGAGTGAAGGGAGCCTCTGGGTTATGAATCTGTCCCTCCAGCATGTCCTATTTATGTCAGTGCTGAGGTTCAAGTCTCTCGAGCACGTAGCACAATGGGATTTGAATTTTCTGAGGTGCAGCATGTCCATTAATTCCGGGTTGGACATGGCATTATACGTCAGGCACAGATCGCCTCTGAGCAGGCAGTATGCCACTGAGTAGAGCTGGAGTTTCTTTAACCGGGCAACATATGACATCTGTTTGAGCCCTTTGATCCTCTTGGTGAGGTACTTTTGGGGTCTTTCCAGTTGCTGCAGGTGTCTGGTAAGGTACATCCCAAAAGGGGCATTGTACTCAATTATGTACCTGATGAGGGATGAGTAAAGAGGCACGATGACCTCCCCTGATCTAGATGTGAATCCCTTCATGATTAGGTGGGCTATATAAAATGTTTTTCTAACCACTTTAGCCACGTGGTTGTCAAATGGGAGATTGCTATCAACTTGGGTCCCCAGGTCCCTAATTACTTCTTCTGTACTTAATGGATTACCACCTATGTGGTAATTTGTGGGCACTTTGTTTTGCCAAAGGGATGACTATACACTTTTGGCATTTAGCTTGAGGCCATGGCTCTGGCACCAGTTGTCTGTTTCTATGAGGCCCTTTTGGAGGATGCTTGTGTCAGCTGGAGAGTCGATTATAGCGCCCAGTTTGCAGTCATCTGCAAACTTGGTCAGCCACAGTCCTTCTGTGTTGGCCTGTACCTCTGAGAAATATATACCGAACAGGAGAGGTCCCAGGACTGAGCCTTGTGGGATGCCACTTGTAACTGGTTTGGAGTCTGACATGGCTCCAGCAATTCTAACCATGTGGGTTCTGTCCTTGAGCCAGTTTGCAACCCATCTAGTGACATGGGGGTTTATATTTAAGCTGGTGGGCTTATCTAAAATGCCCAAGTGAGGTATTGTATTGAAGGCTTTTGCGAGGTCCAGGTAGGCTGTGTGGACCACCTTCCCCTCGTCAATGGCCTTGGTGACTGTTTCAACGAAATCAACCAGGTTTAAGAGGCAGGATCTGCCCTTAACAAAGCCAAACTGGGTAGGATCCAGTGTCTGTAGGTCCCCAATATCTTTATTTATGAGGTCCATGATGATCCTTTCCATAGCTTTGCAGACCAAGCTAGTCAGGCTTATGGGGTGATAGTTTCCAGGATCTGTTGAGGCACCACCTTTGTGGAGAGGGACCACTGTTGCTGTACGCCACTCTTTGGGTACATATCCTGTGGTAAGGCTGAGATTGAACAGTAATTTTATGTTTGGGTTTAGCTCCTTTTGGAGTTCATGTAGGACACAGCCCGGGACACCGTCTGGTCCCATTGATGCTGTGTTTTTTGCTTTGGAGAGGGCAGCTCTTACCTGAGCATCTAAGATGTCAGGGGGGCAGCACTCTGCTGGGATAGATATTTGCCCTTCTGGTGGGGGGGGAGAATTTGCGCTGAACCTGTCAGCTAGGATGTTGGCAATGTCTGTGGGTTCGGTGTACTTTTTGTCATTTTGGACTAATTCTGAGCATATCTGGGAATTCCCACCCAGGTTCCTAACATAACTAAAGAAAGCCTTGTGATTATCCTTAGTGTCCTGTACAATTTTTCTCTCGAAGCTGGCCTTAGACGATTTTATGAGTGCCCGTAGTTTTTTGCTAACACTGATCAGGGATGCTTCCCTTTTTGGGATTTTGCTCTATCATGTAGTAGCTTCCTCCTTCTATTGTATAGTTTGTTTATGGCTGGGGTCCACCAGACAGGACGTCTGCCTTTGGAGGATTGGGTCTTGGTTTTATTTGGGATTGCATGATCCATGCATTCCTGAAGGTGTTCATAGAATGCGTTTATAAAGGATTCTGCAGTCTGGGCCATATTTTCCACAGGCCCGGGGGCTTTGAAGGATTCCACCTCGGTTTTGAGGAGTGTGAAATTTGCTTTAGAGAAGTTTTTCACTGTGGTTTTCTGGGCAGGGGGTGGGGTTGGGATGTGAAAATCCAGTGAGATTAGTTTATGGTCTGATCTTACCAGTGAGGGATACACTTCTGGTCTGGAGCATAGAGTCCCCATGTTGGTGATGATCAGGTCCAGTATGTTTTCCCCTCTTGTGGGAGTGGTAACAAGTTGTTCCATAGCATTTGAGTTTATAAATTCTAGGAACCTTTGAGCTAGGGTGTTGGTGCTAGAGTAATGCTCCCAGTCTATGTTTGGGTAGTTGAAGTCGCCCAATATAATGGTGTTTGGAGAGACCTTCATATTTTCCAGTGTTCTCAGGAAGGCCAAGTGGGGTTCCTGGGTTTGGGAGGGTGGTCTGTAGCAGGCTATAAACTGGAAGGCAGTTTTACCCACTTTTAGTTGCACATGGACAGTCGCTGATGCTTCTTGCTGTGCCACCAACCTGGAGGTGTGGGTATCTTTGACGAATATTGATACTCCCCCTCCTTTTCTGGTTCGGTGCAAGTTTTGGGGCCGAAAAGCATGGTATGAGGTATAACCTAGCAGTGTTGGGGTGCTCTCGGGAGCCTTGAACCAGGTTTCTGTTACTGCACAGATATTGATGTTCTCCATGCTAAGGAGAGTTTCCAGTGCATGCATCTTGAGGTTTAGACTTCTGGCGTTGAGTAGCATTAATCTTAGTTTCTTATCCCTTGTGATACCTATGGAGGTGGGTTTGTCTTTTGAGCCTTGCCTAAAAAAGGCACTATGGGGGTAGCAAGAGCCTCTGCCAATATCCGAAAGCCCAGGAGTGACAGGTGCAAGCCGTCCCTAGCAAAGCATCGTGGCTTGTCGAGCATGTCATCCCAGGCTGACAGGCATTGGATCCCCTTTGAATGACACCAATACTTAAGCCAATTGTTGAAATTGATCATCTTGTCTTCATATTGTGGCATCATTCTTGGTGAGGGTAAGATGCTACTCAAGGTCAGGGTCATACTGGCCTGGGCCACATGCTCAGGGAGCTCCTCTATGTCTCTTTTCATGTAGTCCAGGGAGGTACATCTCAGGTCATTCACACCAGCATGGACAATGACTGAGTCATATTTGTACTTGCCTTGGAGTGACCTGAGTGTTTGTGTTATGTGGCAGATCCTAGTGCCTGACAGGCAGCTCACCGTGACCTTCTCCTTGTTCAGCCTGGTGAGCGGGACGTCAGTGTGCCTGACGATAGAGTCACCTATTACAAGTGTATCAGGTGTGTTGTTTAGCCTTAAGGGCTGTGACTGTTCAGCACACTGGCTTTGTGAGCTATGTGTTGCACGTGTTTTGTTTTGGGGTAGCGGTTGCTTGGGTGTCTGCTTTTGAGGTCTCTGCTGCTTAGGCAGATTTTTATTTAGAGCCTCTGAGTATGTTTTTGTGTGTTTATGTGTTTGGTTTGCTGTCGTGGTAGGTCTATGTGAGACTGGAATTGTAGTGAATGTGGTTTCCTTCTCCTCCTGACAGGTTTCGCCAGTACTGAGTTGAGAGAGCTTAGCCTCCAGTTTGGCTATATGGTTGCATCTCTCACATGTGTTGGAATTTGTTGGGAGGAGGAGAGGGTTGTCTGTGTACATGAGGCAGTTGTAACATTGCCTCAAGATTCCCAGATTCACCAGCTGGACCGGAGAGGAGATTGACAACTGACCTTTGGACATGCTAGAATAGTATTGAGAATTCCTTTATAATTGACAAAAAAAGGGCCAATGGGGAACAAGGTACTCAAGGGGAGTTTGTGAGGGTGTAGTGCTTTTAATTTTTTAGTGCTGACTTATATAATTGCTTTAGTAAGCAAGTGCCAGGTAACTTAAATGCAATGTGTTACAGGTAACTTAAATGCAAAAATGACAAACAGTAACTTTCTTTCAAGTGAAACAAGGAAATAAGTACAGTAAGCAATGCAGATGTCACTAGGTATCCACAGAAGCGCTGAAAAGCCGTGTTTTAGGTGGAATTAGCATTTCAGGGACATAACAAGCAAACAAGCATACAAACAAAGCTACATTCAGCAGGCCTGGATCTAGTCTATGCTACAGCAAACAAGGTGTACCAATTTCAGTAAGTAACAGTTCAAATATGCAGGCACTATAAGCCTTTAACCAGAAATTCCCAGCTCAGAAGGGCAGAGTCCAGCCTCTCCTCCCACAAGAGTGCAGACCATGAACCTTCTTAATGTAAAATAACTGGCCTGAAGCCCAAGTGCTTAAACCAGAACTAATACACTTTTAGAATAACAGACACTGAGCCCTCAATCAGCAGTTCCCAACTTAGAAGGATGTAAGCTACCTGTCCTGCCACCACAGTATCCATGACATTTAATGTGACTCACACTCCTGTCATAGTTAGTTCTGTATTTTGGGGCTATCAAGCATGGTATGAGGTGTAACCTGGTAGTGCTAGGGTGCTCTTGGGAGTCTTGAACCTGTTGTCTATTACTGCACAGATATCAACATTCTCCATGCAGAGTAGAGTTTGGACTGCATACATCTTGCAGTTTCCATGTCCGGCATTGAGTATCATTACTTCCATTTTCTTATCCCCTGTGCTACCTATGTAGGTGGCCTTGTGTTTTCAGCCTTACCACCAGAATGCAAAGATGTGCAGACATTACACTTTTGTAATTAATAGTGGTGTACAAAACAATACAATGACAATCATACTGTTAATGCATCAGGCATGCTGGGATATACCCACAATGATATCATTACACTGTACTGTTAACAACATGATAATATTACTACACTTCTATGTAGTCACCCTGTTCATCAGCACCATGTTAACTGTTCCTGCATCAATGTTACAGATTGCAGGAGGTGGCACAGTTTCATCATATGCACAGGGTGTGTACTTGGTATGCCTGAGTCTGCCACTGATACAATCAATCGACATGTATGTGTGTGTGTGTTAGTGAGGGACAACAGTACAAGATGAGGCAATGTTGATGCAGTGTGCATGTGTATTTGTTAGCCCTAGGTGTTAGCATTATGCATGTGTGTATGCATGCACAGAGTTCCACCTTGTGGCTGCCATATACGGGTGTTTGTGGACAGCCACAGACTGTACCTGCCAGGTCATAAAGATCACTGTCTCTGGCCCCAGACACTGTACCTGTGCCTGGCAGGGGTGCTATGGACAGTATCAGCTACTAAGCCAGACTGGGTACTGTCATCAGAATCAATTGGTTGATGACTGGACACATGTCCCTGCTGGGACTGTCCAGAGCCACGTGCACATGGTCTCCTAGGGCGGCCTGATGACAGCACAGACCCAGCATTGCTGGGGCTGGTACTGGCACTATGGGAGCAGCTGCGGGTTTGTTGTCGTCCGCGACGACTGCCAGCTGCTGATGTTGCTAGCATACGTCCACATCAACGCCTCAACCATTCTAAATTGCCCTGGCTCATGGACATGTAGTTGTGGAACAGATCTAATGTGCCCCCCCAACGTCTATCAATGACCTTGGTGAAATTACGGACGGCAGCCGCAACGTCATGCATAGTGTCATTCATAGCAGTGCAATGTGCTCTAAGCTCCCTCAGACCCTGTCTGGTGTACCGTTCCATACGTGCCTGTGCCTGCATTACAGCCCGGAACATAGCTGAGGTTGAAAGACCTCTGTGGGCACGTCTGACAGGGGCAGTACGACCATGGATGCTCCCACAAGAACCCCTGGACATCTGCCTGTGTGGTACCATGTCAGGACTTTGGCCATGGCTGCTGTGAGGGGATGCATGTGCCACTGATACCACATTACCCTCATCAATGCCCACTGTATGCTGTCCCTCACCTAAGGACATTGGTGACAATGGATGTATTGGCAGGATGACTGTGCGCATTGATGGGGTTGACTGCTGTGTACTGTCGATTGGCTGACCAACAACAGACCCTGTCACACCTCCCTGTGCCATTACACATGTATCATCATTATCACTATCCCCAGCAGTAGCTTCAGGTTCCCTGCTGCACACCACCAGAGCACCACCAGAACCTGTGAGAGGAAGACAGGAAACATAGTTTACAATGTGTACACAATGTTACCACAGATGCACACGGGCACATGCACACATGCACACATGGGCACATGCACACATGCACACATGCACACATGCGCACATGCACACATGCACACATGCAAACATGTGCACATGCGCACATGCACACATGCACACATGGGCACATGCACACATGCACACATGCGCACATGTGCACATGCACATATGCACACATGGGCACATGCACACTCCTCAGTATATGAGATACAAACACACAGACACAAACACACCTGCAATCCAACACATAGCAATACTGTTTGAGGGTATTATTACTATTATTATCATTAGTATTAAAAGTATTGTTATTACACACTCACCAACATGGATTGGCTGCCTTGCTGTTACTCCAGAGGGACCTGCACAAATAAGACATTTATTGTCAGTGGGCACAGCTGTGCCATTGATACTGTGAGTATGATACAGTACAGTAGTACAACAGTTGGCTTTCACAGGTCTATTGCTGATATTGATAATATCAGTCTTGCAAAATAATTTTCAGGATAACAGCTACAAACACAGTACACATCTCACACATGCATAAACTACCAGTGTAGAGAACAGTCAACTATAGATATGGCATGTTACCTGCACGCTCCATGTCCACATGCTGGGTGGCTCCAGCCTCCATCATTACACATGTCTGTGGATGTTGTTGTTGTTGGGCTGGAACCACAACACTTAGGAGAAGCTCCTCCAGTCTGGTGAGGGGGGGGTGTATCAGTGCCCCACCACCTGTGGCAAGCTGTTGCCTGTGGATATCAGATGCACGCTGACGGACATTTCTAATTAAATCACTGCAGTGATGGCGCACCTGCTCATATGTCCAGTTATGCATGCCTATGTCATTTACCCGATGGACAAGGTCTTGCCACAGTGCAGCCCTCTCCTGCTGGTTCTGGCTGGTCCGGGAAAAGAGTGTGGCAAAATCCCGCACCAGGCTATGGTGTATCTCCTCATCCTCTGCAGCCGAGTAAGAGGGGTTGCGCTGATGCACCATCACCCTGGAAGGAAAAGAAAAATATGTGAGCAAGTAATATGGCACACATAATACTACTGTAGTGATATCACTGAACTGCCATATATAGCATCTGTCTGTCTATCGGGGGATACACATGTAAATGACCACATATCAGTGCTCAGCCAACAACTGTGTGACAGTGCCTGGCACACTCCATACAACAAACTAGTATACACCAGCAGTCGGCACACTGTTTGAGGTCCAATGCACAGCCTCACACTGGGGGTATGTATTAAGGTAATGGATGGGGAACATTGTCATCCCATGCAATGCATGCAATGCACAGTTAAAATTTCAATGGTAATGCACCCTAGTCTTTGCGGTCGTACCCCTACCTACACCGCAGTCATATACAGGGAACCACAGCACAACATATGGCAATGTAGTATGTTTGTATCCCAATACCTGACACATCTTTCTCTGGCCTCACAACAAGGACACACACTACCATGACAGACACAAAGTCATGCTGAACAATCACACCATTACAGACCTTGCACACAGTCAGTGGCACACTCATTCCATCTCACATAGTCGGTATTGCAATGAGTACATATGTGTGTGCATTGTGTCATAGGTAGGTAGTATGCTATTGGCCCTGGGCCTACAGCAGCATACTGTTATGCTACCCTGCCCCTTGGGACACATGTGATGTGATTGTACTTGCTCCTGTCAAACAGTTACACAGGGTGACTCATATGGCATATTACCTATCTGCATAACATTCAACAGGGGTATGTCTGACATCTACTAATGAGGAGCCTTGCTTCTTAATGCTGGGTGGTTTACTCCAGGCTATGACATTTGTGGGTAGGAACCTGTACCTCCACCATGTGCTCTTTACTGCGGTGCCAAGGATGACAGACATAGGTCATTTAGGCTGGGGATATTGTGAGGTGTTACCATGGTTGTTGGACAACTGTTATGGGTTTGACTTAACTATGTATATCCAGCAGTGGTAACCTCTGTGTAGGTAGTATGAAAGGCACTCTATCTGTGGTTTTGTCAGTCACTCTGCATAGGTAATGTGTTTAAGGGCATTATCACTGTTTGTTAGGTATGACTGTGTCCTTCTCCCTTTCTGTAGTTGTCATGGGAGGTACATACCGTGTAGGACATTGTGAGGTGTAGAGGGGTACAGTGACCTACATTTCCCTAGCTGACACACCATTTGTGCTGACACGTACCATGTACAGGGATTACAAGACTAGTGTGCCACTGTGAATATCAAAGGGGAGGCTATTGTACACTTGTTTCCCATGTTCCTTTCTGACACATGCAGTAGTAGGCAGGCAACCATCTATGTGGTGGTTAGTGGTGAAAGTATTTTGGAATGGGGTATGGTACTCCAGTATCCACACTTGGTGTTCAGTCCATGCCTTTGTCACCAGGCATCTGTTGCAATACATCTGCACACATGTGCCTCTCTCAGTATATATATATATATATATATATATATATATATATATATATATATATATATATATATATATATATATATATATATATATATATATATATATATATATATATACATATATATATATATATAGAGAGAGATATTCATATACATACATATCTCTAGACATTCATATCTGTCTGTATATGTGTATGTATATATATATATATATATATATATATATATATATATATATATATATATATATATATATGTATGTGTCTATTACATATATATGTATATACATATTCTATCTATCTATCTATCTATCTATCTATCTATCTATCTATCTATGTCTATCTATTTATACATCCCTCTCTATCTATGTACACATATATGCATATTGTATATATACATATATATATATATATATATATATATATATACATATATAAATATACATACATATATATATATATATATATATATATATATATATATATATATATATATTTTATTTAAACATAGGAATACACACACTAACATACTGCTAAACATCCATTACTGTACAACCTACATTGTATGTTGTACTACAACCTACATTGATATGTGTACACAGCAACCTTCAAATACATATGTATGTCCAGCCTTCACTAACAGTTGCAGTATGTCCCCTGCCCTATGCACATCTTCATATATATATAGATACAGACTGCTAACACATATGGAGGGTTCACAGTATGTAGATTATTAGATTATGTAGTTTACATTACCTTTGTTTCTCACTGCTGTTTGGGATGGCTTGCTGCTGGCTGGCCTGCTGATGGTTGGCTTGATGGTTTTTATTTTTATTTATTTTTTTTTGGTCTCTCTCTCTCTCTCTCTCTCTCTCTCTCTGTCTCTCCCTCCAGTTGTTGCAATGAAACTATTGCATGTGTGGACTGGGAGTACAGGCTGCTTTTGTAGGTATCTGCACATGTGCATGTGATGGCCTCTGCACCAATTGTTAGCCAGCATTTACTAATTGCATGCGGCCTGCTGTGTGGTAATTGCAGTTCTCACTGTGATTTCAGGACAGTGCTATAAAATGTTAGGTTAGGTAGGCATAGCCCTTTCAGATTTTCAAGGTGGGGACCATGCTGGTATGCTGTGGACACTGTTCTGTGAGTGTAAAGGTTGGTATGTCTCTCTTATTTAAGGCTGTGTTGTAGGCACTGCAATGCATGTTGTACTGAAACCTGACTGTTGCTTCTTCCAGTTCATTCTTCTCAGTGTGTATGTTAACTGACACCTAATAATAATAATACTGTTTAAATGGGAGTATGTGCTTTCCTGTGGGACTTGTGGATTAACTGGTATACAGCAGTGGCTCTTGCAATTTGTTGCTATGGCTTCACTATTTAACCTTTACATTCACTCCTTGAAGGCCTGCTAGGTGTCTTTACTGAAATGTGTTGCTATGGCTTTCCTATTTTCCATTTACATTCACTCCTTGTAATGCTTGCTATATTTCTTTCAGCAGCAATTCCTTATATGTTTGGTGTGGTTTGGTGGTACTGCATGCAGTCTGGTCTGGCCAAGGTGTGGGGCTTGACACCTACAAGGGTATTTTATTTTGCTGCTGAGCAGTAGTGGGGCCTTGTACTTTGTACTAACAGTTATGGATATCAGGCACATGCAGCGCTTGTAAACTGCTATACTGTCCTTATTTTATTAGTTGGCTCATCCTTTGATATTTCTGGGTTGTACTCCTACATGAGGGTGTGCTTGTGGAAGCAATTCTACAGCTATTCACAGAGTGTGTGACAGCAGACAGAATGATATGCCTGTGAGTTTGTGACACTTGCAGGCCTCAGATACTCTCAGGTGTATCTTTTAGCAGCCTCGGGGAATGGTACATATCAGTGGGATACACCCGTGATATATTTCAGATATTCTGCAGTTGTGACTGTGGGGTATTTTGAGCATATGTATTACTACACCATTTCTGACATGCAAGTAGTGCATACTTTAAGTAATTGACAGTTACCATTACGTGGGATTCCACATCTTTCTGCCTACTGTTAGTACATTTCACAGGGAGTCAGTGGGGCACAGTTAACATTTGTTTGCAAATCAGGAACATCCCTGTAAATCAGTCACAGTTGCAAGGTCTGGCCTCTTACCTATTCAAATATGGTGGTGTTTATCCTGCTTTGATAGTGTGTGTGTGTGGTTTGCAAGGTGCTACTGTCACATTATTACCTACTAGCTACCTACTAGCATGGCTGTTTCTCTTCTCACTCTAATGTAATGCAAATCCACAAGAATTGCCAGTAAAGATACAAGAAAAGCTTTGTGTAATAGCCTTCCTATATCCCCTTTACATTCAGTCCTACTATTACATGATATATTGCTTTCAGCACAAAGTTCTTGTATATCAGTCATGGCTTAGTGGTAAGTCATGCAGACTAGGGTGTTCAAGACTGACAGAGGAATTTTATTTTGCTACTGAGCAGACTACAGGCCTTGTCATTCAGAGTGACTAAGGCACTTTTAAGCAGTTGGGTTAGCGCTGGTTTGCGCGGTGCTCACGCATGCGCACTGTCGCTTAGCTTCGCGCACACACACTTAGCTAAGTGCACACAAGCGCACACCCACTTACAACTGCTTAAAAATGCTTACTCTCGCGCACACCCACGCTAATTTCTTTGAAAGAAAAGAAAATGGGGAGATAGGAAAGCGGTGAAAAAGGGGGCACAAAGAGGGTAGAACAGTTGGAAAACAAGCTCGGAATTTGCAGGAAGGATGTAGGAAAGGCCCATAGCTGCCCATTTCTTTATCAGCAACAGCTATGCATATGTGTGTAATTTGGTGTGAAATTTGAAACCTTCCACCCCTGAGAGAGGGGTGAGGACAACAAAATATGTTGTACAGCCAATTGTAATTACCAGTTCACATGTCCAGCAGGCATGTCTGCAAAATGGGCAGCTATGTATGGGGCATATTTTTTTTGTGGGAACAGAGTGCCCTTTTTTTTTTTTTCAGGTGAGAGTGGAATGTGAGGTACAGGAAGTAGGTATATTTGGGGAGGTAGGTAGGGGAGGTTAACAGACAAGACAAACAAGATGCATACAGGGGCGGAGTATGACACATGTGGGGGGGAAACACAATTGACGGGGACGGATGTTTGGATATCGCGAGCCCATGAGCCCACAGATGGCAACAGTGGAACTGAGATCCCCACCCATGGGCAGTTGCCACTGCGCCTTCACTGCCTAGGACGGGGCTGTGCTGGGGGCTATGTAAGATGGGCAGCAGGCACACCTGTGAGCTGTGCCACCCGTGCCTCAAGCTGGCATAGGGGTTCAAGCACAGAATGCCTGATCTCGCTACGCACCACAGACCGGACACTTTGGAGGGTGAGTGGATGTTCTCCTCTGGCCATGCTTGCAGAGGGGGGATGAGCCCCATCCCCTGCAGTGCTTCCACCCAAAGGTGGCACAGGGCCACCGGAGGAGGTTCCGGCCTGGGCACTAGTGCCAGGTGCACTCGCCAGCTGAGGTGGGAGAGGTGGGTTCGCTGGAACCCGCCTTCCCTGTTGTCCTATGTTTAGCAATATTTTATGACATTTTGGGTTAGTAACAAACAATACCATTCAAAATTTGTTGTAACAGCATGCATCAGTATTCCCATTTACCAAACACCCATGTATTCCAAACATTGAACAGCAAGCATAACACATGCATATTTTGAACAACAGTACACAATCCAACAGCATGCAGGGTTGATTGATGGCAACAGGCCATCAGGTTTGGATATGTGAACAGGGCACATGCATCAGCGTACATGCAAATATGTATGAACCAACAGGACAAATGTCCATAGGAATTAATTGTGAATACACATACCCAGTTTGGTGTGGAATGGCATTATTTGTGAATATAGGGTAAGGTGAAGAAATATTTCATTAACAACTTCAACTACCTATACATATGCTGTACATTTCTAGTAGCTGCAGATATATATACCCTACAGGTCTTAGTACAGTTTCCTATATGTAACCTTAGGAATGTTGGTGATGGGAATGTTGCTGCTACATTAATATACATTGCATTTTTATTCACACACGTTCATATCTAGCTGTGTTCAGGTACAGCATCCTGCTACATTTGATTTATATGGCTCTAGACAACTGTGGATGCTCACTATTTCATACAACCATACTATCTCCATATTGCAAGGTTACAGCAACATATCCAAATTGTGGGACAGACACATTCCAGCTTCAGTACTTTATTACAAACATTTCACTGTTTGGTTGTGGCTGTCTCATTCATTTCATTATGTACTGACTGCAGTATACTTTATTCAAGAGTTATTACAGCTTTCTTGGTCGATTCATACCTCTTTCTCACACTCTCACTTGTTTTATTTTTATAATTCAAGATGGTACTTAATTCTAGGTGTTATTAACATGTCTGACTTGGTTACAACAATCCTTTCCAACAGACTCCCTTGTTTCATATGGCAGATTTTAAAAGGGGATGTATTTGACACATGTCTATTGTCTTTAGCTTGTTTACCACTAATTTTCAGGCTGCAGCAGGTTATCTGATATTACAATACAGGTGGAAAATCTCTATTTCAGACTTGTTTAATTTTTATTTCTGGATTACAGGCTGCATCACTTATCTAATCATACAGTACTAGCAGAATCTTTCTTCTAGTGTTACTTGAACTTTATTAATATGTAACTACACTGAACTCTTTTACAAGCTGTCTCACTTATATTGTATAACAATTACAGAAAAATAAATACTAACCTGCCTGGTGGCGCAACCACACCAACCTATCACCATAGGCTCGCCGATTCGTGGAACGCACACCTGCAGCTGTAATATAAATGAAGTAATATTGGAACATACATCTCCATAATATCAGCTAGGATAATTTCTTACATATGTAATTACATGGATACTTACTCAATAGTGGGGCGTTGGGCATTTGCCGGGCCTCCTGGATCCAACGGTTCAGTTGGTCCTGCTTTCATCTCTTCAGGTCCGCATGGTGGTGATTTACCTGTTCACCAGTCCTTGGTATGCCTGTGGCACTGGTGAGATCATGTGCCAACCGGTTCCACGCCTCTGCCTTGTACGCACCCCACAGAACCTGGCCCTGCATGAGTTGAGCCTCATGATCATGGACTAGGAGCCAAACCATATATTTGGACTCCTCAACACCCCGATTCTTTGCTCGGAAGCGACTGGCCTCTCCTACACCTGCCATCCTGACTGCAAATAGGTTCCACAATCAGTTATGCTGTGTATTCCCGCCTATGGGGCTTATATATGCCGTTTTTCCCGCACTTATCTGTGATTGGCCATTTTGGAAATGTATCAGCTTGAAAAAACCTGCTTTGTCATGCTTCTATTTCCATTCATTCCTATATATATGCTAATACTGCATTTCACAGTACAACTGTCATGGCTTAGTGGTTTAGTACTTTGACTATGGTGCACGGTATCCTGGGTTTGAGCCTGGGCATTGCTTTTTTTTATTTTATGACTGTCTACACAGGCTAGGAGGTGTGTCTGTGTAGAGGCGGCTTTGATACAGCCTGCCCTACGTTGCCCGCCGGTAAGCTGGTTGGTGCGTTGCGTAGCTCCGCGCAAACGGGTTACGCTGGTTTACACGTCATTTGGCTATGATCATGCATATTACGCTGTGTGAGGCATTGCTCAGCTACGGGCACACAGTTTCAGCATGTTAAAGTGCTGCTCAACTCCGGGCACTCATATTACACCTGTTAAACCACTGCTCACCTGCAGGCAGTCATACTCAGCTTGGTGGAGCGCTGCTCAGCTATGGGCACTTATAATTTTTTTTTTATTGCATTAGATTTCTTCAAAAATACATGGCCCATTTCATTACATTTTACTTAAATTATAGTTATATATATGTACATATATGTCAGGGGATTGTTTCATGCTTATTTCACTAAAAATAGAAAATGATGTTGTTGGGGCTCGAACCGTGACTACCTCCTCTTTGGCCAATGTCTCTACCGCTACGCTATTGCTACCTGGCTTAATTTGCATATTTAGATCTTTTATGCTTTTCCAATGACTGCTAACTGTGGCTGAGCAAAGGGCACACCCACGCAAACGAGCGCAATTACGGGCAAACATTTTTAAAATTATAAAAAAAAATTAAACTGTTAATTTTTACGTTTTACATTACATTTGGGTTTATAGTCTGTGGGAGCATGTGTGGTGTTGTGTTTCTTGACATTTCTGCAGACTCGCTCATGGAAGTTTCCTTTCAGGGCTGTGACTCTTCTGGGGGCGTGTCCCTTTGCAGGACTCACCGTGAGGACACGCCCCCTACTTTCCTACATGGACCGTGTTAGCCTAGGGTGTGATTCACCATGCCCTCATGAATATGCATGGCATGCTGACATCACACCATTTAACTGCAGCCTCCGTGTAAGACTTGCTAACTCTTACACGGAGGTTTCGTGAATCCTGCCCATAGTCATTAAAGGTGTGTTATTGGAGTTTGCATAAGCTTATCAGTTCTCATACATTATAGGATGTTATCAGAAACACATAGTACACTGTGCGTACCTACTTCTAGCAGGTCTGCACAACATGATAGGTATTTCTTATTCAGACATTGCTGTAGCACTAATGCATTATGGAGCCACAGGTACGTAGTGATACATCAGTCTGTCAGATATGCAAATATGGTAGTCTCGAGGGGCACAGCCAATTCAAACTAGTCATGACTGCTTCCTTAGAGCCTTACAATGGGATCAAAATACCTCAGCAGAGCATTTCAAAGACAAGTTCTTCCCTTATTTTTTGGAATGAAAAAATGGGAATTTACATGTTACGGTGTGTTGCGTGTGTGAAAATGCCCCTACACCTGGTGGCTAGAGGTATTTAGGCTCCATCCCTGTACCTTTGGTACAGGATAAAAAGAGTCTACAGTCCATAGCCACCATCATTTCTCAGCTTTACCCAGATTTTGTGCTAAGAGTTGAGAGCTATGGTGACAACAGAATTTGTATTCCCCTATTACTGGCTTTGTTGTTTGTCCAGGTTTTATGGTGAGTGAGAACTTAGTCAGTTGTATTTACTATTCCCCCATTATTGGCTTTGTTGTTTGTCCAGGTTTTTTGTGCTAAGAGGTTGAGACTTGAGAGCTATGGTGAGAAGTGAGAACTGAATTCGCTAAATGATAGCCATTAAGTTTCAGTCTTCCTATTGTTTAAACTGCTGATTTAGCATAGTGGTATGTTGCACTAACTGTAGTGTGTGTATAGTGTTCTGGGTTCAAGACTTGCCAGTAACATGCATGGGAGTAACACATTTTATTCTAGCAACTTTCCAGAATTATACAAGCAATGTTTAAAATGTGTCCCTTGTTTTTGACCTTTTGCCCCCCCCAAAAAAAACACACACACTGAAATTGAAAGTGAGAGAAGCTGTGCAAGATGCCTATGGCTTACACTACTGTCATTCTGTTTATAGTTTGGGTGTGGAAGTAGACTTTTATGATGGAAATGCTCTGAATTGGGCAGTTTTGTAATTATTGGTTCATGCATTTTCTTTTATTGCCTACAGTACAGCCTACTGGAAAAATGATAATTCAAACAATAAATTTAAAATGTGCTCTGTCTAACAAGTGTGCTGTATTATACAAGGAATATAACTTAATAAAGTCAGGAAGGTGTATCAAAGAAAAGAACACATGTATGGTTCTTGTTTTGTGTGCAAGGGGCCAATGGTTTGAAAACAGCCCAAAGGTAATCTTTATCCCTTATTGGCCAGATGTATTTTCTTTGGATGTGGTGCAGGTTTCAATACTGTTTCAATGAATGTGATGTTCAAGGGCAGAGAAGTTTTAATGCCAAGTCTATTTTCATTGTGAAACAGTATTTCTTTATTTATCAGATGTCTGTTAGTGTTTGTGCATTGATTATGTGCCTCAAAATGTAAAAATAAAATCCAAATCTTCATTATAGAAGTAAAGAAGTATGCACACATTAGTGTTTATGGTAAATAGGGCGAAATAGCCAGGTAATGGGACATTGGAATGGCTGCAGGGGGACTCTGGTGCCATATTTTGGTTGTCTGTTCTTCAGTTTGTGTTTGAAAGTTGGTATCCCACAATTCCATTGAAGTGGGTGGGGTTACATAATTATGTATGCAAATGATATGTTAATCAGTGTACAGATTTGTACCTATTTTTCATGGCCCTTGTCCAGATTTTTGATGTTTCCAGGTTGAGAGGTATGGCTTGCACTTTGTCCCTAGATGTTAGTGCTGTTTTTAGTATTTTTTAGTATTAAGTTTATTTAAATATTCCTTACTGAGTTTTATTCACATTTGTTCATGTTTTATTGTTGAGCCTTCATTTCCCAAATATTTATACATTTCCTCATGTTAAAGTTATTTTATATCACATTCCTGTCCCAAACTGATGTTTTCTTGGTGCTGCAGCTTTCCTGCTTTAAAGGTTGCTTTTGCCCATTTTTCAAGACCAAATTTATATCATCTGAAAAAGTTTTAACCACTTGCAGTTTTGCTTTCAGTTCCTCATCGGATGAACTATACAGTTTTAAATCATCTACAAAAAGAAGATGAGAGGTCTTTAACTTTGTTGTTTTCTAGGAGCAAAATTATAGCCATGGACTAATCTATTAAGCAGACAGCTTAATGGGTTAAAGGCCAGACAGAATAGCAGAATAGCAGTGGTGACATGGAGTCACCCTGGAATATCCCCCATTTGCATTTTTATCCCTGGAATAATAATTTGTCCTTTATCATGGCTTATTTGCAAAGTGGTCTGCCACTTTTTCATGGTCACTGTAATGTAATCAATCAGTGCACAGTGTATCTTATACATTTTAAGAACTCTTTTATCCATGAATGTGGGATACTGTCAAATGCTTTTTTGTAGTCAATCCATGCTATACTTAGATTCTTCTCCTTTTTACAGTTCTTTATTATGACGTTATTTAGCAACAAATGATCCTTTATTCTATATAACTTTCTTTTATTACTCTTTTGTTCTATTGCCATGATTTTTTTCTTCTAAATGACTATAAACTCTTTCAGCATCAATTCCGGTGTATAGTTTATATGTCATCAGAAGGCACGTTATTGGTCTATAATTTTTAGGATAACTTGCAGGTTCAGTCATAAGTAGGAGCATTGTCTTTCCTGGTGTTAACCAGGCTGGTGTCTGTTTGGGGTGTTATATAAATAGTTCTTACTCATGGCTATATCTTCATACAAAGATGTTAATACTTTTAGCTAGAAGTTAGGTACTGCATCTGGGTCTGGGGTTTTCCAGTTGGAGGTTTTTCTTAACTTTATTTCAATCTCTCTGGCCATTACTTCATCCCATTTTACGTACATTTGAACTTCTTATTCTTTCTTTTACTTCTTCTGTCCATTTAGCATCTTTGTTATGTTCTGCAGGATCTTCATATATATTTCTCCAAGAAGAATATATTTCTTCTTTTTTGGGGTGGTCTTTCAATTCCTTTTGCCTTGTTTCCCAATTCTATATAGCTTTTTGGGGTCATCAATAAATTGTTTATTTTATACTTTTTCTATATATTTATCTGAATATCATCTAAATGTTTCTGCCTGTGCTGAGATTCTTAGTTTATTTGCAATAATGCAAGATAGATCCTGGTCTTTTCTAATACTGTGCATTGCTTTTATCACATCTATCTTTCTGAGTACTTTTGTTGATCTGTTCCCTCTTCTATACTCTTCTAACAGTGACAATTCTTGTCTTAATTGCTTTATAGTTTTCTCTATTCGATACTACCATGATGGTATTCGATTTCTCCCCTTCCTTTCCCTTACTACCCTGGGTTCTTGTGGTAGAACTTTATATGTTATTAGTTTAGCTGCACAGTAATATATTCTGTTTACTTCTGTTATATCGTGTGGATCTCTATGGACAGTCCTAATTACTGCTTTCATTTCAAACTTCTAATTTTTTGGGTTTGATTGACCATCTACAGTCTATTTCTTTCATTGATCTTAATATGTCTATCTGTCTCTACTAACTCAAGCAACTCTTCTCTTATCACATTTTCTTTTAAACTGAGGACATATTTTTGTTCTCCATTTCCTGTGGGCACTCTATAGAAAGTTCCATAGCATCTTCCTGTGGCACATTCCCTTCACTTTCATCCTGTGTCATCTGTTGCCCTGTTAAATGGTAACCCACTGGCCTCTCTCTCCTCAACATTGACTGTGTCAGAGTTGCCACAGTTCCTGTTCCTTCCCTCGCTGTCCAGCTCCAACTGAAAGTTTATACTGGTTTCCTGTGGAAGTCTCCAAAATATCTTCATATGGTGACTGATCAGTTGCTTCCCAATCCAGTGGTTTCTCCTTAATTTAGATGTCCTTTACTTTATCCTGCCGTGGTGTTTTCTGAGTAAGATTTTCTACACTAAATCCTTCACTTCGCAGAATCAGTTTCTATTTCTTTAATTTTTCCATTACTACTCTTCGTTTCTACTTTTCCTCTTTGGCTTCTTATTTTTTGTATTGCAAAGTTTTCCATGTCTGGATTCCTTTGCCTGCATTTCTCTTCAAATATGTTTGGTGCTGCTTTTTTGTATTGATTAGTCTTACTTTCTCTTTTGCATAAATATTACACCATATTAAATCCCCTTTTCTTTGCCATGTCCATATTTTTTCTTCAGGTGTCTCCTGATCTTCCTGCTTCTCCTTACTTTAGGGACTAGTTCCATCAATCTGTGATGTAATCTGTGTTAGACCTTCTACACCAAATCCTTCACTTCACAGGCACTCCATAACTTCAACTTCATTTTTTTTTTATTTCTACTTTACTAATCTTCTTTTCTACTTTCCCTCTTTGTGATATTATTTTTTTTATTGTGAAAATGTCCATGTCTGGATGCCTTTGCTTGTATTTCTCTTTGAATATCTTTGGGGCTGCCTTTTTTGTATTGATTAATTTGGCTTTCAGTTTTGCATAAGTATTGCACAATGTCAAATCTCTCTTTCCTGTGTCCATATTTCTTTTTTATACCTTTCAAAAATCTCTAGATTTTGTTGTTTATATTTCTGCACTTCTTCAGGTGATTATTTTCCAAACAGATCAAAGTTTCTTGGTCTACAAAATGTTTTTCACAATTTTTTTGTATTAATGAACACATTTTTTATTTGAAGCCTCTGACAGTTTTTCTTGTGGAAATATTTTCTTTCCTCAAATTTCTCTCTTAATCTTTTTTGTATTTCTTGTGTCTGGAAATGCTGGGCTTCTTACATTATAATAACAATACATAATTTCTTTCTTATCCTCAATAGTCCACTCTATCATCTTTATGGGTCTTTTTTGGCCTATCAGTTTTTGTGATTTTTTTTTGGACTACTACTTCCTTCCACAACAGGGGAGCCATCCTCCCCCTTGGGCCTGGCCTGGCCCCATTGTAGGAATGTTTCCATATTGTATAGATTCTACACTATCATTTTTTTTAGTCCTGGCACCAGTGCACCTACTAGGACTGGGCACTTTTTTATCCTGGGTCTTGTGAACACAGTTATCCTTTTAATTTTTGACCTACTTCTGTCCATGATATATGCAATATAAAATACAGTCTACAGATTAGTGTCATCTTGGTGATATTTTGTGAAAAACAAGGTCCACCTGGTGAAGGTACTCACCAAGACTTGAGAATGAATTCAGTTTCAGCAATACTACTGTCCTTTGCTTGCTCACTTATCATCTCTCCATTCAGACCCCCTCTCTCCATTTGAACCCCCCTTTCTCCATTCGGACCCCAGCTGGAAGAGTTTCTCAATGATACTTGAGTGGGGGATTGTGTCAAAAGCCTTGGGTAGGTCAAGATAGGCAGTATGTACTGTCTTACCTTCATCCAGGGCTTTGGTGACTTTCTTGAAGAAGTCTTCTAGGTTTAATAAGCATGATCTACCCTTAACAAAGCCTAACTGGGATGGGTCTGAGTTTGAAAGTCACCTATGTCCTTGTTGATAATGTCCATGATGATTCTTTCCATGGCCTTGCAGATGAGGCTGGTTAGACTTATGGGTCTATAATTCCCAGGGTCGTTTGATGGTCCCCTTTGTGCAAGGAGATTACAGTTGCTGTTTTCCACTCTGTTGGAACAAAGCCAGTTCTCAGGCTATGGTTAAAGAGAACACCAAGTGGGTTCACTAGGTCCTATTTCAGATTGCTTAATAAGCAACCAGGGATGTTATCTGATCCCATTAAGGCCATGGTTTCGGTCTTGAGAGTGCAGGTATGACCTGATCTCTAGAGATACTAGGCAGAGGACTGGTGTCAAGTATGCTTTGGGGTATGGCTGGTGGGGACAGGGGTATGAAGTTTGCACCAAATCTGCCAGCTATCAGGTTGGCAATTTCCTCTGGTATAGTATGAGTGGTACCATCTGCTACCAGTTCAGCACATAGCTGGGCATTCCCTTTTAGATTTCAGATGTAGTTAAAGAACCCGTTAGGATTATCCTTAGCTAGGGATACTATTTTAGCTTTGTAATTAGCTTTAGAGGACTTTACAAGATTTCTGATTTGCTTGTTCAAGCTGTGGAGGGAAGTCTTCCTGTGTTAAGTCATTTCCATCTTGTTCTTAGACATCAGTTTCTTCCTTTTGTTATATAACCTGTTTATACTTAAGGTCCACCAGGATGGCTTGTTTTTTCAGGAGGACCTGGTATAATCCGGTCAGGTACAGCTGAGTTTATACAGTTGCATAAGTGTTTATATAGGGCATTTGTGTACACCTCTGCATAGGATTCATTGTTGCCTATGACTGTGGGAAAATATAAAACTTTTTATACCATCACTTAGTAGGCTGCAGTTTGCTTTGGAAAAGTATTTATTAGGGTTTATTTTTTGTTTGTTCCTGTGGTGGAAACAGGTTCAATAGTTACTTTGAATGAGACTGATTTATGGTCCAACCTTACCCATGCAGAAAGGTAGTGTTTACTTCTTAGCAGTTTCATTCATTGGAAAAATGGTAACACCACAACCACAGGAGTTTCTAAGGAAAGGTTTAAGAAATGCATTGATCTCTTTAATTGCCAAGTGCTATGTTTGCCATTTAGCAAACATATTTTGGCTGGATAGACCTGAACACTGGATCTTAAAATTAAATTATTACCAAGTACATTATTTAATATATGTGTCATTTATAGTTATTCCAGTTTCAGCTCAAAGAAAAGCCACCTGTTCCACATCTTTGTTTTGACTACAGATGGCTCTGATTTCCATTCTTTCATTGGTTAAGTTTTACAGCCAGTGAGAAACTAATTTCCTGGAGCTTGTCAGAATGAAAATGAATCCTGAACAACAGCAGAACAGATGGTGTTGATTCCACTGCTGTGTATCCAAAAAGGGTCCCCACAATGAAGCAATGCTGCAGGTATGCGAGTGGTTCTTTGTCCATGGGGAAAGACACTGATTTATATGGTTAAGGATTACACACATGTGTGTGTGGGTGCAGGTTGTCAATGCTGTTTTTTTTTCAGGTGTTAATTCATTATTGCAAGATACAAAAACAACAGAAATGTGAGGAGACAGCTGTCCCCGGCATTAAAATAGAGGACTGAATTCAGTTCCTTGTTATTTGTGAACTATGAAGAATAAAAATACTCAAATGTTACAATATTAAGCAAAAGTAATAAACAGACCAAAACATCAAAAGTTAATTCCTCTTCTATGAAGGTACTGAAGAAACAAACTTAAATAGGCTTAGTCACTGCTATAACCCAGCTTTAATTTATGATCACCTTAATGCTGGAGACAACTATCTCCTCACATCTCTGTTGTGCTTTTTCCACTTGTTCATCCTGTGACTCACATTTTGTGACATACTGGGTTCCTGGATGTCAGGCAGATTTATCTGAGCCATTGGTGATCTTTTGTCATTTCATTATTATAAGGTGAAATAAGTAGGGATGGCTAGTGTCCTTTTCATTACAGCTTTCGTCTTCCTCCTATTGCTGAAAATTATTATCAGCATAAGCATTGCATGGTATTGCTTAATTCTCTCCTGACTCTGTACTAGCAGTGGATGCAAGAGAGGGAGGCAGAGCAAAAACCTGGCCTGTCTGTTTTTATTTGTCTGATATTTGTATAGTTGCTGTTTCATTTTGTGTGACCCCCTAGAAAAAAAAGGAGTGTTGCACTTTAGTTTTAAAGCAAGTGCATTGCTTTCAAGTAGATATAGTTAGGCAGACACCCACATGTTAGTTTACACTCCAACTGAAGATGTTTTTTTCTGCTTAGATACGTGCATCCAGTTGTAGAAAACTGAACTTGTATTTTGTATGTTTTACATCTACATATCTCAGTGCACACACTGTCACAGCATGCATGTAAAATCTTTACAAATTAAAAAAAAACTGTTGAGAGTTAACTTGGTATTAGAACTAGGAAGTACACATCTATGTATCAGAAAACCAGCCAGTTCACAGGTGAAAACTAAGCTACCTGCCCTAAAGGGCCATTATAAACCTAAACAATAACCCACAATCTGAATCAAACTCTCTCTTGGGTTTAAGAGGTGAAGCCCTTAACCATTATGCTAAACTGGCAACCAGTGTATCCAGTGGCCTTTAACTATGTTTTCTGTAAACTGAATCCAGTGCCAGTGCTAGGTTATTATGCACCCTAAGCAAAACTTATTAGTGCACCCCTTGTTTTACAAATAAGTTACTTTTTTAACTGAAATTATAGAAAAAGGAATAAATGATATGTCATCTTTAAACGGCTCCCTAGAACACACTGCAGACTTAGTATCTCTTTGACTCTTGCCAGGATATTAAATAAAAAATATATAATAATAATAATAATAATAATAGTAAAGAAAGTCATCAGCCCCCAAAACACACAGACCACTAGTATGTGGTTGACCATACCAGACAGTGTATTACAGTATAAAAAGAAAAACACAACAGTCCCCAAAAAAACTGCATCACCAGTATATGGTCAACCTTGCCAGCATAGTATAAAAAAGGAAGTCATTAACAGCCCCCAAAACACACAGACCACTAGTATCTGGTTGACCATGCCAGCGTATTACAAAATAAATCAACAGTCTCCAAAACACATTGCATCCCTAGTATCTGGTCAACCCTGCCAGGATAGTTTATTTAAAAAAAGAAACTCATCAACAGCCCCTAAAACACACACACTACCTAACATTACCTACTGCTAGTATATGGTTGACCATGCCAGGAGTGTTAGAAAATCACAAACTGTCCCCAAAACAGCCAGCCCACCACAGATTTTGTCTTCTATTATGATCTGGTTGACCCTGCCAAACTCCAGGCCCAGGATGTTAGAAACAAAGAACAAATATATAACAAGTCCACCTTTTCATTTTAAACAGTATCTGGTCAATCCTGCAAAAAATAACAAATAATTAAATACATAAATTATATGGTGAACCCTGCCAGAAAAAAAAAATGATAGAAAATATCTGGTTGACACTGACAGGGAAAAAATTGCAATATGTAGTATCTGGTTGGCCCTGCTAGGAAAAAATGCAATATGTATATTTAATTGGCCCTGCTGAAAAAAAAAAAAACAGTCAGAAAAACCCATTATTTTTCTTTTCACACTGACCTGAAAAGAAGAAGACTCCAATGCCGCTCTCTCACTCTCGCTCGTTGCTTTACCCAATGCAAAGAGCGGGAAGAGAGCACAAGAGCAATAGGACTAATCAGCAGCCATGTCATGTACATGTCTGCTGACTAAACAGTCCAGTCAGACTCAGGTGCCTGCAGTCTCTAGTTAATCCGGACTGTTTTTAATCAGTCCACCAACGGTAACAAGAAAAGTAGGTGTGTGTGTGTGTGTTTTTTTTTTAAAGCAGAACTCGAGCACACATGTACACTGCTCTGAGTTCCACAAATACTTGCTACATTTAACTAAATTAGAGAGGTATTACGAGCCACCCAGCTGTGGCCCCTTATGATCTGTGCCCTAGGCGAATGCCTAATTCACCTTAATGGTGGCGCTGGCCCTGATTGAATCCCTTGCACAACACTCTTGCTCTCTTACGCTTCACTTTATTACTCCTGTTTCAATGTTAATGGTTAGAAGTAAAGTTTATTTCTAATGCTTCTTATTCCCTAATTTGAAAGTGCAAAGTACTTTCAGTATAGATATTTTTGACTGGTGTATCTGCTTGTGCTAACAGTGAAGGTGGTTATGTTTGTTTGTAAATACCTCACATGCCCCCACGTTTGCCTTAAAAAACTTGTTCTCCTTCATCCATTTTTTTGACCTGACAGTAATAAAACCCAAGTAGCATCAGAGAATTGAGTGTTCATGTTGTTTTTCTTTAATGGACTTTAAATGTACTTCTTTTCCTAGGTGTGTACCAGGGCCTTTTTAAGCCTAGCCATGCATCCAAATCTATGACAAGTTCAGGTACTCTTTATGAGTGTAAGCAGGGGCTTAGGAGATGATCAATTTACAAGCAGAGGCCTGCCTGTGTCCATTAGAAACATAGGTGCCAAACCTGGGATGAATTTCATGTTCCCAATCCAGTTGCCAAGTTACTTTTGAATTGGGTTAGGGAGGAACTCTGCTTCACATAGATGGGGAGCCTGTTCCTGAGAATGGGCAGTCTCTGGGATACATACCTGTCTCTCCAGCAGGTCCTATTTATATCACAGGCAAGGTCTAAGTCTTCAGAATGGGTAATTCTGGTGCTATTTGTTTTGCAGATATGCAGGAGTCCAAAAATGCCTTGTCATCAGACACAGATTTCCCCTCAACAGACTGTAGGAGACAAAATACAATGATAAGACCTTGAGACGGTCTCCATATGACATGTTACTTATGCCCTGCATTCTTTTGGTGAGGATCCTTTGTGGACATTCCAATTTTTGGAAATGCCTAGTTAGGTACCTATCAAAGGGGATATTGTACTAAATGATAGGTCTGATGAATGCTGAATACAATGGAAAAATACCTCCTTGGACCTAGATTTATTTATTTATTTATGTATTGCATTTGTTTACCATACCTTTGTTTATAAGTTGCACAACATAGACAAATTTCCTCATTACTGTAGACACATGATGGTCAAAGGCTAGATTACTGTCATCTCTTAGGGATGTTTTGTCAATGTGATAGTTACAGGAGTAGACGGCTTCCCAAAGGATACTATTATGCATTTCATGGCAGTTAGTTTTAAGTCAACCCTTCATGGAGAACATTTGTATCCATGGCAGATTCTATGACTGCTCCTAATTTGCAATCATCTACAAATTTAGTCAGCTAGAGGCCTTTGACATTAGGCTTGATTTCAGAAAAGTAAATCCCAAAATGAAGTGGTTCTAGGACTGGTCCCTGAGGGACTCCACTTATGATTGGACTAATTTCCTGGGTCATGCCTGTGAGCCAGCTGACTATCCACTGAGTGACATAAGGGTTTATACCTAACCTCTTGAGTTTGTCAACAATGTCCAAGTGGAGTATTGTGTCAAATGTCTTGGCCGGGTCAAGGGAGGCAGTGTGAACAGTTTTCACTTCATCAGTTGCTTTGGTGCAAAACCGAATTAGGTTGGGTCCAGTGTTTGGAGGTTTCCTGTCATTCTTGATCATTCCTATGATAATTCTTGCCATGGCTTTGCATATGAGACTAGTGAGATCTATGGGTCTGTAGTTTCCAGGGTCTGTTGATGATCCACCTTTCTCCAGAGGGATGACTGTTGCTGTTCTCTATTCATGAGACACAAAGCCTGTTTAGAAGCTATAGTTAAACAGTAATTCCAGAGGACTTGATAGATCAAGCTTCATGCTGTTTAGAAGGCATCCTTGGATATTGTCTGGGTTCACCGGTGCAGTGTTCTTGGTCTTAGAAAGGGCATTGAGAATCTCTCATTTATTCCCTCCTTTAGACTGCTTTTCTCCAGTCAAAGATGTTCTTCTACCTAAATTGGAATATTGTCTTCCTTGGATTACCTTTCACTCAGCACCAATTTCCAAAGACTTAAGATAACAGAAAATAAAATTTGCAGATTTGTTCTCCTTGTCAACAGCAAATTTCACCATTGTAACCTCCTACAATATTTAAAACGGCTTATGATTACTGAAGGGATAACTTATCTCGTAGTTACTCTTATTCACAAATACTAAAAGTGGCTACTTCATGCCCTTGAGATGGGAACTACCCACCCAAGACCAGGTTTGCTCCTAAGAAGTATCCAGAAGAAAGCTGTCACATTAAGCAGCCCTCCTTATAAAACAGCTATTAGAGAATCTGCCTTCTCCAGAACAGGCCAGGCATTATGGGCCAGACTCTGACCTGAATTAAAGTGCCTGGAATCTCTCACTGAGTAAAAAAAAAAGGCCTTCTTTGAACACCTGCGCAAGGAAACTGAATGTAAGTGCTTCAGGGATAATGGTGGACCTCACCATCTGCTATCTACTTCCAGCAACACAGTCCCTGAAATGTCACATTCTAACAGCATGCTACCCTCTAGCATGACGGCCTTTCGTCTTTCACTGCTTCTTATCCTAAGTGTTACCCTGCTTGTTTCTTGAAATGCTGTATGCATAAAGTCCATTTGAATTATACTATAAATGTTGTACTAAGTGATGGTTTATATTGTGCTTATCAAGTGTAGTGGTATGTGCTGATAATTTGCTCTGTTACAACCATATACACCGTATGACACTTTTTCTCTATCGGGATATCTATTACTAAACTTATTTTGACCTTACATTCTCAACATTTCTAAGCATCTCTCTACATTTAAATACCCCATACCCTCCTCTTCTGACTCATCGTGGTTCTTCCTTCGTCTTTAAGGATAAGTATTAACTTAATTGCTTCCATATAATATTACAGTTTAGTTGAGCTTTTCTCTTTTTTTTTTCCCTTTCACAGCTTGTAGTCAATACATCCATTCCCGACCCTGATACTGCAGATGCTCAGCCACAAGACCCAACTCTCAAATGTTTTCACTGAGAATATTGTCATTGTGCCATGTAAGCAAGTGTAGCATGAAGAGCCTTGCTGTGCATTAAATTTAACTAGTCAGATACATGCCTGCCCTGTGCTGAAAAGTGGCTGTGACATTCTCCCCTAAAAAGTTGGCATTGCATTCTAAGAACCACTTACTAACTTGGCCACTGTCCTTTCTCTTGACCAATAGATTACAATGTATATGCCAATTACTTAGTCTTCCTAGCTTACTGGTTTCTGCAGTCAGTAAATGAAAGAAAATCTGTTCTACTTTGTGCCTTCTTGTTAACTGCTCTGTACTTGGTTATACACTGATTGTTCTCTGTAGTAATTGACCTGAGAGTGGGAAGACAAAAAAGCATACTATAACAACTTCCAGAACAACAGTAAACACAACCCTAAACAATTCTGGTTAGCTAATATAGAAATGTTATATCCCAGCCAAAAATTAAACTGTAACACCTCTCCCAATATCTCACCACTTGAAACCACAAAATAATTCAACTCTTTTTTCATACATAGTATAGCATCCACTTTTCCATTCAAACCTGTGCCCACATCCTATATAAAACTACTCTTAAACAAACTCAGACCATACTCTAATTCTGCTGATCACTTTCAAGCATGTAGCTTAAAATAGCAGCTAACCACATTCCCTATCTTGTCTCAAGCCTTATAAATAGGTTAGCCCAGAAATTCCACTGTCTGAAAAAAATTACAAATTATCCCTCTTCAAAAAGGAGAAGATTCAACAGATATCATTAACTTTAGATCTATAGCAATCGTATCTCCCTCTCCAAAATACTTGAAAAGTGTATGCAAAAACAATTGCTAAACTATCTCCTGCAGGAAGATATCCTGTCCCCCATACAACATGGCTTCTGTACCTTCCCCCGCAAAACTCTAACACTGCACTTCTAACATTTACAAACATTGTCAACAAAAGCTAAAGGTAAAGGCAAATTAGTCTCCTGCTTGTTTCTAGATTTGTATGAAAGCCTTTGACACAGTTTGTCACAGCAACCTTCTACTTCAAATGTCCTCACTAGGTCTATCTCAGCCCACCCTTCAATGGTTGAAAAGATACTTTTCCATTCGGTATAAGTCAGTAAAATCACACTCCACCTCTCTCCATACCTCCTAGTCACCACCAGTGTAGCACATGGCTCAGTCCATGGTCCCCTCCTGTTCAACATTCTCTTCAACACCCTCTACACATCACTCAACAGACCCACTAATACAATACAATACACAGATGCACATCAGACACCCTGGCACATCTCCAAAAAAATAATCAGAAAGCTTTAACAGTCACTGAAGCATTGATTTGGGACCTACAACTACTACTCACCCCCCCCCAAAAAAAACATATTTTTTTCCCTAAATCTTTTTCAAAAAGAAAAAAAAAACTATGTTAGAATTTTCTTGTGTTCTGAGTGACTGTGCTTATCAGCTGATAAGTATATGTTTGTCACTTTAACTGTTCAGAGTTGAATAAGACAATAATTAAATTCAGTTCAGAATACAGTTTGAATAAATTGCATTTATTTAAACTGCACTTGCTTTAATATTGCCTCACACTCAAGTGTGTTAGCTTGCACTGCACTTGAATTGTTTTTAGAGCTGTTTTAGCTTCATTTCTGTAAAAAAAAAAATTCTAAGCTTGTTTCCTGTCTTTCCTGTAACTAGTCTAGTCCAAATATAGGTTTGTTGTATCCAGGACTGCTTGTAAACTTCGGAGCCTCCCAAGCGTTTCTGTGTTGGAGGGAAGCCTTCTAGCTTATCAGTGGGAGTGGTAAGCACTAGGTAGCCTATCTACCACAAGAGGAGTGTTTCCAGCCCAGAAATTGTAGTTTATTGGCCATTTGGACAGTTTTTCCATCTCTTTCAATTTGATGGTGTAAAAGCTGGTGTTTATGCTTGTTTCCCACCTTTCCTGTAACTAGTCTAGTCCAGATACAGATTTGCTGTCTCCAGGACTACTGGTAAGCTTCTGAGTGGTGCCAAAGTCTGCTCTTCAATTTTTCCATTAGATCTGCTAGTTCTCTCCTCTCCTGCACTTTTACTAGCTTATTAGTCTAGCACTTTACCAGACTTCTTGTAGCAGTTATTGTAGCACACAAAAGTGCTACCAGCACTAAACATTCTACAAGGAAACAGCTCCAGTACTTATTATTAATGCCCACCCCTCCAGGCATGTCTAAAGGTCAGTTCCCTGTGTTTTCTCCTATTAACCTAGTGAACTTGGGCATCCTGAGGCACTGTAGCAACTGCCTCATGTACACCGACAACCCTCTCCTCTTACCTCCCAACACTCAGACTTGCGAGAGATGCACTTACACATCCAAATTGGAAGCCACGCACTCTCCAGCCAAGAACGGAATAGCTGGTCAAGAGGAGAAGGTCACCACTTGCATCACACTACATGGAAGACATAGCCCTCCAGAACACACACCAGTATTGCCTTCACATGAAAACACAAACCACACCCCCTTCATGGAGGCTCTCAATAAAAATCTACCCAAACAGCAGAGACCTCCAAGGCAGAAATGCACTCGAGCACCACAACACAACACTAATCACGAGACACATAACTCTCCTAAACAGCATGCCACTCAACCAAAGCCCCTAAGGCAGAACAGCATGCCCAACACACTAGTGATAGGTGACTCGATGGTGAGGCACACTGATATCCCACTCACTAGGTTGAATAAGGAGAAAGTAACAGTCAGATGCCTGTCAGGTGCCAGGATCCGCCACATAATGCACGCACTCAGGTCCCTCAACAAAAGGTACAAATATGACTCTGTTATTGTACATGTGGGTATGAATGACCTGAGACATACCTCCCTGGACTACATGAAAAGAAACATGGAGGAGCTCTCAGATTATGTAGCCCAGGCGTGTATGACCCTAGCCCTGAGCAGCATCCTACCATCATCCAGAATGATACCACAGAACAAGCAGAAAATGATTGATTTCAACAATTGGCTAAGTTTCTGGTGTCATTCTAAGGGGATACAGTATCTGTCTCCCTGGGATGACATGATTGACAGACCTCAAAGCTTTGACAGAGATGGCCTGCATCCGTCACCCCTGAGCTTCCGGATACTGGCCAAGGCTTTTGCCACCCCTATAGTGCCTTTTTTAGGCAGTGTTCCAAAGACCAAATTACCACTGTAATAGCTACAGACAAATGCACTGTGAGGGTCATGCTGCTCAAAGCTAAAAGTCTAAATCTCAATATGCACTCGCTCGAAGCACTCCTTGAAATGGAGAACATCGACATTTGTGCTGTAACAGAGACCTGGTTCAAGGCAGCAGAAAGCACCCCTGCACTACCAAGCTATAACTCATCCCACACCTCTTGACCCCAGAACTTGGACCTCAGCTCCAAAGGTGGTGGTGTGGTGATTCCATATTCATAAAGGATGTGCACACCTCCAGACTGGTGAGCCAACATAACCACCAGAGATACTTCAGGTGCAGCTAACACTGGGTAAGACAGCGATTTAGGTCGTAGCCTGCTATAGATCCCCATTCAAGTCCCAAGACTGAGACTCCATGTTCCTAAGCACCCTGGAGAATATTAGGGTGCAACCTAACACTCTGATACTGGGTGACTTCAACTACCCCTCCATTAACTGGGAAAACTAGTCATGTACCAATACACTTGCCCAATGTTTCATGGAATCCATTAATTCCAATGCCCTGGACCAGATCATTCTTACCCCCACTAGAGGTAGCAACATCCTTTACCTGGTCATTACTAATGTGGGTGACCTTTGCTCCAAACAATAGTCAACTCCTCCCTGTTTTGATCGGACCACAAACTAATTACCTTGGAAATCCACATCCCTCCCACCCTCTTTGGGCTCCTAAAAACAGAGGTGGCTAACTTCATGGCACCCATACACATAGAGAATAGGTGCATGACTGCCGAATCATACACCAATGCACTGTACAAACACGTACAGAAATACATGGATCTCACCATACCCAGTAAAACCAAGATGCTCTCCTCCAAAAAAAGGAAGCCAATCTGCTGGTCCCCTGCCATAAACAAACTCTACAACAGAAGGAGGAGGAAACTAATGCAGAGTAAGGTGAAGTCCCAAGACTGGAAAAAACTCCCTTATCATCCTCAACAAAAAGTTGAGATCCCTCATCAAATCATTTAAAGCTAGGTATGAACAAAGAATTGCAGTTGATAGTAAAGACAACCACAAGGCCTTTTATAGTTATGTAAAGAATCTCCACGGCAATACCCAGGTTTGCTCTGAGCTACTGCACAATATACCTCCTATACCAAGCCAACAGATATTGCCAATATACTGGCCAACAGATTCAGTGCCAACTTTACCCCTCTCTCCCCCCAAAGGACCAATCACAATACCAGTAGATTGACAAACACCCACAGTTACTGCTGCACAGGTTAAAACAGCACTGTCCAAGGCCAAGAATACAGCTTCTATGGGACATGACAATATCCCTGGCTGTGTTCTACATGAACTACAAAGTGAGCTGGCATCTCACCTGTGTGCCCTGTTCAATCACAGCCTCACCTCAGGCTATGTCCCTACCGAATGGAGCACTGCTACAGTCATCCCTCTCCACAAAGGAGGAGTGACTACAGACCCTGGGAACTATCGCCCCATTAGCCTAAGGAGTCTGATATGCAAAGCTATGGAACGCATCATCATGGACCTAATAAACAAGGCTATAGGGAATCTCCGAACTCTGAATCCCACACAGTTTGGTTTTCTGAAGGGTAAATCATGCCTGCTCAACTTGGTCGACTTCTTTGAGTCAGTCACCAGAGCTGTGGATGAAGGCAAGGTGGTTCATACAGCCTACCTTGATCTGGCCAATGCCTTTGATACCATTCCCCACTCAGAATCATAAAAAAACTCACTAAGCTAGGCATCAACCCCTATATCACTAGGTGGGTTGCAAACTGCCTCACAGACAGAACCCACAGTGTGAAAGTAGCTGACTCCAAGTCAGACTGCCGACCAGTCATGAGTGGAGTCCCACAGGATTCAGTCCTAGGTCCTCTCCTGTTTGGCATCTACTTCTCTGAAGTCCAGGCCAACACGAAGGGACTCTGGCTGACAAAGTTTGCAGATAATTGCAAGTTGGGAGCTATTATTAACTCCCCAAGAGATGTTGGCATCCTACAGAAAGACCTCACTGAGACCAACGATTGGTATCAGAATCATGGCCTTAAGCTCAATGCCAAAAAACGTGTCGTAATCCCCTTTGGGAAAAACCTGGTTCCCATGAATTACCACATTGATGGTAGTCCACTGAATGCAGAAGGCGTTATAAGAGATCTGGGAACACAGGTTGACAGCAACCTCTCTTTTGACCACCACATCGCCACTGTGGTCAGAAAGTCCTTCTATGTGGCACATCTTATTAGTAAGGGTTTTGCATCCAAGAAGAAAGAGGTCATTGTCTCCCTTTACTTTTCCCTCATTAGGCCAGTCATCAAGTACAATGCCCCATTTGGCATGTACCTCCCTAAACACCTGCAACAACTGGAGAGGCCACAAAAGTACCTCACAAAGAGGATCCTTGGGCCTTAAACACTTGTCCTATATGGACAGACTCAAAAAACTCCAACTATTCTCTGTCTCATATTGCCTACTTAGAGGTAATCTCTGCTTGACTTACAAGGCCATGTCTGACCCAGCTCTGTTAGAAATTCTGCATCTAAAGAAATCCCAATCCCTCCACAGTACACCCTCCAAAGACCTTAACCTCATTACCACAATCAACAGAACATGCTGGAGTGACAGGTTCATAACCCAGAGACTACCCATGCTATGGACTAGACTTCCCATACATGTCAAACAGGGCACCTCATTGGCCTTCTTCAAGAGAATTCTTAATGAGTGGATGGGAAATATAAAATTCACCCCAGGGATCACTCCAGTGGCTCTACTCAACAGAGTCACTGGGAACTAAGGTCAAGTGGCAGAATGCCAGGGTAATCCTATGGGTTAGGCTTGTAAAGGCTCCATGGCCATTAGCCTAGTATTCACCTATGACTATGAAAAAAACAAAATTTAAAATCCTCTCTCTTCATAATAGAACAATTGAAGTCATTTCTCATAGCACATTATTAGGTATGATAGTGGATGATAATCTTAAATTTGACCTGTATATATGAAATTGCATAAAAAAATCACTAAAAACTACAAATGCTTTACAGAGCCATAAACTTTATCACAATCACAAGTAAAACTACATTTGCCACTACTTACCTCTTCCTCTCACTACTTTATGCCACTCCTATCCTTATTATCCTTGAGGCATCACAAAAAGAAACAACAATGCTATAATAAAGTGGCTAAATTTACAGCAAATACCCTTTACAGAACTCACCACTGTATAGCACTAAAAATCCTAAATTGAATAGAAGTACCCCATAAACCAACATATACACAGCTTCTTATCAACTATAAAATTATCCAACATCAAAGCAAAAATCTCTCTCCAACTAATAAAACAGCTGGTGTACATATTCTGTAGTATCTAGCAAAAGAAGAAGCACCATCTGTACCATGGCAATGTAGTTTATTGAAATAGTAAGCGCTTTCAGGGATCCAACCCCTTCATCAGTCAACAAGTGAATATACCTGCAACACACTGCATATAAAATTGTTAAAAACAATCAACATATAAAGATGTTGTGTTCACCCAAAAGAACCTAAGAACATACAAATCTATTAAGATCAACCATGATATGTGCAATAGAACTACTTTAGATATACCTATGTTTATATATATATATATATATATATATATATATATATATATATATATATATAAACATCAAATAACCTCTAAGCCATACTCATAGGAGTATAGTCATATTGTGTGCAATACCTTAAAAATAAGTATAAATATATATAAAAAACACTTATCAAGTAACCATAGAATAACTGTAGTAATTGGTTGTTTTGGACCATTTCTAACTCTTTTGTAGTTCCCTGTTTAAATTCCGTCTCTGGGCATTTTTTTCTGGCTATACTGCTCAGACAAGCTCCTCATGGTCCTGCAGAGTGGTCCTAGCTACAGAGAACTCAGAAAAGCGACTACTTTCTGGATTTAAGTATCTTTGCTGTTTTTTTACTTGGAATAGCTTCTGTAGCTTACCCTGAACAAGCTTAAACTGTTTTTTTAGCTGTTTGCTGCATTATTTTAAAATCTGCACTTACAGTTACTTTTTAGTCGAATTTGATCGAAAGTTTGTTTGTTTGTTTGTTTAATTTAACTGTTGAGGCTGCCCACGAAAGTGTGCTAGCCTGTGTAACTGATTTATCACTGTTTCTGCATTTTCTGTGTGTTTCTATTAAGAAAAACAAAAAAACAAAAAAATAATCCTTGTTTTCCCGCCTCTCCTCGACTAGTTTAGACCAGTTTACAGGCATTGCTGTATTCTGGGCTGTGGTGTAGTTCCTGTGTTGTCCATTACCTTACTTGGATAGAAGGAAGTTTCTTTGCTCACCAGTGGAAGTGGGGAGCCTTGAGCAGCCTACCTGTCCCTGTAGGAAGTGACCTCAGCACAAGAGCTGTAGTAATTGGTTGTTTTGGACCATTTCTAGCTCTTTTGTAGTTCCCTGTTTAAAATCCGCGTTTGCATGGCTTTGCGCGGTTGTGCGCATAGCACAGCGCCGGTTAAACAAGGTTAAACTTCTTCTGGCTCTGCCAAGTCTGCTCTTCAAATTTTCCCTTACGGAAGCTCTATTCTTAGTATAATCAGACTACTCGCTATATTATAAGCCTAGCACTTGTTCTCAAAACTTCTCTACTAAGTAAGCACTCTCGTACTAAATAAGCACTACATCCACCTACCACCCTTGTAAATATCCACTTCCCTTAAAGGCACAGCACTCCCTTATACTGTTCTAGCATGTCGAGTTGTAGATTACTGGCATCCTCTCCAGTTCAGCTGGTTAATCTGGGTATCTTGAGACAATGCTACAATTGTCTCATGTACACAGACAACCCTCTCCTCCTCCCAGCAAACACAAATACATGTGAGAGATGCAACTATATAGCCAAACTGGAGGCTGAACTCTCTCAACTCAGGGCTAGAATGACCAGACAGGAGGAGATGGAAACCACACACACAACAAACCCAGTCCCACATAGACCTACCACAACTGCAAACCAAACACATAAAAACACAAAGACATACTCGGAGGCTCTAATAAAAAACTTACCAAAACAACAGAGGCTCCCAAAGCAGACATCCAAAAATCCACCACCTCAAAACAAAACACATGCAACACATACTTCAATAAATCAGTGTGTCAACCAATCACAGCCCTTAAGGCCAAACACCATGCCTGATACACTAGTAATAGGTGACTCTATAGTCAGACACATTGATGTCCCACTTACCAGGCTGAACAAGGAGAGGATGACTGTGACCTGCCTATCGGGAGCTAGGATCCGCCACATAACACATGCACTCAGGTCACTCCAAAGCAAGTACAAATATGACTCCATCATTGTCCATGCTGGCATGAATGACCTGAGACATACCTCCCTGGACTACATGAAAAGAGACATAGAGGAGCTCTCTGATTATGTAGCCCAGGCTGGTATGACCCTGACCCTGAGCAGCATCTTGCCCTCACCAAGAATGATGCCACAATACAAAGACAAGATGATCAGCTTTAATAATTGGCTCAAGTACTGGTGTCATTCTAAGGGGATCCAATGTCTGTCTGCCTGGGATGACATGTTGGACAAGCCACGCTGCTTCACAAGGGATGGCTTACACCTGTCACCACTGGGCTTCCAGATATTGGCTAAGGCTCTTGCCACCCCATAGTGCCTTTTTAGGCAAGGCTCAAAAACAAACCCACTTCCTTAGAAAACAAAATGGAAAAACTAAGGGTAATGCTGCTCAACGCCAGAAGTCTAAATCTCAAGATGCAGGCACTCGATGCACTCCTCAGCATGGAGAACATCGACGTCTGTGCAGTAACTGAAACCTGGTTCAAGGCTCCTGAGAGCACCCCAGCGCTACCAGGCTATACCTCGTATCATGCTTTTCGGCCCCAAAACCCAGGCCAAACCACAAAGGGAGGAGGAGTGTCCATATTCATCAAGGACACCCACACCTCCAGGTTAGTAGCAACACATGAAGCATCAGAGACCATACAGGTGCAACTAACCATAGGCAAAACTGCTATACAACTGGTAGCATGTTACAGACCACCCTCCCAATCTCTCAGGAACCCCACTCAGCCTTCCTGAAGACATTGGAGGATATGAATGTATCACAAAATACCATCATACTGGGAGACTTCAACTACCCAAACATAGATTGGGTACATTATTCTAGCTCTAACACCCTAGCCCAAAGGTTCCTGGAATTCATAAATTCAAATGCACTGGAACAACTAGCCACCTCTCCCATTAGGGGAGATAATATACTAGACCTGATCATCACAAACATGGGGACAAAATGCTCCACACCGGAGGTATACCCCTCACTAGTGAGATCTGACCACAAACTAATCACCCTGGGTATACATATCCCACCCCCACCCTCAGCACAAAAGACCACAGTGAAAAACTTCTCAAAAGCAGACTTCACTCTTCTTAAGACTGAGACGGTACCTTTAAGCCCACTGGGCCAGTGGATACCACATCCCACAATGCCGAATCCTTCACAAATGCTTTCTATGGACATCTCCAAGGATGCATGGATCATGCAATCCCAAATAAATCCAAGTCCCTCTCCACCAAAGGCAAGCATCCTGTCTGGTGGACCTCAGCCATTAACAAACTGTATAACAAAAGAAGGAAGCTACTGCACGTCAGAGCAAAATCCCATAAAGGGAAGACATCTCTGATCAACATTAGCAGAAAAATACGTTCTCTCATAAAAACATCCAAGGCCAACTTTGAGATAAAAATCGCTAAGGACACTAAAGATAACCACAAAACCTTCTTCAGCTATGTTAGAAACCTGGGCAGAAACCCTCAGATATGCTCAGAGTTAGTTCACAACAACAAAAAATACACTGAACGCACAGATATTGCCAACATTCTGGCTGACAGGTTCAGTGCAAATTTCTCCCCTCCCTCACCCCCAAAAGAAGAAATACTTATCCCAGCTGAATGTAATCTCCCTGTCATCTCAGATGTCCAAATGAGAACCACCCTCAACAAAGCTAAAAACACAGCATCAATGGGACCTGACGGTATCCCGGATTGCGTGCTACGTGAACTCCAAGAGGAGCTAAACCCGCACATAAAAAATGCTATTTAACCTTAGCCTTACTACAGGATATGTACCTGAACACTGGCGTACAGCAACAGTGGTCCCACTCCACAAAGGGGGTACCTCTACAGACCCTGGGAACTACCGCTCCATAAGCTTAACCAGCCTGGTCTGCAAAGCTATGGAAAGAATCATTATGGAACTCATAAACAGAGACATAGGGGACCTACAGACACTTGACCAACCCAGTTCGGCTTTGTAAAGGGCAGATCCTGCCTTTTGAACCTGGTTGACATTTTTGAAACAGTCACTAGAGCCATTGATGAGGGCAAAGCAGTCCATACAGCCTACCTGGACTTGGCTAAGGCCTTCGACACAATACCCCACTCAGGCATCATAGATAAGCTCAACAGCTTAAACGTAAACCCTTATGTCACTAGATGGGTTGCAAACAGGCTAAAGGACAGAACCCATAAAGTTAAAATCGCTGGAGCAATGTCAGACTCAAAGCCAGTCACAAGTGGTGTCCCACAGGGATCTGTCCTGGGATCCCTCTTGTTTGGCATTTATTTCTCAGATGTTAAAGCAAACATGGGAAGGTTGTGGCTGACAAAGTTTGCAGATGACTGCAAACTAGGCGCCATAGTCGATACACCAGCGGACACATACATCCTACAAAAAGGCCTCACAGAAACGGACAACTGGTGCCAGAGTCACGGCCTTAAACTAAATGCCAAAAAATGTATATTCATCCCCTTTGGGAAAAACAAAGTACCAACAAATTATCACATAGACAGCAACCCACTGAGTATGGAAAAAGTAATCAGAGACCTAGGGACCCAAGTCAACAGCGACCTCTCATTTGACACCCACGTTGCTAAAGTGGTTAGAAAAACATTCTACCTTGCACACCTCATCATGAAGGGATTCACATCCAGATCCAAGGATGTTATTGTACCCCTATACTCCTCCCTCATCAGACCCATGATTGAGTACAATGCCCCATTTGGTATGTACCTCACCCGGCATTTGCAACAGCTGGAGAGACCACAAAAGTACCTCACCAAGAGGATCAAGGGTCTCCAACATATGTCTTATTCTGCCAGACTAAAGAAACTTCAGCTCTATTCAGTAGCATACCGCCTGCTCAGAGGTGATCTCTGCCTGATGTACAAGGCCATGTCCAATCAGGATCTGATGGACATGCTCCACCTCAAAAAATCCAAATCCATCAGGACCACGAGAGCTAAAGACTTAAACCTCGGCACAAGTATGAATAGGACATGCTGGAGGGATAGATTCATAACGGAGGGATAGATTCATAACCCAGAGGCTTCCCATGCTTTGGAACAAGATCCCAGTTCATATTAGGCAGAGCCCCTCACTGACTCTCTTCAAGAGAAATCTTGATGAGTGGATGGGAGATCGTAAGTTTACCCCAGGGGTCACATCTGTGTCACTGCTAGACAGGGGCACAGTAAACTAATTCTATTATATAAGGGGACCTTCATTGTGTCACTACTAGACAGAGGCACAGTATTCTAAATTTATACTGTACATTTTTGTACCATTTCATGGGGTGGCAAAAGCCACATCACTATGGCTAGGCTTACAAATGCCCCAGGGCAGATAGCCTAGTACTAAACTATGAAACTGAAACAACTGATAGCTTAGTTAATGTTTTAATGGCCGAGCTTTTAAAAAAGGTTTCAAGGACACCTTGTTATTCAGGCTAGGGGGTTTATCAGCACTGAATAACATTATCTATTTCTGTTCCACAGCCTTGGTATCATTCACCAAATCCCTCCCTCTTCTATTATCAAATAGAATTTCTAAAACTAGAAATTTAAATGTATGATTGGACCCTTCATTTTTATTATGCATGGCTAGGGCACTACTCTCTTTACTATTTCTAATGTCTCTGTAGTGTTCCAATATCCTATCCTTGAACCGCATGTTAGTTTTACCAATGCAGAAAGAAAAACATATGAAGCTAAACCGAATTTTATATTTCATAACAATAGCACATTGAAGAGCCATTTATGCTATAGGTCTGACATATCTAGTACCTGCTGTAAATCTGACAGGATAGGCACATATACATGCTGAGGTTGCACAGCCTGTACACATGTTCACATAGGCAGGAGTTTTACACATCCACACATGGGCTTTAGTTTTAACAGTGCCTATTATGCTGATTGTAAAACATGTAATGTTGTTTATTTTGCATATTGTGTCATATGTTTTTCTTTCTGCATTGGTAAAACTAACATGCGGTTCAAGGATAGGATATTGGAACACTACAGAGACATTAGAAATAGTAAAGAGAGTAGTGCCCTAGCCATGCATAATTTATTTATTTATTTATTTATTTAAATTTGTTGACCAGGAGTGTCCGACTGGACGTAGGTCCATTTTCAGCGGAGACCCGGGGAGAAAAGCTCCACAGTAAAATAAACAGACAGTAGTTACATTGGATTACATAGCGATTAACAATTTAACATAGCAATTACTTACAACATATTTACAGATGAAGAACATAGTACATCAGTAGACAACTAGAATCTTTATCTGTGAAGTACATAACAGATATTAACAAATGTTACAATGAGAAGTTCCTGCTGTATAATACGTACTAGGCTTATGAGCATCTGAGCTTGCTATTATCAAGGCAGTTAGTCGAGTGGAGAGAAAGGTAGTGGTTGGATGGGGTGGATGATATTAGAGTGGGAGTTGCAAGGGCATAGCCAGCATGTTTTTAGGTGCGCTTTTAGTAAAGTTTTGAAGTGGGTGCATGATGGTACAGAGGTAATTGTGGGTGGGAGTGAGTTCCATAATTTGGCTATGGCGCAAGAGAATAGTGCTTCACCAGCAGTTATTGGCTTTAGTGATCTGCAAGGGATTTTTGTTGCTGGATCTTAGTGGTCTGGTGGTGCGATAGGGTTGGAGTAGATTCTGGAGGGATGGGACATTTAGTGGATGGTTTACTAGTTTGTGGGCGAGTGAGAGTTGATACCACTGAAGGAGGTGAGGGAGTTCAAGCCAGCCCAGTTCAGCAAGTGAGAGACAGTGGTGAATATGGTAGGACGCCCCTGTGGCGAATTTGGCAATTTTGTTGTAGCAGGTCTCTAGCTTGTTTAGATCACACTGCCTTAGGCTGGTATATATTGGAGAGGCATAACATAGGGTGGAGATAAGGTGGGAATTTGCTATTGAAATCTTTGCTGCTTTGGTGAGAAATTGCTTATTTCTGTATAACGCTCCTAGTTTTTTGTGGACTTTTTTTATGGTCATGGATATGTGAATGTCAAATTTTAGTTTATTGTCTATTTCCACTCCTAGCAATTTGGTGTGTTCAGTTGGGTATATAGTGGTGTTGTCTTTTGCTGTGATGTTAAAGTGAGAGTTGTTTTGAGTATGTTTGGTGGGTTGGAAGATGAGTAGTTTAGTTTTGTTTGGGTTGAGTATTAATTGGGCATCGGATAACCATGTTTCAACAGAGGAAAAGGTTTCCTGTGTGACTTTTTGCAGTTTGGGTAGGGACTGGGCTGAGCAGATGATGGTTGAGTCATCTGCATATTCTATGAGTGTGCCATGTTTGGTGGCAGAGGCTAGATTATTGGTGTAAACAGAGAAGAATAGGGATCCAAGGATGGATCCTTGGGGAACCCCTATGGAGACAGGTAGTTGGGGAGATATGTTATTCTGCCATAAAACGGATTGTTGGCGGTCAGACAGGTAACTCTGAAACCAGTTGGTGACTGATTGTGAGAAGGATAGGTTACTGAGGACAGAGATAAGTTGTTTGTGTGGGACCATGTCAAATGCTTTAGATAGGTCTAGGAAAGTAGCAGAGGAGAGATAGCCATTGTTTTTATGCTGAAGGATAGTGTTAGTAAAGGAGAGTAAGGCAGTGGTGGTGCTATGGTTTGGTCGGAAACCATGCTGAGTACTGGAAAGGAGGTTGTTAGTAAGTAGGTAGTATGAGACCTGAGAGTGTATGCATCTCTATAGTATTTTGGAGAGTGGAGAGAGAATAGCTATGGGGCGGTAATTGGTTAGTTCTGCAGAGGGTCCACCTTTGTGGAGGGGAATTATATGTGATACTTTCCACAGTGTGGGAATGTAACTTTCTGACAGAGATCGATTAATCAAGATGGATACTGGGTAGGCCAGAGCATCAGCTGCGATTTGTAGGTATTCACTTGGGAGGTTGTCTGCTGCTAATTTGGTGGGTTTAAGTTTAGTTAAGAGTTTTTTTATGCTGGAGGTAAGTACAGGAGAAAAAGAGAAGGCAGTGGGGAGATTACTAGTTGAAGGTGTGGGTTGGAGGGGAGGGGGGTTGTGTTGTTTAGCTAGTGATAGTATGGTTTGGGTGAAGTGTGTGTTGAATGAGGTAGCAATATTTTCTGAGGAGTGAGGGATGTTAGGAGGAGGGGTACTGACTTTCCCTGGGTGGAGGATGGAGTTTATGGAGGACTAGAATTGTTTGGGGCTGTGTTGTGAGGAGTCTAGGGCAGACTGGTAGTATTGGAATTTGTCCTGTTTTATTAGCTTTTTGACTCTATTGCGTAGTTCTAGGAATTTCTGTCTAGCTGAGGGGGTTTTGATTTTGCGCCAGTGCTCCCAGGCTTTATCCCTGTTTTTCATTTCTGACTTAGTGGTTTTCTGTAGCCATGGGGAGGGTTGTGCTTTGGTTCTTGAAAATCTTATGGGGGCATGGTAATTAAGGATGCTCAGGAAGGTAGTATTAAAAAATTCAACTGCTTCATCTAGACTGAGGTACTTTAGAGGATGCCAGTTACATTCTTTGAGGGATGAGATGAATGTGAGTGGGTTAAAGTTTAGTTTTTTATGTATTTGACGGTAGATGACAGGTTTAGCTTGGTATAGGTATTTTTTGAGTAGGAATGTTGGGGAGTGATCACTGAGGCTATCTGATAAGCAGCCTGTTATATATGACTGGGGGCTCTTACTGACTAGTATCCAATCCAGGGTAGTGTGCTTGCTGGAGTTTTTATTTATCCTGTTTGGTGACTGGACTAGTTGGGTGAAGCCATGAAGGTGTACATGATGGGTTGGATTGTTGCCAGAACAAGATTGCCAGTCAATATTGAAATCACCTAAGATGATAGCTTCTTGGGGGAGATGGTGGGTAGACCAGCTGAGGAGGTTTTCTAGTGGAGGGATGTTTTGGCCAGGTGGGAAGTAGCATCCAATTATGTTGATGGTTTTGTTTTGGTTAATTTTGAGGTTGGTATATATTATTTCTTCATTGCCTATTTGTGGAGCTGATGATTTTAAGATCTGGATGTTTAGATGCTGTTTAAATATTATAGCTACACCACCTCCTTTTTTGTTTAGCCGGTCTACTCTTAGTATGCCGTAACCTGTAGGGAGTATTTGCTCACTGGTAATGTGAGGTTTTAGCCAGGTTTCTGTCAGGATGACTATATCTGGGGAGTACAAGTCTATGGTGGCATGGAGTTCATGGACTTTGTTGGATATACTTCTAATATTTAGGCTTAGTAGAAGGAAGCCACTTGGGTTTCTATTGGCTGTAATATGGGAGAAGTTGTGGTTTCTAGTCTGATTATGAGGATTTGGGTTGGAGATGGTAGGGCCAGGGTTGGGGTGGATGTCTCCACTTCTGGCTAGTTTTGATATGCATGAGATTATTAGTTTTCTCAGTTTTTTAATGTGTTTGTTTATAAGGGAAACTTTATGATTGTGCTCTGTGGGTAATAGGTATGGTGGTAGGGTTACTATGTTAAGTTGTAGGGATGCTTTATGTTTGAGTAATATAGTTGGTAGAATATGTATAATAAAAATGAAGGGTCCAATCATACATTTAAATTTCTAGTTTTAGAAATTCTATTTGATAATAGAAGAGGGTGGGATTTGGTGAATGACACAGAGGCTGCGGAACAGAAATGGATAATGTTATTCAGTGCTGATAAACCCCTCAACCTGAATAACAAGATGTCCTTGAAACCTTTTTTAAAAGCTCGGCCATTAAAACATTAAATAAGCTATCAGTTGCTATTCTATGCTTACTTGATAAGTGTTTTTTTATATATATTTATACTTATTTTTATGGTATTGCACACAATATGACTATACTCCTATGAGTATGGCTTAGAGGTTATTTGATGTTTTATATATATATATATATATATATATATATATATATATATATATATATATAAACACAGGTATATCTGAAGTAGTTCTGTTGCACATGTCATGGTTGATCTTACTAGATTTGTATGTTCTTAGGTTCTTTTGTGTGACCACAACATCTTTATATGTTGATTGTTTTTAATCATTTTATATGCAGTGTGTTGCACATTTTTTATACACAACATTGCGATGATTTTATGGCTTTTTACTATAGTTAATATGCTTAACAGAAAAATGTTACTGTTTCCTTAATGAAAGTTAATTGCCCTTAACTGATTCCACTATAAATTGTGTAAGGTATATTCACTTGTTGTCTGATGAAGGGGGTTGGATCCCTGAAAGCGCTTACTATTTCAATAAACTACATTGCCGTGGTACAGCTGGTGTTTCTTCTTTTGTTGGAATTATCCAACATCCATTTGCTTGTCCAGCATTAAGTACCATTCGACATAACTATGTCCCCACTCAATCATTATGATCCAAATGACCAAAAACTACTCTGTGTCCACAAACCTATCAAATCTGTTGGTCATGGTCTGTACTCATACCATGTTGCTAAAGCCTAGAACTCCCTACCTGTATCCATCAGGTCAATACTCTCCCTCCAGTCCTTTGAAACGGTTCTGAAAGACTTTCTAGTCAAAATTAGACTCTGTTCTTGTTGAACTGCAGGCTAAACCATATCCCTAAATATGAGTAAGTGCCTATTCATATCTTATATCTCCTTAGCCTCCCTTCTTCACTCACATCCTTACTTCTATCAATTCCTCTCCCTTTCTTTCTCTCTCTCTCTCTCTAAATATACCTTAACCCTGCTTTCCCTCACTTCATATTGTAATTCCTATTTATATTACACTAACTTACCTTTCATTTCTCTATAAAAACTACTTTTTTTCAAAATAATATATTATCATATAACTTGTATATATTCTTAACCAATGTTTTCATATTATGTCTAATTTGGTATAATTATTTAAACTGTAGTTTTTTTGTATTATTTTTAAAGATTGTAAAATTATTGTTCTTAACATATTTTGTAATACTTTGGAGCTTTCCTCCCTGGGCCTGTGCTGAAATGGCCTCCTGCCTGGTAGGACTTTGTCAGTAATCAAATGTCAGCAACAAGTACCGTTATGACTCTGTCATAGTTCATGTTGGTGTGAATGACCTGAGATGTACGTCACTGGACTATATGAAGAGAGACATGGTTTAGCTCTTTGAGTATGCATCCCGAGCAGGTATGTCCCTAGCCTTGAGCAGCATACTACCCTCACCTAGAATGATGCCACAGTATAAACAAAAAATGATTGATTTCAATAACTGGCTCAATTTTTGGTATCATTTAAAGGGGATCCAGTTCCCATCATCCTGGGAAGCCATGGTCAACAAACCTAGCTGCTTTGTCAGAGATGGTTTGCACCTGGCAACTCTAGGCTTTCAACTTCTGGCAAAGGCTCTTGCCTCCCCCATAGTGCCTTTTTTAGGCAAGGTCTCAAAAACAACATTACCTATGTGAAATCAACCAGTCAAAACAAAATAAGGGTCATGCTGCTAAATGCTAGGAGCTTAAATCAAAAACTGCACTCCCTGGAAGCACTTCTGTCACTATAATATGTAGATGTCTGTGCAGTCACAGAAACCTAGCTGAAAGGCCTCAGAGAGTACCCCAGCCTTGCAAGGTTACAATATCTTCCACACCTTTAGACCGCAAAATGAAAGTGTGAAAACCAAAGGAAGCGGTGTTTCAATCTATATCAAAGATAAATTCACCTCCCATCTAGTTAGACTGTACAACTCCATGGAGTTACTCAAGGTCCAGGTTACAGTGGGTAAAACCCCCATTCAAGTCATAGCCATTTATAGATTCCCCCTCTATGGGTCAAAATGCACATGAAGCCTACTTGACCAAACTGAAGACAATCCAAATGTTACCAAACACACTGGTTATGGGTGATTTCAATTATCACACCATCAATTGAGAAACCTGCTCTAGCCCTAACTCGCTAGTGCAAAAATTCCTTGACTTTATTAATTCAAATGCCTTGGAACAAATTGTCCATACCCCGACAAGGGGAACAAACATTTTGGATCTGGTCCTCACCAGCATGTCAAAAAGATGCACTGCCACAGCTGTCAGACCCTCATTAGTTAAATCTTACCACAAATCAGTCACCTTCGAGCTTGCACTAACACCAGAACTCACAAAGGGTGAAATGAAACTAAGAAACTTCACCAAGGCAAACTATACCCTCCTAGGTGAAGGTGTAAATGCATTCCAAGCCCACCACAAGCTGGAAGTGGTAATTACACTGAAGCTTACATTAAATCCCTGTACAATCACCTGCATAAGTGTATAAACTCAGCCTTACTAGAAAGAATCAAAGCCAGAGCCCCAAGTAAAAAACAGCTACCATGGTAGATGTCACTTGTTCATCTCTAATACACATAACAAGAAGGCTTGGGGTTTTGTTCAGATGCTTTAATACATACAAACAGATCAGGATGCATAACAACATAATTTAATATGAACAAACTAGTCAACATACAGAGCTTACATATATACAGTACAAGCTTACATCTCAACAGCTTACTATAAAATGGCAGTCAGGCTTGCATGTGCTCAGTATTTATACACTTGTGCAAGCTCTTAGATAGCTTCTTAAAGGTATATACACACATATTGATCTACATCCTCCCTCTTAAAAAGATTATCATTTATGCAAAATGATATCAGAGATAGACATGCATTACTATGTACACTGGAAACAAAACACAATGTCCATGTCCAAATTGCTTCATATCTGCTATAGGGTTTAGAGATTCAACCATATCTCGTAACATAACAGTTGAGACCAAACTTAGCAACAGGGACAGTCTTGGGCACAACTCATATCAGAAACTTCTGAATTCGTCACAGGAACTGGAATGTCCTCTGGAACCTCCTCTGGAATTGGAACACCAGACAACTCACTCTGAGATAGAGTCTTTCTCACAGCCTATCTGCTGTGGTATAGGCTCAGACACTGGTCTCAAATGTTTCCAATTCTGCCAAAAAGTTGCTCCTTCCAGTTCTACAATGTACAACCTCGGCTCTGGCCAATATTCTTCATGACACTAATCTGATCATAACCTTTGGATGTTTGCATCCTTACCACTTCTCCCTCTTATAATGGAATGAGCGGTTTATTGGCCTTATCATAGTAGGACTTCTGGAATAGGTGTTTCTTTAACAGATTGGCTTTTACTGATCTCTTGTTCTTGACACATGGAACCAACAATTGACTACTGATTGGTAATGTGGTTCTGGTTTGTTTCAACAGAAGTCTCTGAGCAGGTGAACCAAGATGTTTATAATGAGGAACATTTTTGAGATTCAAAAGATTCAGGAAAACATCACTATTATCTAGTTTTGACTTCTCAAGTAACTGTTTTCCACTTTGGAATGCGCATTCTGCCAAACCATTTGACTGTGGGTACTCTGGATTACTTGTGGCATGAGTAAAGTCCCATTCTTCAGCAAATCTTTTGAACTCTTGGCTTATAAACTGTGTGCCATTGCCAGAAATAACTTTGTGCAGACCACCATGAACAGCAAAATGATACTTTAACTTAGTAATGATAGTACTGGATGCTAGGCTAGGAAGTAAGTCAATCTCGAACCAATTGGAGTAAGAGTCTAACAACACCAAATACTATTGACCATTCCACTCAAAGATATCTGTGGTTACTGTCAACCAAGGTAGTTCTGGAATCTGGTTAAGCTAAAGTGGTTCCTTCTGTTGATGTGGCTTTATACTATTACACACTGAACAAGATAAAAGTTCTCTCTCAATGTCTTGTAACATAGAAGGCCAAAATACTAGTTCTCTCGCCCTTCTTTTGGTAGATTCGGTTCCTGGGTGACCACGATGCAAGATAGTAATGTACTCTGATTGCAAGGATTTTGGAACAATTACTTTTGGACCTTTCATTATGAAATATTCTAAATACTTTAAATACTCTATTGTAGACTATAATAAGTTATTAGATATTACCTGTCCTATATTGCTGTATTGCCCTTCCCCAACCTCTGTATCAAAGCACTGTAGACCAAAATAAGTTACCTGATACTGCCTGCCCTACTTTGCTCTATTGTCCTTCCCTACCCTCTGTAAACCTCCCTCCTTCCCCTCAGTCTCATTCAGCAAATCTGTGCCTCACCCCTGAGCCTTTCTGCCCTGTGCTTGATATCCACCTCAGTGATTGCTCCTTGCTGACTTGCTCTCCATCTCATTGGCTCTATCTAACTCAATTCTCTATCTCCTCTCCCTCCTCCTATTCTAGCTATCCACCTCACTTCCTGCCTATTCTTCTCCATCTTACTAGTTACCCATACAGCCCTTATTTCCTGCATCACCTCTTCCCCCTCTTCTTACCTTCTCCCCTCCCCTTAAATCTATAAGTATACGTGTGCTCTCGTGGTGCCATTTTTTAAATATTTCTCAGAGTCCCCTCATGTCCTATACTGCATAGGCTGCTAGCTGCACTTATAGGTAAGTTTGCTTGTATTCTTGCTCAGTGTTATTGTACTTAAACTGCAATTGTTCATTCTACTGCTGCCATAATGCAACTGTATTACATGTATGTGCGGTTCCAGTGTAAGCGATTACTTATTAAATGTATGCTTAGCAAACAAACAATATAAAGAATAGAAATGCTCGCTCCTTGGCATTGCATCCTTCAGAATTCTATAGGTATCTGAATCTAATGCATTCTGCCCTTTCACTATTTTAAATCTTATTATCGGCAGCTGTTGTAGCCTGATCCTGCATGTATATGTAAGACAAAAAAGAAAAACACTCGCCCCTTGGCATTGCAAATATCAGTGCTATATCTGTCTGTTCATAAAGCTCTCTGCCCCTCACTACTTTTCACTTCATAAGTGAGAACTATTTCAGCCTGACTGCTGTATGTTTTTGTGAATAAGTAAAATGAAAAAAAAGGGGTTGAAAACGCTCGCTCCTCGGCGTTGCATGAATCAGTGTGCTTCACCTGCCTGCATCTAATGCTCTCTGCCCTTTACTACTTTAATTTTACTAGCTACAGCTATTTTACCTGATTGTTGTAAGCATATGTAGAACAAAGGTGGAAAATGCTCGCTCCTTGGCGTTGCATGTATCAGAGTGACATACCAGCCTGTATCTCATGCTATCTGCACTTCACCATTCTTAATTTAATTAGCAACAACTATTTCAGCCTGATTGCTGTTTATACTTGTAAAATAAAATGTAATACGCTCACTCCTGGCGATGCGTGCAGCAGAGTGCTATACCTGCCTGAACCTAATCCTCTTTGTCATACACTTTTATTTAATAGCGACAATTGTTTTAGTCTAAACTGCTCTATGAATACAGCATAACAATACAACCTCATTTTGAGAATGGTATATTCCTGAAATGCTAGTATCTATGTAATTGCACTGTTAGCATCCTAGGTGATCTCCAAACTTGCCTTCCATATGTATACCAACATTACAATATGTTATTGCATGCTATTTGATTACTGTGTCACCAAATAGAATGTAGATGCCTATATTTATTGTGACTTGCGTGCCTAATTAGTAGTAATATATTGCAGGCTTAATTGCAAGTTATTTCACTGTGTAGTATTCCCTCTCTTGCATATATCCTCACTGCAAAAGAAGAACCTCTTACAGTATAATCCTGTATTTTTTATTAACCCAGCTGCTGCTAGTTGCCCAGTACTAGTAATTGTTTTCATATCATTTCCTTTCCAGTTTGTCCTGCCATGTGTAAACCACCCCCGGTGTCTCCTGCCTTGAGGTACCCTGGATTCCTGCCTGTTGAAAACTATCTAAAGCTTAGCCTTCCCAGTGCTATACTGGTCCCCTGAGCTGAAGCTGCTAAATAACAGACAAAAGAAAGTGTCTGTATACTCAATACAGTGGCGGCTGGTGACTTCAAATCAAAGGGGGGCTGCAGGAGACAGCTGAATGGGTGGGGTCAATGGGAAGGGGGGGCAACTAGAAAGGGGAGGAGCTATGCTCAAAACCACAAAAACTAACTAAATACACTACCCTGGGTGCCAAACTGTCATTATGAAAGTCCGATCAAGACAAAATGAAGTGTAGAAGAATAAAAATATTTTAGTGCATTGGCTGCATGACAGCTTACTTAATATCTAGATGGAAACAAAAAGGTTGTGAGGCATGAAAAAATAAATTACTTTTTAAATACATTAATGGAATGCCAGTCAAAATCAAGTAGCACTCAACTCAAACCAGTTCTTGCACTGCAGTTTTAATTATAATTTATATTCAGCTTTATTAAAGTACCAAGTAACATGCTGAAAGTAGAAATGTCTGATGCCCCCACTTGTAAAAATGTTTCTTATCCAAAAAAAGACCTGCTGTCTGACAACGATCTACTTGTTTCATGGGGAAAACATGATCAAAGTAAAAAATGAAAAGCAAACAAGAAATAAGCTCAAGATACATTGCTTAAAAGGATTACTGTACAGGTTATGGACCACACAATTGGCATTCTGTTTAGTTTACGGGTAAAGCCTGCAGAGATGACTGGAGGTCTCCAAGTGTAATAAGTTTCTTAAAATAATGTAATCTGTCCTTTATTACAAATACTGTCATATGCATTTCAGTACCCATGGCTTATACATTATCTAGTTAAGTATTCTCTACATGGCAACAACAGAAAGGCTTTCAATGTTGGCAATTCTTTAACAGTATGCTTATTAAAGCTTACTTGCATCTTACGATCTCAGCCAAGCTTACCTGATGGTCATTAAAGTATTGCTACTTAAACACAGAGCAACAGGCACTTTGAGTAATAAGCATAAATTAACAGTACAAAAAATATGACAGAAACCAGACCATTCTGCAAAAATCAAGGACAGATGAAAAGCCACTCTAGTACTTGTGTCTACCTTGGATAGGGGCGATACTCTGCACATTTACACTGCATAACTACTACGTGCCTTGCTTTGACACATCCAGAGTCACTACATGGGGGAGTGGAGTGCAAGAAGTATGTCACAATTTGAAATATCTCTGGCTGACTGTGATGGCCCTGACACATTTGTCATACCTCTCAACCTCAGAGCAAGAAATCTAGACAAAGCCATACAAAGAAGTGGGACAAAGGCCCAAAAATAAGGACAATTTTTAAATATTGCTCTTATAAACTTAGAAAGATAATAGAATAGGTCTTGCATTAGTATGAATTTTCTGAATGGTATCTAATCTGAAACTCAAATGTCTGTCATTATTTTCTAACTTCAGTCTTTAATGATTTGTCACTAATTTTCCAAAAACCTCACAATTTTGCCAAAAAAAACCACAATTTTATGAAAAATGGACCAAAAATGTGATGTAAAAATATAAAATAGCCACACAATACAGCTGGGAACCTGTCAAAGAAGGGACACTTTAATATTAGTACTGCTAACTTGAGCAGCTGACAAAATAAAAGAATCTACATGCATTTCTGAAATAAAAGTAATCTATAACTCTGATTATTACAGTTATTTCTTAATTGTAAACCCTCCATGTTTTCTTCCAAAATTGCTATTTTGTGGAGGGATTACTAGGGGGAAGAGCAACATTTTGAGCCAAAATCAGGGACAGTTGAGAGGTTTGGCTATGCCCAATTCTATAAAGCAATTTATTTGCATGTACCTCTCAACCTGTTAATGCAATAAATCTGGACAAGGCCAAATATATTGGGGGAACATATAAACAGTACTAAAAATTGCTCTTGTATAAACTGAGACAGTTGATAGAACAACAGGTCTTACTTTAGCATGCATTTTTCTGAATGTTATGAAGTCTGAAACTCAGTGTGTCATTATTTAGTGACTTAATTCCTAAATGATTTGCCAGAAAACCACAAATTTTATGAGGAACAAACCAAAAATAACAAGCAAAAATCTATTCATTCTTTGAAAATCTGGACATTTGGGAAGTATAGTTCAGCTAGGGCTGTCTTTAAGTTTGCCACCCTTCCCCCTCACAAAATCATGGTCGAATGGGGCCTCCCCCTGCAGCCATTCCAATGATCCATTACTTGGCTATTTCACTCCATTTACCATAAACACTAATGTGCATACTGATTTACTTCTATGATGATTTGGACTTCATTTGAAAGTTTTATTTTGCATTTTACAGCACAAGCACTAAGACATCTGCTAAACAGACTTAGCATTAAAACTTCTCTGCCCTTGAAACTCACATTCATTGAAACAGCATTGAAACCCACATTCAAAGAAAATACATTTTACCAGTGGACGAACTGCCCAATTCAGAACATCTTTCCAGTAAACAATGAAACAAAATGCATGCACCCATAATGACAAAACTGCCCAGTTCAGAACATTTCCATCATAAAAGTCTACTCAAACTTCTACAGTCCACCATTATCAGTAAATATGCACAATTCTACAGTCCACCATTATCAGTAAATATGCACACTCTGAAGAAGTAAAAAAGTCATCTAAATAATTCCACATTAAATAAATCTGTAACTAATGAAGAGGTTGCTGCTAGCAAACACCTTTATATTTCATGGTTTCATCGAAAAATAAAGTATCTGATGCCCCTGAGGAATAAATTGCCTATATTACATTAAAAATGATAAGCTAGTAATATTGCAATAGGAAATGGATAGCAAACCGATAACAGGCTCATAGTTAGTATCTTAACTTTTTCAGTACGGCAGCATTCACCCCTTGTGGGAGTAGAACCAACAACCTTCTGCATCAAAAGCAAGTATACAACCTGTTGTGCTATTAACAATGCAAGCTGACTTAGCATAAGCAGCACTAAACTTCTCTTCCCCTGCAGCTCTCTCAGCTCCTTGTAAAATCTACTCAATACTCAACTGCATCTCAGCTTCACAACACAAGAAATCTGGAAAAGTCAAATTTATTGGGGGGGGGGGGCAAAAGCCCAAAAACCAGGGACACATTAAACATTGCTTGTATAAATCTTGGAAAGTTGCTAGAATAAAATGCTGTGTTACCACCATACATTTTACTGCCAAGGAAGGTCCCTGTGCAAAAGAGTCAGAGCAACATACCACTACGCCAAATCAGCTGCTTTGTGAAAGAGAGGAAGACTGAAACTTAAATGGCTATCATTTAATGAATTCAGTTCTCACTATAGCTGTCAACCTCTTAGCACAAAACACCTGGACAAACTCAGTAATGAGGGAATACAGCCCTCAAAAGATATTCAGTGAATTCAGTTCTTGCCATAGCTGTCAACCTTAGCACATAAAACCTGGACAAAGCCAATAATGGGGTAATACAGTCCCAAAAATAAGGACAGATTTCAAATATTCATTTTATAAACTTACAAAACTGCTAGAATAGAAGGTTGTGTTACTATGTATTTTCTGCAGAATATGAAGTCTGAAATACAAATGCCTGTGAATTCTACTTCTGAAGGAACAAAAACAATTTTCAGCAGAGGCCCAGGGAGAAATACTGCAGACACATGTCTTTGTAAAATGGCAGAACACCAGAGCAAATCCACACAAACACAGGGATGAGATGCAGACTCCACACAGAAGGCACCCCAGCCAAGAATCAAACCAGAAAACCTATAGCTGTGAGGCAACAATTCGACCACTGCACCATCAAATATGTACAGAATTAAACATTCAGAAACCTGAAGTCTGAAATTCAAATGCCTGTCAATTTTATTTAACATTTGTTAATCAGGACAATCTGACTTGGAACAAAAAAAATTTTTTTCAGCAGAGGCCCAGGAAGAAATAATGCAGACATGTCTTTGTAAGTAACATAGGACACAAATGCAAACCCACACAAACACAGGGAGAAGATGCAGACCCCACACAGAAGGCACCCCAGCAAAGAATCAAACCTGAGAATCTGCAGCTGTGAAGCAACAATACTACCACTGCACCATCAAATATCAAGCATTGCAACATTTAGAAACCAGTGTTAATTCCACTTCGGACTTACTGTTATAATAATTTCATTCTCCTATATCCAGCAATCACCAGAAAAAAAAATCAAACAAATAAAACTGAAATATGCAAGAAAGCATAACAAAAGCATGATAAAATTAGTAAAATGACCAGCAAAGCAAGCTTTCAAGCAAGAGATTTCTGATTTATTTAAACATCTTTGTTCTTTCAGCAAAACAAGAACTTATTCAGAAGTTTAATATTCTATCATGCAGTAAATTTTATTAGAAAGTTATATGGTACAAAATCATATGTCCAATCTCTTTGTGCACAAAATTCTCTATTTAAGACACAGCTCTTAAGATAAACAATTATATGTTAAACCACAGATATTATGAGGAACAGATCAGATCAAATATGAGGCAAAAATCTGCAATTTTTTTATAAATGGTGGTGGGTAGGGAATTCAGGTCCTTAACACCTGCATACAAGGTACAGGGTTCAAGCCTGGGTATCTCTACCCACCACCATTTGTTCTCTCTAGCCACCAGTATATAGTAACTGGGGCATTACACACACACACACACACACACACACACACACACACACACACACACACACACACACACACACACACACACACTAAATCCAGCGACCAAGTAAACGAACGACCCCGGTACAGTCCTACCAGCCCAATGATCAGCTACTAAATTCAGCGACCATGCTGCTACCAGCTACTACATCCTGCACGAGCTAAAGCCCACAACCATGCTGACCCATCAGCGATGACCCGGTACTGTAATCCTGCATGCTCCTTCACCTACCAGAATCCTTCAGTGACCAAACGACCGACCGATCAGCTCCTTCACCTACAATTCCGAAGCCCACTCACTAAGTCTCGCAAGTCCTGCGAGAGCAGCTCAGTCCTCTTATTGGCTCTGATTGTGGCTGAAGCAGTCCTGAGCTCCTCTGTGTGGTGCGGTGACGAATCCTGGTATCTCACAGCAATGATTGCTGGGTATCTGTTTGCCCTTATCCGGACTGCTGGTAAGGCAGTCATGAATTTTTTGTTTAACAGATATTGTTCAGTTTTTTTCTAGGTGGGAGGGCTGCAGTCCAGCAGTCCGATAGGATGAGCCACCCCTGACTCAATAGCAATATTGTAATCCTATGTGTGCATGCTACCAGCCTACAGCAGACCCCACTCAACCTGCTCTCTCCAGTCCATCACTACCCCCTTAGGTGCCTGTAACCCTCCTCTGCAGTAAACAGATCTGTCCACGAGATAGCAGCATTTACCTATTTTTAAATACTCTATTGTAGACTATAATAAGTTATTAGATATTACCTGTCCTATATTGCTCTATTGCCCTTCCCCAACCTCTGTATCAAAGCACTGTAGACCAAAATAAGTTACCTGATACTGCCAGCCCAACTTGCTCTATTGCCCTTCCCTACCCTCTGTAAACCTCCCTCCTTCCCCTCAGTCTCATTCAGCAAATCTGTGCCTCACCCTTGAGCCTTTCTGCCCTGTACTTGATATCCACCTCAGTGGTTGCTCTTTGCTGACTTGCTCTCCATCTCCTTGGCTCTAATCACTCCATTCACCCTGCGGGCTCACTCCACTCCCCTACCCTACTCCTAATTCCCACCCACCCCCAGAAGCCCTACACCTATACCTACTAAACCACACCCACTACCTACAACACCCAATCAACTCACCAACTTAGACAATAGTTCCCCATACCCAATCAAATCTTCCACTACTCCCACCTTCACTATACCTCACCTATCACTATCCTATCCTAAAACTTTACTCCATTTTACACTACAATACACTTAGATTTATACTTTTTTCCTACATCTAAAGCAAGCACAATGCCTACCAAACTCTCCACGTTATTTACTGCAATACTACTAGTTACTACCTTATCCTACCTTCACTATCTCACTAGACCTCTGTATATCATTCACTCCCCTTCATTTCACAAACTATCTCACTCCACATATACCATGCATACTCCCAAACATTTATATCCCCTAGCCTCTACTTCCCCAACAATATTTTCCTCTTTCCCTATAGACTCATATCACATGCTACACATACCACTCCTATGTATGATATATATATATCCCAAACCTTACCATCCTTACACTTAAAACTAAGCAACTTAAACACTCATGCTCACATATTTACCAATTAATCTCTACCCTTCTCTCTGGGGACATACACCCAAACCCCGGTCCCTCCCCCTTGCTCAATTCACCATCCCCATCTCACCCATCTTATTCAGCAAGTAAGTCTCTCCACTTCAGAGCTCTAAATGCCCAAAGCATCTGCAATAAAATGCCAAGCCTCCATGCCTGGCTTCTCCAAAATCAACCAGACATTCCATTTATCTCTGAAACCTGGTTAATACCTCATATAAAAGACTCAGAACTGCTTCCACCTAACTACAGTATTCTTAGAAAGGATAGAACACAAAGGAAAGGGGAAATGTCACACTCCTCTACTCCTCATCCCTCATAGTGACCCCCTACTCCAAACCCATCCCCACATTTGGCAATGGTGAAATACTCCTAGCCCTCCTCAACATAAATAAACATAAACTTATCTGCATAGTCACCCTCTATATCCCCCTGGAGACAATATCCAAACCCTTGAAAACATCCTCTCTTGGCTATAAACATTGCTAATGAAACTATTATTCTGTGTGATGTTAACATTAACTGGTTCACAATTCAATCTCCAACTAACTCCATAAATATAAATGTTTATAACTTCACTCAACTTATTACCACAATAACTAGACCCACCAAAGACTTTCTCCATGGGACCACCCTAGATTGGATTCTAGTTTTGCATCCTCACTACTTCACTGATAGCGGTACCATTCCCAACCTACTAGGTGACCATCTTCCCACTTTCATCCACCATCTCCCCTCCTCCCTACAACAAACCCATACCTATACCAACACCCAGTGTCTAAAAGACTTCAACCCAGATGATTTCTCAAATGCACTAAAAAGAATAAACTGGAACCCACTAAAAACATTATCCCTTGATAATGCTATTTCCTACTTCAACACAATCTTCTTAGACTTGCTAAACTCCTTTGCCCCCGGAAAACTAAATGCACAAAAAGCAATCCCGTCCCATTGTTAACTAAGAATACTTTACTCATTATGAAACTTCGAGATAAAGCTTGGAAACACTACCATAAAACTAAAACTACCACCACCCTCAATGAATACAAAGCTCTCCGCAATAAAGTAAAAAAAAAATATCATCTCAGATCACAAAGCCTATTTTACAGCACTCCAAACTAACCATAACACTAACCCCAAAAAATATGGGATGGAATCTCCTCTCTCCTCTCTCCTTAACCCAGGTAAAAAAGAGAATCCCTGCCCTGATCCTCATGCCTCTGACCTGACCTTAGCATCTGACTTTAACTCATTCTTCATCAATTCCATAGCCAAACTTACATAATCCTTCACTAACAATAATATACCCCATCCCCACAAAAATATCCACATGTCCCCCCTCCCCTAGTAACTCCAGCCCCCAACCCCCTCCCTTCTCCATGCACCCCATCCCCATGTCTACTATAAAACGACTACTCCTAAAAATAAAACCATGTTCTAAAGCTCCTGACAAAATACCCTTCTATTTCCTAACAATAACAGCAGAAGCCATTGCCTTCCCTATCTGCATTCTAATAAATCAATCAATTTCAGAATGTCATGTTCCCCAACTGTGGAAAAAGGTCTTCATTATTCCAGTCCATGAAGGAGGCAACAACAATGACATCCCAAACTTCCGACCAATTTCTATTCTATCTCCTATTTCTAAACTCCTCGAAAAATGTGTTCACCTTCAACTCCTACCCTAACTCTTAAACAATAACCTCCTTACTCCTACCCAGCATGGATTCTGACCAGACCATAGTACCACCACTGCCCTTCTCTCCTTCCTAGAGACCATCAATAAGGCCCATGACACCAGCCATATTGTATCTGCCCTCCTCTTAGACCTGTCTAAGGCTATTGATACTATCTCTCACAGTCTTCTTATTACCAAACTTTCAAAACTAAACCTATCCCTCTCCTCTATTAATTGGTTCACCAGTTACCTATCCAATAGGCAGCAAGCCGTCAAATGGAAGAAAGCTATTTCACCCTTCCTAAATATGCGCAAAGTTGTCCCTCAAGGCTCAATCCTAGGTCCCCTACTATTCAATAGCTTCATAAATGACTTCTATTGTGCCATCCCCAATGCCAACCTCATCCAATATGCCAACGACTCCACTATAATCTGTTCTGCCACCTCAACTTCCTCACTAGCACTATTAACCCAGGAAGCCTTCCATTCCACTCAACAATGGATGCTAGATAATCATCTAGCACTAAATGCAAACAAGACTAAACTAATGATATTTACCCTTTCCAAAAACTTCATCCTTGATAAAAACTCATTCTCCATAACACCCAAAATAATACAACTCTCGAAATAGTTTCTACCGCAAAACTTCTTGGGAATCTCATTGATGATAAGCTCAAGTTTGATAGCCACCTACAGCAGCCAAAGCTTTCCCCTTTTCTCATCTCTTAAATAACCCTACTCTCCCTAGTATATTTCTACCCCTTTTCTGACTTCTATAGCTCCCCCCAACTGGATTTGAGACTTTGTTGCTTCAATCTGACTGCCCACTAGGTGACGCTCCTCTACCTTCTTGCTGTCTCTACTAATTTTCCCTCTCTCCTCCTTATCTTACCTACTTAGCTCCTATACATCTCTTCTACTGCTCTCTCCCTCTCTATTTCTCCCTGGATTACCTATCCTCATTTTTTTTCTTCCACTTAGCAAATGCCCATCTCTATTCCCTCTCAAAGCCTATTACCTTCTTCTACTGTCATCTCTTCTATATGTCTACCAACAACTATATTTCTCTGTCAGTCTTTTAACCCACTACACATCTTTGCAAACTTACCTTCTGCTCTCTCACTCTCCTGATTGTTTTCCCTATCATTCTCCTTCCTTTGGCTCTTCCCGCTCCATTCGCCCCACGGGCTCACTCTGCTCCCCTACCCTGCCCCCAATTCCCACCCGCCCCAGCACCTCCACATATATTCCTCATATTTCCCCTCCCTCTCTCACTAATTATCTATTCCTAGCCTTCTCCTCATTACCCCTCCCCCTCTTACTCCTCCCACACCACTATACTTTTCCCCTCCTTAACTTTGTCTCTTTCTCTCCCCTACAAACAATTTTAACCCCATCTACTTCCTCAACTCTCCCTCCCAATTTTCCCTGCCCATTTCCACTACTTTTATTCCATTCAATACTCCCTTTCTAAACATGACCTCCCAAATCCTTTACTCTATCTGTGTCCCATGCTCCCTTCCCATACTCCTAATTCCTCTCTATTATGCTACTTCTTAACATTTCAAAACTCCCCCTTACCTTCCTTCCACACAAACTATCCCTAGCTCTCACCTGCAACCATTGCAGTCCACCCACTTTCATAACATATCTTCCTCTCTAATTCAACCTAACCTACTGTACCTATTCCATCCCAAACTCTTCTCCACAACAACTAAATCATTCACTCATATACTACAACTAGCCCCAAGCAGCCTCCCACTACATAAACCCAAAAATCTAAAAGTTATCCTCTGCAATGACCTAGCCTTATCTGGAGATATCCATCCCAACTCTGGCCCCTGCCACACCACTAACAACTCCTACCCCCCTCCCCCTACCTCTCCCACTTCACATGACCCTTCTTCCCCTCCCTCCTCTACTTCTGCTTCCTCTCCTAACACCCTAAAGTACTTCACTATCAATGCCCAAAGCCTTAATAACAAAATACACCAATTACAAGCTTGGATTTACCACAACCAACCTGACATCTTAGCTATCTCTGAAACCTGGCTAAAATCCCACATTGCCAACTCTGAAATCTTACCTCCTGGTTTCCAAATTCACAGAACTGACCGAATAAATAAAAAAGGTGGAGGCTCTGCGCTAATCTACTCTAACCATCTTTCCTTAATCCCCCTGCAAATCCCAATTCCACACTTCAAAAATTCTGAACTAACCGCTAGTTTACTACGATTAAATAAACATAAGAATATCTGCATTATCTCCCTATATATCTCCCCAGGCAATAACATTTCTACCCTTGAAGATATTCTTCACTGGGCCTCAACTGAAATAAAATATGAAACCTACATCCTAGGTGATGTTAATATTGATTGGAATAAAATCAACTCGCCTTCCCCCTCCCTAGTCATTAACCTTTACAACTTCTCCCAAGTAATCCACTCCACCACTTGTCCTAACAAAAACCACCCCCCAGGATCCATCCTTGACTGGATCCTAGTCTCTCACCCCAACAAAATAATTCTCTCTGGCACCAGCCCTGACTCCTTTAGCGACCATCTCCCTTCATTCATTTACCACTCAGCCAACTCCATCCAACATCAACACCACTACATCCACACTCGTAATCTTAGCAACGTCAACCCCACTATTTTCTCACACACTTTTAAACATATAAACTGGCAAATACTAAATACTCTTCCCCTTGACAATGCTGTAGAACACTTTAACTCTGTCTTCCTAAATACTCTCAACTCCCAAGCCCCTCCTAGAAACAAATGAGTCAAAGCTAATTCTGCTCCTTGGCTGTCCAAAGAAACAAAACTTAACATGCATCTTAGGGATAAATTCTGGAAGCTTTACCAGAAAAATAAAATGTCTTCTACCTTGCTCCAATACACCCAACTACGTAACCAAGTAAAAAAAACTCATCACCTTAGACAAAAAAACTACTACAATAAATTTCAGTCTGACATTAACAAGAACCCAAAACAATTCTGGAAAACAGTTAATTCCCTACTCCATCCAGGGTCCAGGAATAATCCCTGCCCTGACCCTAGTATAACTGACATGGAACTAAGCTCTCAATTCAACACTTTCTTTACAGAATCCATAGCTTTGCTAACCAAATCTTTCCCAAACAATAATCCATCCAATTCCTCTTCCTCAACACCTAACACTCCTAATAACTGTCCACTCAATTTCCAGCTCAAACCTGTTTCAACCACTTTTATAAAAAGGCTCCTATCCAAACTAAAGCCATGCTCCAATGCCCCTGACAATTTACCTTCCTCCTTCCTCAAATGTGCTGTTGAAGGTATTGCTCTCCCAATCTCCATTCTAATTAACAGATCCTTAAAAGAGTCTTATGTAACCAAACTTTGGCATTCAGCTTACATTCTACCTCTTCACAAAGGAGGTAAAAACACCAATATCTCCAATTTCCGCCCCATTGCCCTACTTTCACCAATATCAAAAATTCTAGAAAATTGTGTCCACCACCAACTTATGCCTTACTTAACTCAGAATCATCTCCTAACACCCACCCAACACAGTTTCCGCCCCGGCCACAGCACCATTACTGCCTTACTATCCTTCTTAGAAACTGTAAATCGTGCCTGAGATTCTGGACTACTAGTATCCACAGTACTCCTAGATCTCTCTAAAGCTTTCAATACCATCTCCCACAAACACCTTCTCTTTCATCTGTCTAACCTTCATCTCTCCCAACATCCTGGTTCTCCAGTTACCTATCTGACAGATCTCAAGCCGTCAGATGGAAGACCTCTACCTCTTCCTTCTTACCAACTCCCACCGGCGTTCCACAAGGGTCCATCCTTGGTCCCTTGCTTTTCAACATTTTTATAAATAACCTTCACTCTGTCATTCCTGACAAAACAGTTATCCAATACGCTGACGACTCCACCTTAGTCTGCACTGCCTCTAACCTTCCTGAACTTCTAACTAAAACCCAAATAGCTTTCTCTACTACTGAGAACTGGATGCACCAAAACCATCTCTCTCTCAACTCCAATAAATCTAAAATACTTCTCCCCCCCCCCCCCTCCAGGGCTTTCACTTTTGACAAAAATGCCTTCAAAGTCCTAAGCCAAACCAACTCTGCTATAGAAGTGGCCTCTTCTGCAAAACTCCTTGGCATTATAATAGACGAACACCTTAAATTCGATATCCACATACAACAAAACATAAAGAAAACCCACCAAAAGTTAGGTATGCTTTATATGAATAACCGCTTTCTCTCCAATTCCACCAGGCACACCTTAGCAACTACCTACCTTCTACCTTCTTTACTATATGGAGCCCCTCTACTAACTAACCTGTCTTCCTCTAACACATCCAAACTTGAAACTTGCTATAATAAGATCTCTAAATTTGCAACTAAATCTAAAAACTCTACTCACCACTGCCTTTCCCTACAATCTCTGAACTGGCTAGAACTCTCTAACCACCTAGATTATCTCCAACTAACTTCCACTCACAAATTAATATTCTACCCAGATAAATGCCCAGCCTTAACAAACATCCTTCCCCCATACATCCCAAATAGATCTCTGAGATCTGAACACCAAAATTTAATCTCTATCCACAAACCCAAACATCCTGCAGGCCAGCTCCTTCTCTCTTTCTCTCTAGGCAAAAAATGGAACTCCCTACCTCCTTTACTTAGGACCATACCAAACTCTGACTCCTTCAAGTCCAAACTTTCCTCTTACCTGTCTTCTAAACGGAAATGTTCCTGCTCTCACCCTACATAAATTCTAGTAAATTTTCTCCTTTGCGCTCTCTATACTCCTTTCTCCATGCTCCCTCAAACAAATATTTTTCTATTCTCCTAAAACAAACCTAAGCTACACTCTCTGTTTGAAAAATGTCTCTCTTGACTCCAAGTATGTAAATATTGTAAATAACATGCAACCTCAGAGCCTTGTAGTATAGACAGTTGAATCCTGCTGCCCTCAATGAAAACTCCTGTAAATTGTGTTCTCTACTATCTTTAACTGTGTTTTAAAAGTATATTTTTATGCATTTGCTTTTCTTATTGTATGAATTTTATAATTGTAACTTTACCTTCAACATTATGTAACCTTTATTGTATCATATTTCTTATGGAGCTTTTCTCCCCGGGCTGCTGCCCTGAATGAAAACTCCTGTAAATTGTTCTCTCTGCTATCTTTAACTGTGTTTTAAAAGTATATTTTTATGCATTTGCTTTTCTTACTGTAGGAATTTTATAATTGTAACTTTACCTTCAACATTATGTAACCTTTATTGTATCATATTGCTTATGGAGCTTTTCTCCCCGGGCCTCCACTGAAAATGGGCACTTTCTGGCCCAGTGGAATCCCCCAGTAATCAAACCGAAATAAATAAATAAAATAAATAAATAAATATTAAAAAAACACATAAAAAATGAGGCATGCTTTATCATCACAACCACTATATCTCTCCTTCTTCCAGGCTTCTTCTTGCTACTACCTACCTCATCCCTTCCCTCCTATATGGTGCCTCTATACTTATCAATCTGCAATCTTCCCTCAAAACAAAGCTCTCCTCCTGCTACTATAAAATTTCAAAATTTGCAACTGGCCACAGAGCCAATACCCATCACTGTATTTCCCTACATCAATTAAACTGGATAGAACTACCTAACTACCTTAACTATATCCAACTAATCCAAGCACATAAACTTATTTTTAACCCTTCGCTCTGCCCCTCTCTTGCCTCAATATTCAAAATCCATCTTCATGATAGGTGTCTAAGATCTAATTCCCAGAATCTAATAGAACTGCATAAACCATCCCATCCACCAGGCAACCACCTCCTATCTTTCTCACTTGCACGCCACTGGAATTCTCTTCCACCTCTCATCCGTACCACAACTAAACTCTCTATCTTTAAAACCCTACTTCATTCACACCTAACTTTACAATGTGAATGCTCCTGCTCCCATCCTTCATAATTTCCTCACCCATAACTACTCTTCACTAGCCAGCAGATCTATAATAGCCTCTTACAGTCAAATAACTTGCAACAACATTCGGAATCATGATATTTGTATAGGAACTGTATTGAAGCTAATTCAGCATACTAACTAGGATCTCATAATGCCAATCCAATGGCATCCCATCACTTTGTTTGATGTTAAACTCCCACTTAATTGTGTAATTTTTATATTATATTCTTGTGACTTATTGCATTGATATTGTATATTGTATTTTGTATCCATATATTCTTGTATTTCTGGAGCTTTTCTCCCCAGGACTCCATTGAAAACTGGTTCTTCAAGGCCCAATTGGACTATCCTGGCAAACAAACTGAAAATAAATAAATAAATAAATAAACCTTTGTTACACAAAATCTCATCTCTGTATGGAAAATAAGGTTGCACTTCTTGAGGTAAACTCGATTGATTTGACAGCCATCTTTGATTGATAAAGTGGTTGAGCCTTTGTAAAACTGGATCTGTGGCTGTGTGATCTCTCAGCTCATCAAGACGTGGAAGAAAAAATTCTTACTTCCATGACTTCAAAATCAAGGTTCTCATTCTTTTACCGTTCTGTGGCATTTCTGGATGATCTGGATAGTGTATCAGCAAGATAAAGAAGTTTGCCTTTCTTGTAGACAAGATTGAAATTGTACTTTTTCAATCTCAGCATCACATGTTGCAGTCTGGCTAGAGCTGAATGCATAGGCTTTCTCTAGACAATGTCAAATGGTTGGTGGTCTGTTTCAATCTGGATAGGTCTACCATAATCATAATCATGAACTTTGAATATGCAGACACAATTGCTAAAATCTCTTTATCAATCTAGGCATAGTGCATCTCAGTTTGGTAAGAGTTCTCGATGCACATGCAACAGGATGATCCTGTTGCAGAATGACTGCACCAAGACCAAATTTATAGCATCACAAGAAAGTGTAACTGGCTTGTGAACATCATAGTATCTGAGAGTAGGTGGACTAGCAATTCTCTTTTTCAGGACATCAAATGCTCTTTGGTGGTGCTCTAACCAAGACCAGGATACATCTTTATATGTCACCTCTCTGAGTGGTGCTGATAGTTGGCTCAAATGTGAAATGAACTTGCCTAGGTAGTTGACCATGCCAAAAACATGTTGCAGGGCTTGAACATTGTCTGGATCTGGCATCTTGAGAATGGCTGTTTGCTTTGAAGGATGTGGTTGTAAGCCTGTACTCGTAAATAAATGACCAACATAAGGTAACTTCTTGCAGCCTGATTTCGTATTTGTGTTGGTTGAGCTTAAGATTCACTTGACATGCCCTTTCTACAACTTTTCTGAGGTTTTTATCATGTTCTGCTTCATCATGACCTCCTACCAGCATGTCATCCACTATGATAGCACAAGGACACCCAGAAAAAAATTTGCTACATTGCACGTTGAAAGACTTCACTTGCAGAATTTATCTCAAATGGCATTCTCAAAAATCTGTACCTGCCAAATGATGATTTCTTGTCAAGCTGAATCTGCCAAAATAAACTCTTTGCATCTAAGACAGAAAAAATAGTGGCATTTGTCATCAAGGCTGTGACTTCTTGAACTGTACGCATTGGATGATGAGGTCTTTTTAGTGTTTTATTCAAATCTTGTGGAACAATACATATTCTGATGTCATCTGAGTTTTTCTTATGAGCTACCACCATGGAAGATACCCATTCAGTTGGAATTTCAACTGGACTAATCACACCTTGTCGCACCATTTTATCTAACTCAGCTTTAACTCTGTCCTGCATGGCTATTGGAACTTGCTGTGCTGGCCTGATAACTGGACTGACCTTGGATCTATTTTCATGGTGTATACAACAGAAAGTTTGCCTAGTTTGTCTTGGAAGAGATCAGCATAGGTAGAAAAAATGTGCTTGGCAAAATTAGAGTAGTGGTCTTTTAAGCTAACATGGTGGACTTCTTTATTAAATGAAAGTCCCATTTTCAAACTGTCTCTGAGCCCTAATAATGACTGGACGTGCCTCTTGACCACATAAAATAACAAGTCATAGCTTCTCCCAGCAGAGTAACATAAAAGCACTACTGAGCCTTTGCTTTGAATTTCTTCACCTCCATAAGCAACAAGCTTCGCACACCTTGCCAAATCAAGCCTTTCACCTTTACACACTCTAGCAAATATTTCTGCAGACATAACGTTGCACTTGAAACCTGTGTCATCTTTGAGCTCTATGGGTTTGCCATTTATCAGAATAGTACAAAATATATCATTCTTGGCCCTTACATCTATTGCATTGACCATTTCATGAAGCACTGACACACCATCAACATAAAGAACAGACTTGTCACTGTTTAACTGATCAACTCATTTCATAAAATGTTCCCTTTTAATGAAAGAATCTGGGCCTTTTGATTTATCTTTTGAAATTATTCCATTTATTACATTTGTGGCAAATGCTAAACATTTTTCCCTTTTAGATTCATAACTTCCACCACAATTACGGCAGTTGGCAATGAAACTGGGTTGGGGCCCATCCTTTGAGTTTGCTGACTCACTCTTATGCTTCACTGAGTCTGTAAAAAGTCTGGAATTTGGTAGAAAATTCTGGAGTTTACCAGTGAGTGTTGCAGGGGTTACAGTTGCTGCCATGTGTTTGGGCCTGTTTCTTTTAATAACGTGCTGCATGCTATCAACATGAGCTTTATCACTATGCCTTCTAGAGATATTCTCATTTGTAAGCATATTTGTGTGCTTTTCTGTGAGCTCATATAGCTGACAAATCTCAATGGTCTTATTCAAAGTTAAATCACTGTCACTAAGCAAAATCTTTCTCACAGCATCATCTTTTATGCCACACACAAGTCTTTCCTTTATCAACTCATCCTTTACGTCACCAAATCTGCACGTTTTAGCTTTATTACTCAGGTCAGTTATATATGCTGCAAATGTTTCACCAGGCTTTTGATCCCTTGTGTAAATTAAGGGCCTTTCCATTGTAACATTTGTCTGGAGGTTACACATTTCTCTAAATTTACATTTTAAGCACTCTGGGTCCTCCTTGACTCAGCCAATACAACAATATGACAGTTTTTCCCTCTCCAGTATAGATATCAGGTACATATATAAATGAACATTCCCTTACTATAGCTTCTGACCATGGGCGCCCGCAGGCAGGTGCAAGGGGGTGCACTTGCACCCCCCTGGAATCGGCTGGCCAGGATATTAATTTACTTCTAATTTAAAAAAAAAATGTCTTTGCGTCCAGTCATACAAACGGAACAGGTACTTGTGACTTGTTTTCGTTTTCTCCTGGTGCCAAACCATAGGGCGAGGGGGAGGGAGTGCTCCCCCACTTTTACAGCTGTAAAGACCTGTAATGGAGGATACACGCATGCGCATGCTTGAAATTTAAACACAAAAATGCACCCGATCATGGCTGTCTGCCTGCCATACTCAAATACCCACAGGAAGGCTGCTCCATTGAAAGGCAACACTCACAGGTAAGCTTAAGGCTCCGTCTGGTGCTCTGTTTAACATTTCAGTAGCTGGTATGCCTCTGTTTAACTTTACAGTAGCTGATGCCCCTCAGTTTAATGTTTCAGTAGCTAGTGTACCTCTGTTTAACTTTACAGTAGCTGGTGTGCCTCCGTTTAACGTTTCAGTAGCTGGTGTGCCTCCGTTTAACTTTATAGTAGCAACCTGTAAATTGTAACTCATTTAGCAGCTTCGTGTATGAGTTCTTGAATAAAGTTAAAAATGATAACAATGTGTTTAAGGCAATTGTTACACAGAAATATTCTGTTTTATGGAATATTTTATGAAAATGAAAAAGAAACTGGAGATTTTTGGGAATGATATGCATTTGCTGTGCAAAACAAAAAGCATATGCAAAGTAGGTATTCTGTTATTTTAGGAAAATGTAAAGAATGGTATAAATCCATTATGAGGAAATGTTATTTGATAGATGTATAAGATGGGCTAGCAGAAGAAACAGAAAAAGGGAAGGTATTAATAAAAATACAAGTGTGGTATAAGCATTGGCAAGAATGATATTTTTTTTTATTAAATCCTACTTTGAATATGCCTTATGTTAAATCAAAAAATGTAATATACCAAAGTGGAAATGTTATGTGTGAAGGATGGGTGCCTGGTGGAAGAAACAACACTTCATACTTTTAAAGAGTCTGAAAAAGAAGGTACATTTTTTTGGAAAATGTGGCAAATGTTTTAAAGTTTGATTGCGCAGTCTTACTTCTGAAATTGTATTATACGGTGTATATGATAAAGTGACTTTAAAACATAGCATTATGGTGGACAGGGTTTTTATGACATGTCTTTGTGTTTTGTGGAAACGAAGATGTGTGGAATTACTATATAGCAAACAGTGAGATATAAAAGGTATGGTGAAAAATGTTGTGACTTGCATGCCTCTGTTTAACTTTTTAGGTGTGTGTGTAAAATGCCCCATTTACTCCTAACTAGTGGTTATGATTGTCTAGGGTCAAACCCTGAGCCTTAGGTACAAGGACCTGCATTCGCTACCCACACCACCACACAGTCCACAGCTCTCAACTGTCTACATTTTCACATACGTTTGTCTGTTCCTCTTAAAATTTGTGGTTTTGTGGCAAATTACTGATAATGAAATTCACTAAATGATGGCCCTTTAAATTTCAGACTTCCTGTCTTTTTTGGAAACACATGGTAACAAAACACTATTTCAGCAACTTTCTAAGATTATACAACCAATATTTAAAATGTGTGTCTGGTTTTGGGCTTTTGCCCTCCCCACCACAAATAAATTTTTCCTTTTTCCAGATTTCTTCTGCTGTGAAATTGAGAGGTTTAGTTGTGTCAATTGGATGGTGCAGTGGTAGTGTTGTTACCTCACAACAAGAGGTTCTCTGATTTGATTCCTGGCTGAGGTGCCTTCTGTGCAGAGTCTGTATGTTCTCCCTGTGTCTGTGTAGGTTTCCACTGGAATCTCTGGTTTCCTCATATGTTACAAAGACATGCATCTGGAGCATTTCTTCCTGGGCCTCTACTGAAAATGGGCTTTGTTCCATGTCAGACTTTCCTGGTAAACCAATGTTAAATAAAACATTTTTCAAGGAGCTGAGAGCTTCAGGGGAAGAGAAGTTTAGTGCTGCCTATTCCAAGTCAGATTGTATTGTTAGTAGTACAAAAGGTAGTAGCTTTACTTTTGATGACAAAGGCTATGGGTTCTACTCCCACAGTATGTAGATCAGTTGCTGATACTGTACTGTGTTGTATTCTAAAGAGAGTAGATGCTGCAGTCCTGTGAATGCCCTCCTTTGGTGGAGTTACCTAGTAACTATGAACCTGTCATCAGTCTGCCTTCCATTCTCTATTGCAATATTACTAGCTTATCATTTTTTAATGTAACATAGGCAATTTATTATTCAGGTGCAACAGCCAATTTATTTGTAGATGAAACAATGAAATATAAAGTTGTTTCCTAACAGCAACCTGTTCGTTAGTTAGAAATCCATTTAATGTAGAATTATTTAGATGACTTACTTTTACAGTATATTTACTGACAGTGGTGGATTGTAATGACAGAAGTTTGAGTGGCCTTTTATGGTTGAAATATTCTGAAATGGGTAGTTTTGTCATTATTGGTTCATACATTTTGTTTCATTGCTTACTAGAAGACTGTTTAAAACTACAGACTTAAAACACATTCTAACTGGTGTTGTATTAACATCTGTTGTTGTATTATACAAGGAATATAATTTAATACAACCAGGAAGGTGAATCAAAGAATGCATACATGTATGCATGGCCCTAAAAATGTGTTTGAAAACAACCCAGAGGAAAGTGTGACAGGCTCAAAATCATGGGCAAATTTTAAGCTTTACTCGTTACCAAAGCAATGGATGACAGTAAAACAGCTCGCACCACATTACCTTGACCTGGCTAAGCCTTTTAACACAATCTCCTACTCAGGTGTAGTACAAAAGATGAATCATGTAGGAGTAAACCCTTGCATCACTAGCTGGATTGTCAGTTTGCTCACAGGATGCAGGAGATCAAAATAGGGGAAGAGACCTGTCACCAGTGGAGTCCCCTAGGGTTTGGTGCTGAGACTTTTTCTGTTTGACATATACATCTCAAAAGTAAAAGGAAATACCAAAGGACCTTGGCCAGCTAAGTTTGAAATTACTGCAAGCTAGGAGCAGTTATCGAATCCCCAAATGACTTAATCATTGTACAGGAAGGTTTGTCCCAAATAATAACTGGTGTCAAAATCATGACAATGCCCTCTGAGAACTGACCCAAGTGTTTGGCATTTGGGAACTTGTGTGTACAGTGGCCTAACTTTTGACCAACATGTGCCCAGTGTTATAAGAAAGCCTTTGTATATTGCATAGCTTATAAACAAATTGTGACTAGATCTAGAGATGTTGTTGTCCCCCTTTACAAAGCTCTCATTAGGTCAATCATTTTGTATAATGCCCACTTTGGCATGTATCTGTCCAGCCCCATGAAACAATTGGAAAACCTTCAGAGATACCTTACTAAAAGTATACAAGTTCTAAACAATAGGTCTTGCATGGACCACTTCAAATATGTATTACTATACTCAGTATCCTACAGAGTGCTTAGAGGTGACATGTCTGGTATACATGCCATTCTGTGACCTAATACAGATGGACCTGCTGAACATCAGCAAGTCAAATGGCATCAGAAATACTCAGTCCAGTTATCTAAACTGAATGTTGTGGAGAGATGGATATATATCACACAGGTTACCATTGTTCCAGAACAGACTAGCTATAAAAATAAAGTAAAGCTCATCCATCCATATACAAATGAAACTTTGATCTAAGGATGGGTAATAGAAAATGTACTCCAGGATTGCCCCTCATGCCACTAATGGATAAAGGCAGTTCCTAAATGCTGCATCCTTTACATGGATACCCTCCATACCTCTCAACTGTCCCTGATTTTCAGGGACGTCCCTAATTTTGACTCAAATTTTGGCTGTGTCCCTCTTAATCCCTCCTAAAACTAATGGTGAATTACACTTAATGAATGTTTGTGTCTTTCGGCTTTTCCCGGTTAGGGGTCGCCACAGCGGAACTCCGGTCCGCTAATGATTGGCAGTAGATTTTTACATACTGGCTTGCCGGGCCTAACGCACAGCCTTCAACGAAGGAGCATCCATTCACGCATGTTGCTACACAGAAGACGCTCTAACTGAGAATCGAACGGGCAATGTCTAACTGTGAGGCGACAATGCTACCGTAGCACCACCACCGCAGTACAATTACACTTAATGAATAATGACAATAATTAAGAGTTATAGACTTCTTTTACTTCAGAAAATGTGTATTAATTCATATGCTTTGATTCTGTCAATGTTTCAAGTTAATAGCACTAATATTTTAAAAGTGTCCATGATTGTCCCTGATTTTTTCTTGACTTGCCTCTGATTTTGTTGAAATTTGTCCCTGATTGGTTGAGAGGTCTGATACCCTCAAATTATCTATGGTATGATCACAGTTATTCTCACTAGGGATAATATACAATTATCAGCCCTGGGATAGGGAGCACCAATCAGAAAATGTTAATTCAAGCACCAAAAGGGAATTGGCTAAACTTAAAATGTCCTCCAAGTGGGAATTCCAAGATGGTGGATATCATGTAAACACCCTCTCCTTGTAGCTCCTCAGTCAGCTATTTACCTCGTCTTAATCAAATGCCATCGGACTGGATTTACAAATAACTAAAAACTAAAACATATCAACCAAGCTCTCTGCTACACTTCTGGAGTTTTAAAAGGACTCTCTACTGAAAATACAGCTTTTTATTCTCTGAAAGCTTATACTGCAGCACCGCATGGCAGCTTGAGGCCTAACACAGTCAGAAAGAAATAGAAGGAATAAGGAAAGAACAGATACAAGAATAAAAGGGACAAAATACTTTTCTATACTACAAAGGAAAAAATGTCTAATGATCAAGACCACATGGATCTACAAACCACAAAAAACAAACTATCACAGTTATCTTCTCCAGAAAAAAGAGATTATCTCTAAAAGACAGAAAACACTGAAGCCACAAGAACCATCCAAACCTAATCCTAAAAACAAGCCTGAAGGGGCTTTTACACTTGATGACCTAAAATCAGCACTTCTACCCATACAAAGTGCCATTCAAAGTTTCTCAGATCAGCTATCTAACTTTGGCATCTCAACTGAAAAAATAGAGAGGCTAGATCAGGCTGAAGCAAAAACAGCAGCTAATGAAATGAGAATTGAAGAAATACAAAAACAACTAAATAACAAAGAAACTGCCTTAAAAGACCTGCAACAAAAACTTATTGACCTAGAAGCAAAGTCAACTTCATGCTTCTTAAGACAGAAATGGTGAACTTCATGAAACCCATGCAGATGGACAATACAGTTACAACTGCTGAATCCTACACAAATGCACTCTATAAGCACTTACACGAGTACATGGATCGTGCTATCCCAAACAGAACCAAGAAGCTATTCTCCAAAAAAAGGAAGCCAATCTGGTAGACCCTGCCATAAACAAACTGTACAACAGAAGGAAGAAACTGTTGCAAAAGAGAGTAAAATCCCATGAGTGGAGGAGCTCCCTCGTCAGCCTCAGTAAGAAGCTGAGATCCTTTATAAGATCCTCCAAAGCTAGCTACGAAAACAAAATCACCACTAAATCCAAGGACAACCACAAAGCATTCTATAGCTATGTCAAGAATCTAGATGGCAAAACCCAGATCTGCTCTGAATTACAGCACAAGGGCACGAAAATTACAGAACCAACTGATATTGCCAACATCCTGGCAGATCAGTTCAGTGCTAACTTTACCCACCTCTCACCCCCTAAAGGGCCCATATCTATATAGGAAGAATGCAGGGTCCCTGTAATCTCAACTACACAGGTAAAAGCTGCACTCTCTAAAGCCAAAAACACAGCATCCATGAGACCGGACAACATCCCAGGCTGCTTTTTACACAAACTTCAGAATGAACTGGCTCCCCATTTAAGCACCATGTTCAATAATAGCCTTGCATCAGGCTTTGTGCCTGCTGAATGGTGCACAGCAACAGTTATCCCACTCCACAAAGGGGGAGCCACCACTGATCCCGGGAACTATCAACCTATTAGCCTAACGAGCCTGGTCTGCAAGGCCATGGAACGTATCATCATAAAACTCATAAACAAAGACATTGATAACCTCCAAACTCTGGATCCCACCCATTTTGGGTTTGTTAAAGGCAGATCATGCCTCCTGAACCTGATCGACTTCTTTGAGGCAGTCACCAAAGCCATGGATGAGGGTAAGGTGTTTCACACAGCCTATCTTGACCTCGCCAAGGTTTTCGACACCATCCCCCATTCTGGAATTATAGCTAAACTCAATAAACTAGGTATAAATCCCTACATCACAAGAGGGGTTGCCAACTGGCTCACTGACAGAACCCACACTGTAAAAGTTGCAGACTCCAAATCTGACCTCAAGGCAGTGACAAGTAGAGTGCCACAGGGTTCCGTCCTGGGACCTCTCCTGTTTGGTATCTATGTCTCAGAAGTACAGGCTAACACAGAAGGCCTCTGGCTGATGTAGTTTGCAGATGACTGCAAACTAGGAGCCATAGTCAAGTCCCAAATGATGTGGACATCCTACAGAAGGGCCTCACTGAGACAGATGCCTGGTGTCAGAGCCATGGCCTCAAGTTCAATGCCAAAAAGTGCAGTGTCATCCCCTTTAGTAAAAACTCTGTACCCATGAACTACCACATAGGTAGCAATCTACTTAACACTGAATGCGTGATAAGAGACCTTGGGACCCAGGTGGACAGTAGTCTCTCCTTTGGTAGTCAGGAAGTCCTTCTACATGGCACACCTCATCATAAAAGGGTTCTCATCCAGGAAAAAAGAGGTCATTGTTCTCCTCTACTCATCACTCATTAGACCCATTATAGAGTACAACGACACCCCCTTTGGAATGCACCTCACAAGACATCTGCAGCAGCTGAAAAGGCCACAGAGGATTACTGGCCTCAAACAAATGCCCTACACTGACCGCCTCAAAAAACTCCAGCTTTACTCCATAGCATATTGCCTACTCCGAGGTGATTTCTGCCTAACATATAAAGCTATGTCAAACCCAGAGCTGTTGGACATGCTACACCTAAAGAAATCCCAATCCCTCCAAGCTACATGCTCTAGGGACCTAAACCATGTCACCACAATGATCAGGACATGCTGGAGGGATAGATTCATGTCCCAGAGACTTCATATACTCTGGAACAAGCTACCCATCTATGTCAAGCAAGGTTCTTCATTAGCACTCTTCAAGAAAAATCTTGATGAGTGGATGGGAAATAGGAAATACACCCCGGGGATCACTTCTGTGTCTCTGCTGGACGGTGGCACAGGAAAATAACTTTCTTGGGTGGCGTAAGCTATGGTATCTTGCTGGCTAGGCTTATGTAGGCCCTTGGGCCGATAGCCTAGTACCTACCTATGAACCTATAAGAGGAGTTCCAGAATCAATAGACCAGTTGCAACTACCAAAAACCTTAATGGAAATATTTTCATCCCTACTAGACAATAATCCTACAAGTAAAGGCATTGTAATTGAAATATCTCACAGAGCTCTTCAGAGGTCACAAAACCCTCCTAATCCTAGACAAATATATGACAAAATACTAAACTATCAGCATGTGCAGGAAATATTGAAAGCAGCAAAACAAAAAGGCTTCCTGAACTGGAAAGGAAACAAACTCACTTTTGCCCAAGATTTCCCTATGCAGATAAAGCAAGCAAGACAAGCACTTACACCCTTTTGCTCTTATCTCATCACAAAAAATAAAATTCCAGATGAGATATCCCAATGCACTTTCACTTATAAAGAGCAAATATATAATGCTAATACACCAACATAGGCTAAAAGTGCATTTTCTAAAGCTTTTGGTGAACTTCCAAGCCTTTAACTTCTAAAATGAGAAGGAGGAGGGAGTGGGAAAAGAAGTAGCAAAGGAGAGGAGGGAGAGAGCGAGAAAAAGGAAAAAAAAGAATAATAACTTTTACATTTCTGATATACTCTCTGCTATTCTAAAAGAGCCATAACTAACCTTGAGTTATTTTCACTTCACCCATTTCCTAAAAAGCTCACTGAAGTTGTGGTACCCATCTCAAACAGGCTGGCAGCAACTTGAAGGCCTAAATCAAGCCATAAATATTGTTGCAACATTCCACCAAAAAAAGGATTGTAACATCTAATTGAGATGTCCATGTAAAATGTAAACAGCAGGTTGAACTTTTTGGTCCTACCTCAAATCTATGGCTAAACGGGGGAAAGATTTAACTGTAACACACCTCTCAAGCTGACTTCTTGCCACTTGCATCCAAGGAGCTCTACAATGGGAGAAAAAAAATGGACTATTTTCTGCTTAATTTCTGAAGAAAATAAAGGGAAACAGGATGGGAATCAAAAATAAAAGAGGGATTGGGTGATTTATTGTAGCTGCCACAGCTTTTTTTTTTCTCTCTCTCTCTCCGCTTAGGATATCAAAAAGGTAAAACTTATAACTTTGAGTCACTGTTGCTTCTCTAAAGTGTTAAAAAGCATTTTAATATTGATAGAAATAAACATCTTACAAAAGAATGTTGTTTGTAGTGTAACAAGTAGGAACAAATGCTATCAGGCTCTGAATGTCTGACTGTATAATGAATGAAATCAGCAGGTTGAGTATTTTACCCCCCCCCCCCAGTATATGTAAGGCCAGTTAATCAAAAGAGAACATGACCATTACTGTACAATACATACCATCTATCAGACAGAGTTAAGATTTATGTACATGTGTGTGTATGTATGTATATGTATGTGTACATATATATATATATATATATATATATATATATATATATATATATATGCATGTATGTATGTATGTATGTGTGTGTGTGTGTGTGTGTGTGTGTATATATATATATATATATATATATATATATATATGTGTGTGTGTGTGTGTGTGTGTGTGTGTGTGTGTGTGTGTATATTTGTGTATATGCGTATGTATGTGTGTATATATGTATATGTATGTTTGTATATATAGATATATATATATATATATATATTTTTTTTGTTTTTTTTTTTCCTATCGTTCTCTTCTTGCACAGTAATTGAAATTGTTTACAGTATAATCTTCTACTAGTCATATAATAAATAATCTGTATAAGCCCAAAGTAACTTTCTGATGATAGTAATGCATGTTCTCTAGAATACGGCTTCTGTTTTTGCTAAAGGAATATACACCATGGGTTAGAAAGGAGACATGATATATCTGAGACTAGTTAGTTGTGCTATAATGTCACTAGGGGTGCCCAATGAAACTAATGTTTACCTTATTACTAAGGTCATAATCCATATGCTATCTGTCATTAGTACTATTAGGCATATAATAAATAATGTATATATGCCAAACATAACTCTCTGATGCTGGTGATGCATGTTCACTAGAATACAGCTTCTGTTTTTGCAAAACGAATATACAACACGGTTAAGAATTGAGGCATTATATAGCCTAGTCTAGTTAGTTGTGTTACAATGTCATTAAGTGTTGCTTAATGAAATAATTGCCACCCTTATTACTAAGGTCATAATCCATATGGTATCTGACATTAATACTTCTAATTATCAATAGATATAAGATAAAGGTATATGTTGTTTAATAACTATCCTTATTTTTCAGGATATGTAATATCTGGTCCTACCGTACCAGAATCATAAAAAAATAATTATCCTGATAAATGGGGCAAGGATGTTGAGAGTGTTTTTTCACATCTTGTATTGCTGAGTTTATTATGTATATTATGTAAATATGTTTTTTTCTTACAGTTGCTACTATTTCATACAAACCAATATGCTTCTGCTCTAGTACTTAGAATACTGTTTGTTCTTTTGAATAGTCTCTCGGATGTAGTAGGCATGTGGCTAGGCACAGTAGGGGTAATGAGAGACTCTAGGGCCGCAATAGATTCAGTAATCCTAATCTATGACTTATATATATGCACATTCATATTGGAGAGAGAGTCTTCCAAGTATTACATTTATTTTTCTAGAACTTATACTCACTATATGCTGTTGTTGAGTCTTTTGGCTTTTCCCGGTTAGGGGTTGCCACAGTGGAACTCCGGTCCGCTAATGATTGGTAGGTGATTTTTACATGCCGAGTTACCAGCCCTGATGCACAACCTTCAATGAAGGTATGCCCATTCATGCATGTCTCCATGCAGAAGAGGCTCAAGCTGAGAATCGAACCAGACACTGTCTTACTGTGAGGCGACAACGCTACCGCAGCACCACCACCGCGGGTACCTTATACTTATTATATGTAAATGTGTGAAATAAGCTCTTGGAATATCAGAGGCCTACAGGATAAAAATAAAAAAAAAATTATTATTACACTTAATTTACCAATCCAACTCAGACATTACCTTTTTACAAGAAACACACTTGCTAGATGTGGATTGGAATAAAGACAAAGATAAAAGATGGATATCTTCAATTATTGCCTCAGGGAGGGAGACTAACTCAAAAGGAATAGCTATTCTGATTAAAAAATCTTTTAAAGAAAAGGTAATAGATTTGGGTACGGACAAAGAGGGTAGGTGGTGCTACTTTAAAACTATCAACTCCATATCAAATAGACCTACAATTTTCCTGAATATATATGGCCATGTGCCAATCAACTCGAATTTATTATACAAATATACAACCTGCTATCAACATTTCTGAATCGTGAATATGTAATAGGAGGTGAATGGAATATGGTCAATGACCCTGCAAAAGACAGAACTAGCAAAAACAAATTCCATAATAAGAGAGCATTGAAAGCACTGGAAGATTTGAGGCTAGACTATTGCCTGTGTGATCCTTACTATACAAAAGCCCATTCCACCAATATGTGCACATACACATACTACTCACCATATTATAAGATCTGGTCTAGGATTGATTTTTTCTTAATTTCTAACTCCTTAATCAATGATAAAACTGTATACTCATCTTGTCCAAGATTCCTCTCAGATCACTCTAAGATAACTATAAATATAACCCCAGTAACCAACCCATTAAAGAATGAAAAATCCTTCACTTGGACATTAAAACCTAACCTCTTAGACAAAGAAGAAGTGCTAAATGATATTAACAAAGAATTAGAGGAATTAGACTCAAATCTGTCCCTTTCTGACATCAAAATTGACATTATATGGGCGGCATATAAGGCCAAAATTAGAGGATTACTGATCCAAAAAGCCTCCTACTATAAAAAACTTACTAAAGAAAAAGAAAACTTGATAAAAGATGAAATCCATAAAATTGAAGTATCGCTCCAACATAAATTTTCACCAGAATTGGAAAAAAAACCTCCTTGCCCAATAAAAAGAACTATACACACTCCATTCTCAGAACTTATCATTCCATGAAATGAAGCTTCTAACTAACTATTCACATTAGGCACAACAACCCTCAAGCTTCTGGCAAGATTAATTAACATATATCATACTCCCACAACAATTTCACAAATCTTATATAATAATGAAATTTACACGGATGCTCAAGAAATAATACAGATATTTGAAAAAATATATAAGGAAATGTATGGACCTCATAATTTTAACAAATTTTAACAAAGATCTTACATTCCTTAAGATTGAAGACCAACAAGAGTTGCTTTTAGAAGCTCCTTTTAATACAGAGGAAATCGCAGAAGCAATAAAAGGCCTAAAAAGTAATAAAGCACCAGGCCCTGATGGATTCACATCAAATTTTTACAAGTCATTTGCTCCTAAATTGACCCCCATCCTATGTAAAATCTTTAACCATATAAGTAAGTACCTAAACAATTCTAAAACTATATTTATTCATAAACAAAATACGGACAATACCATCCCATTTAATTATAGACCTATCTCCCTCATAAATGTTGACATTAAAATCTACTCCCTGGTCCTAGCAAATAGAATAAAAAAACTATTACCTAAAATTATATCCCCAGATCAGTCTGGCTTTATGTCAAGGAGACAAGCGTGGGATAATACCCTCACCCTCGATGCAGCCATACATCTTCTTGAGAAAGACAAATCTCCTAGATACCTTTTGGCATTAGATGCTACTAAAGCTTTTGATAGGGTCAACCTTGAATTCCTTTTCTTGACTCTAAAACAATTTAATATCCCAAATACATTTATAGAAAAAATGAGAGCACTATATAAGTCTTCTTACACCACATTGGTCATAAATAAATTTGTCTCCAATAAAATAAAACTAGTAAATGGTACAACACAGGGATACCCCCTTTCCCCCTATCTTTTTAATCTATATATAGAGCCCTTATTAATCTACCTGGCACAAAAAGCATTACACCATATACCTAAAATACTTAATAATAAACTTTTGCTGATGGCCTGATCATTTATTTTCAAACTCCTAACACAGACTTAGGTAATGCAAGAGGTTCTCCGGTTCGATCCAGTTTGATCCTTGGCTGGGGTGCCTTCTGTGCGGAGTCTGCATGTCCTCCCTGTGGTCGCGTGGGTTTCCTCCGGGTGCTCTGGTTTCCTCCCACATCCCAAAGACATGCTGTAGGTGGATTGGACATTCTAAATTGGCCCTAGGTGTGAGTGTGTGTGTGTGTGTGTGTGTGTGTGTGTGTGTGTGTGTGTGTGTGTGTGTGTGTGTGTGTGTGTGTGCGTGTGTGTGTGTGCATGTGTGTGCCTTCTGTGGAAGGTTGTGCGCCGGGCTAGCAACTCGACACTGTAAAACTCCACTGCCAATTATGAGTGGACAGGTGACCCACTGTGGCGACCCCAAACCGGGAAAAGCCGAAAGAAGAAGAAGAAGAACACGGACTTAGGTAAGATTATAAAAACAATCAGCATATTCTCAAAAGCCTCCAACTATGAAGTAAATCCATCTAAATCCCTCATATTTCAAATCAACCCATTAGGACAAAATTGCCTCCCTCTCCCAGACACAGAAATTAAAGTTAAAAAAGCATTCCACTACCTAGGAATTAACTTCGAATATAACCAAAAAGACTCCTACCAAAGTAATCTTCTTAAAACCTGGACTAACATAGAAAATGACTTGGACAGATGGAAACTAATGAAACTTTCAGTTCTATCAAAAGTGGCAGTAATTAAAATGAATATTTTACCAAAACTATTATACCAATTTAACGCTACCAATGCTATTATTCCTACCAACTTCTTTAAAAAAATCAATAAAATACTAAGTTCATATGGTTTCCAAAAAACTCAAGGATAGCTATAACAAAACGTATATTCCTTAAAGACAAAGGAGGTCTGGGGTTACCAGACTTTAAACTCTACTATGATCTAATATGCACAAATAGACTTATTTTAATAGCCGACCACATCCCAAAATATGTGGAATCCTTTCCAAAATGGGTTAATGTATGGTCCGCTCATGTTTTAAAAACTAATATAAATCCTGAATCCATACCATTTATAGATGCATCTAACCTAAAAGATATAAAATGTCATGCCTCCATTAAACACAAAATCAAAACCTTTCAATCGCTTCTGTCAGACGTACAACTAAAAAGTGCTTTAACCCTATTACAGCCAATATACTTAAACCCAGATTTAAAAATGGGAAATGAAATGATCAACCTAGATCAATATCCACAAATCAAAGATCTCACAGTCTGGGATCTATATAGACTTAAAAACAGGTCATTAAAAGATATCAAACATCATCTCAACTTTAATAACAAATACACAATAATATTGAGACAATCGGTGGAAAAGATATGTATCTTCAGAGACATCCCACAAGAAACAGAAAATGTAATAACAAACACACAGGCCTTAGTCAAGTTCTTAAAATCTTCCAAAAAAAATGCTGTCAGCTACATACAAGTTAAGCACCTCTATGAAATACCAGTCCACCTTTACATCTGCTCAATACTGGAAAGGCAAGAATCCAGAAATAACTAATGCTCAGCTCTCACAAGCATGGTTTAATACAAACAAATACTCTCTCTACATGAAATTGACTTACACCCAGTTAATGGTCAACAATAATGCCTATTACATGCCAGAGTGACTAAATAAGTTTTTCCCGAATAACTCACCTTTCTGCCCCTTCTGTCCATCAAAAATAGCAGACTTATTACATATCCTCTGGTACTGCAAATTTGCACATAACCTCTGGGACTCATTAAGAATTAAACTCGACAAACTGGGTTATGGAAAATCTACATTATCCTGGGAATTTGCAATTCTACATGTTAGCTCACTTCACGTGCCCACATCAGATTTAAGAATTCTGATCCCCATATTTGAACTAGTCAAATTATATATTACTCAAAACTGGATAGACAGATCTAAATTAAACTGGGGAGAATTTACGAATATGGCCCACACTTACATAATCTCACACAAACTCATGATTAATGATAAAAAGAAACGAATACAATTCCTAAAAATATAGAAAAATATCTTAGACCACATATTAGAATAATAAATATCTATGTTATAACTATGTAAGTACCCGCATTATTTGGTATGGAAGACCCTCTCTCTAATAACTTTGAAATAAAATCTCTAAGCAGCATAATTCATTGTAAAATAACATATGATTAGTAAAATTTTATCTCTCAACTATTAGTGGCACTATTTGCACAGTTGTAAGTAGTTGAGTTCAAAGGTTTAATTTACTTCTTATATTATCTACTGGTCACCTTTGTTTCCTAATATGTCTATATTACCTCAGTTTATTTAGATAAATGTCTTATTGTGTTGGCTAATGTCATTTACTATACAGTAGATAACCAGTTCTCTTTTCTCCTGTCATGACTGGATGATATAGGCGATTTATGTTAAATGTCTGTATAATGTTTTTCATTTTTTTTCATTGTATACTGTTTTTTTTTGTCATTGTTGTTAACATTTAAATCTGAAAATGCAATAAAATATAAGTTGGAAAAAAAATGTCCTCCAAGTGAACCTATGTTGTGGTAGTAAATAGTTATAAAAAATTGGCATTTTTAAATCACTAAGTGTCCATCTCATCCTCCAACCCCCCCCCCCCCCAGTCTTCAACAGCTTCCGGCACCTATGCTTCTCCATACGTGCAACCGATGGTTTACATCTTCATCTTCCGCATTCGCGAGCTGAATTTGAATTCCAGAAGCTGTTTGGAATTGGGATGGGCATACAAGTGAGAGGTAGGTGTGTGTGTGTTTTTAAGTGTTTAAGAGGTATTTGTGTGTGTGTGTGTGTGTGTGTGTGTGTGTGTGTGTGTGTGTGTGTGTGTGTGTGTGTGTGTGTGTGTACATAAATTTGATTATAAATGTCTTTTATTAACTGGTGTAATCATCAGAAGACCCTCCAGCCTTAGAGAATATGCACTTCTATTCCATACTCCCCAAATCAGTTAACAGACATGGTAGCTAAAAGATCTCCACTTAAATTAGTAAAGTGTTGAAGAAACTGCCTACTGAAATTAGAAACTCACAACAGGCTTACATACAAATCTCTTGTGGCCATCCACCTTTGCACCAGTTTGATATGTGGTTGTGATGTTACCCATGTAAACTTAGATACCTTATTTTCATTAGATTAACATTGCAAAGTTTAATTGTTACCATTCTTTCTGGAGAGAGCTCCATGTGCTATACTATTTCATGGTCAGATTAAGGATATCACTTTGCTACTGATTGCATTCATTGGTACCCTATCACTTCCTGTCATTGTTATCAAAATATATTTCAAGTAAAGCTGTGCTGTATTTCATACTGGTTTTGTCAAAATTATTGTTCTGTAAATTGTTTACTTTGCTGCTTTGTGATGTATCGCTGTCTGAAATTATTATTCTGTTACTTGTACTTTCATTCATGCTCTTTTGTTCCCCAGATAATAATCTTTCTTGGTTTTATTTGTATTTATATACGCTATGTACCACTATCTTCTAAATTATCACAGCTAGCTAGGAGTGGGAGCAGTCATCAGTACTCTGCGGGATTGGACTTTTTGTTTGAATTAAGTTCTAGCTTCCACTACAGATGCCTTCTCATTTGCAGGGTTTTTGCAGTCAATGAACTTTGCATCAGTTTACATCCATGTATGACATAATTCTTACTTTTGGGATGCACCCCTTGGGGGAGCCCTGGTATGTATACATGTTATTTGCCCCTCCCCTGTGAATAAGTGAGCAAACTAAACTTTATTACTCTTGTTCTACCTCATTATCCAGGCCACTAACTGAACTCTGGTTGCCTGGCTTGTACTGAGGACTTTATGTCTCTACACCCACAAAGCTGTTTAGGGTCAGCCTGTTTGTGGCACTGTTATTGGAGGAATGCTTGAAGATAAGAGAGCAAGTCATCAAAAGAACCTAAGGGCACTAGCAGAGTGTACTGAGGAGTGGCATTTGTTGTTTAATGCATGCAGGTGTTGTTGTTATTGTTGTTATTGTTATTATTGTTATTGTTATTATTATTATTATTATTATTATTATTATTATTATTATTTAGTCAATTGTACACTGTGTTAGCTTCAAAGAAGACAGCAGTGACATTGAACAGCATAATCCTGGGCTTGGCTCCTGCTTCTGTGGAGCTCATTTGAAGAGGCTTCCCTGGCCTCTGTTCTGTGCAACTTCTTCCAGCTTTTCACTGAATCATTTAGCAAGTGAAAAGTCCTCAGCTTTTGTTGCTTCACTTTGATGGGAATGATAAGGGTTTACTTAAGAGCTTACTCTTGTCTGACATTTTTAGGGGTTAGAGGTTCAGAATTTCTGCCCACAGAACCTTGTGGTCTGGTCTGTTCAACCATTACCCCTAGCAGTGGCAGAGTCCACGAGGAAGTTTGTTAATCATAGAGTATGTAGGACAGCATTTACCATGCCATTTAAATCACAGCAGTTAGAAGTTGAGAAGCTCTACTGTTCCTCTGAATGCTTCATCTTTCATTACCTGTGTATTATCTGACCTGTTAGTTGTATTTCTTCCTGCACCCCTCCCTTTGCTTAGGTCCTTCTCAGTTTTCACAATGGATAGAGGGTTCTGCTGTGGTTCATTTTCCACCCAAATAATAGCTGCTTTATAATCTCACGGTTTATAAATACTGTGCAAAATCTGCATACACATGCACCTTTTTCTTTCTCTGATGGGTGTGCCCGACACTCTGTTTAATCAAATTAATTAAAACATTTGTTGCTAGTAAGCTATCCAAGAGGATATACCTGGTCTCATGGATGGCATTTATTAGAATTGTATAAAACTTTTCTATGCTGCAAGATCCTGTTTGTTTCATTCTACAGTTATCTTGTGTTATTGTCTAGGCTTACAATGGCCCATAAGGGCAGTTAGCCTAGTATTCACCTATGAACCAATACGATTTGCAGGCATGTACACTCTTATCTGCCAGCTTACTATTTTCTGCAGTAAACCAGACCCCTGAATTCAACACTAGACTAGCTGCTCAGAAGTGCAACCATCCCTTAATGTTTGGTAGTTTACAATGACAAAAGTAGACAGATTTGTTCAGATTATCTTGTGAGTGTGGCTGAGTATCCAGGGTTTATTAGTAGTTTTTTTTTTGTTTATTTGTTTTTTTGTTTGTTTTTTTGAGTAGTTCTGAAATTTCTGTTCTACCCAACTAAAACACCCTTGTTAATATGCATCAAATCATGGTGTGTTTGTATTTATAAACCAATATTTTGTTGGGAAGAAATTTTGTTATTAAAAAGCCTCACCCCAGTATTGAATATAAACCATTGCTGGATGCATAGCACACTGACCTTCCATGGACAGAGACTGTGTTTATTATGTTGTTTTATAATAGAAGGGCAGAACAAGAGTTAAAAAGTAAGGGCTGATGGAAAGTGCTGTGTCCAAGATGAAGGCTGTGGTTCTCAAGCTGAAATATGGGATTGAATAACTATGTGTTGAGACTCAGAGATGAAGATTATGTCTGTATCATGCATCTGCAGTTCCTGGCATGTATTTCTACAAATGACCTTTGCCTCTCTTGCTTTCTGCCTGTTCTGCAGAGTGTGTTTGATTTGATAAAGCATTCTCGTCAAAAGAAGACATACTCATTAGAGATACAAGCTTAGTCTTGGGGAAAAAATGCAATGCATTTTAGTTTTACTTAATCTTTTGAGGAGAGATTAGCATTTGATATCCAAGAAAATGCTAATGTGGAAGTTTTTCTTGATGGCAGCAGCAATTCATGAAGCTTAAACCATTGCTTAAAAATACAGGATGTCTTTAGTTTCTGTACATATGTAGGCTGTCTAAGGAAAGTGTTAATGTAGAGTTTGTCCTGATAACAGAGACATTGTTTGGTGATTTGGGGTGTAAGAGCCCTGTGAGAATGTTACTGACCGCGGTGACAGAGAAAGAAGGCGGTAGAAGTGTGAATGTGAATGTGTGTGTGTGTGTGTGTGTGTGTGTGTGTGTGTGTGTGTGTGTGTGTGTGTGTGTGTGTGTGTGTGTGTGTGTGTGTGTGTGTCTGGTGGTGGTTCATACCGTGCAATTATCCAGATTTTTGCTTCATATTTTCATTTTTTTCTCATAAAATTGTATTTTTCCGGCAAATCATTGAGGACTGAACTCAGAAAATAATGGCAGACATTTGAGCTTTAGACTTCATATCTTTTAGAAAATGCATACCAATGCAAAACATGTTCTATCCACTTTCTAAGGTGGTAGGGGGATGAATGTGTGTGACTCATACCTCTCAACTATACAGATTTTCACAGAATGTCCAGATTTTTGCATATGTTTGGTCTGTTCCTCATAAAAATTCTGTTTTTGACAAGTCACTGGGATGAACTAAGGATTAAAGTTACTAAATAAATGACATGCATTTGAGTTTCAGACTTGATATCCTTCAGAAAATATATTCTAAAACAAATAACAAATCCTGTTATTCTAGCAACTTTCTAAATGTGTCCCTAGTTTGGGGCCTGTGTGTGTGTGTGTGTGTGTGTGTGTGTGTGTGTGTGTGTGTGTGTGTGTGTGTGTGTGTGTGTGTGTGTGTGTATAAAAGGGAGGTAGCATACCCCTCAGCTGTCCATGTTTTTGCAGAATGTCCAGAGTTTTGCCTCATATTCCTCCTACAAAAGATTGAAGTTGCTAAATAGTTTTAGACATCATATCCTTTAGAAAAATGCATACCAACACAAATCATGTTATTCTAACAATTTTATACGTTCATGAAAGCAATATTTATAATCTGTCCCTGTTAATTTTAGGCTTTGTCCAAACTGTTTGTGCTAAGAAGTTGAGGTGTGTGTGTGTGTGTGTGTGTGTGTGTGTGTGTGTGTGTGTGTGTGTGTGTGTGTGTGTGTGTGTGTGTGTGAGAGAGAGAGAGAGAGAGAGAGAGAGAGAGACAGAGTCAGAGAGAGACAGACAGAGAGAGAGAGAGAGAGAACTGCCCTAGTTAGATCTAGCAGCTGGAATTTATTTTCAAGTGCATTTTCAAGGAATTGTGAGTTTCAAGGGAAGCAAAGGTTACTGCTGCTCATGCTAACTCTGCTTAAAATGTGCAACTGTTTTGTTTATTTATTTTATTTTTATTTTATTTATTTTACATTTGTTGACCAGGCTAGTCTAGCTGGATATATGTCCATTTTCAGTAGAGGCCTGGGGAGATAAGCTCCAAAGTTTAAAATGAATTTACATTAAAGAAATACATGAAAATAACAGAGTAAAAGAAAGCATTATAACTGGAGACATGGTTATAAAGTGTAAAACTGCAGTACTTATAACATAAATGGTAAAAATGTTGTGACAAAAATATTGTTACAAGTGACATTCTGTGAGAATACTAGCATAATGTACAGTAATAAGAGGATAAAGGAAATTAAGAGGAACTTAGCAGTTATGTAAGTACATCTAGTGGTATTCCATGTGGCATGTGGAAAGAATAATTTATAAAAAAAAACACACTTTTTTTTTTATAAAGATAGTAGGAAGGAGAAATAGGTCAGTGGCTGTAAATAAGAAGTAGATTTTAGGTTTTAAGGTATAGGTTTTAGTCAGGTGTCAAGGAGCTAGAGTTAGTCAGAATTAGTACAGGGGCACAGCCATTGTGATTTGAGGTAGAGCTTAAGTTTCTTTTTAAAGAGAGATTTAGAGGGAATAGTAGAAAGTTCAGAGGGAAGCAGGTTCCAGTGTTTTCCAACAGTGTTAGAATAAAGAGAATCTCCAGCCTTGTTGTTTGCTTTGTCAATATTTACAAGAAGTTTGTGTGCGGATCTTAGGAACTTTAGGTTATGCTAGGGGTAAATAAGAGTAGATAGTATAGGTGTTTTGTCAGGTTGATATAGAATTTGATGGGCTATGGCTAGTTGATTAAGTTTTAGTTGCTGCTGAAATTCAAGCCAGCCTAGTTGCTTTAGATTAGTACAGTGGTGGGTTCTGAAAGGGTTACCTGTAGCAAATCTGGCTATGTTGTGGTAGGAGTTTTCTAATTTCAAAAGATTCTTTTTTGACAAGTTAGTAAATATGGGTGATGCATAGAGAAGGGGAGAGATAAGGTGGGAGTGGGCAATAGTTATTCTAGATTCTGGAGTGAGGAAAGGTTTGATTCTGTAAAGAGAGCCTATTTTTTTATTAATAGTTTTCAAAGTGTTGCTTAAATGGGTATCGAAGTTAAGGTTGTTGTCAATGGTAATGCCTAGTAGCTTGGTAGTAGGATCTTGTGATATAGATGTGCCATTTTTAGATGTTATTGTAAAATCTATATGGGGAGATTTACTGGAAGGTGTAAAGAGAAGGAGTTTAGATTTTTTTGGGTTAAGTAGGAGACAGCGTTGTGAAAACCATTCTTCTACAGAATTAAATATGTGTTGTGTAAGGGAGTGAAGATCTGATACAGATGTGGCTGAGCAAATGAGTGTAGAGTCGTCTGCGTATTGTATGCATGTGGCTTGGGGAACTACTTGGTGGAGGTCATTGATAAATAAAGAAAACAGGAGGGGACCCAGTATGGATCCTTGGGGGACACCAATGTTAACAGGTAGCTGGGAAGATAGAGTGGAGTTCCACAGTACTGCTTGATGTCTATTATTTAAGTAGGAATTGAACCAATTAATAGATTGGGTTTCCAGTGACAAAGATTGAAGAATGTGTATGAGTATATGGTGGTTGACCATGTCAAAGGCCTTGGACAGGTCTAAGAAAAGTGCAGAGGAAAGGGTGTTATGGTTACGATTTTTGTTGATTGTGTCTGTAAAGGAGAGGAGGGCAGTGGTGGTACTGTGGGAAGGTCTAAAACCATGTTGGGTATTAGAGAGTAAGTTATTTTGGAGAAGATGATCAAGCAGTTGCTTGTGTATACATCTTTCCATAATCTTAGATAAGGGAGAGAGTAGGGCTATAGGGCGGTAGTTTGAGATTTCAGTAGAATTTCCACCCTTATGAAGTGGGATAATATGGGAGACTTTCCAAAGTTTAGGGACATATCCCTCAGTGATGGTTCTGTTGATCAGTATGGAAATTGGGTAGGCTAAGGATTTGGCTGCTAATTGCAGCTGTCCAGGTTTTTGCAGAATGTCCAGAGTTTTGCCTCATATTCCTCCTACAAAAGATTGAAGTTGCTAAATAGTTTTAGACATCATACAACACATATTTAGCAAATGGTATCATTATTGTAGTGTAGAATTTTAAAGCAGTGTTAGCACAGCAGGTAGCATTCTTGCATCGTGATGCAAAGGGCTGTAGGTTCTATTCCTATAGCATGTACATTTGTATTTTAAGGGGGTATGGTACTGCAGTCCTTAGTATGTCCTCCTTTGGATGAGACACCTAATTTGTATTTTAAGGGGGTATGATACTGCAGTCCTTAGTATGTCCTCATTTGGATGAGATACCTAATAACTATGAGCCTGTTTTATAGATTGCCCCTATTGCAATATACCAGCTTACCATTTTTTTTAATGTAACAAGGGCAACAAGCACTGAATTTGTAAATGAAACACTGAAATATAAAGTTGTTTTCTAGCAACAACCTCTTCATTGGTTTCAGATCTCTTTAATGCGAAATTATTCAGATGACTTTTATTTCTGCAGAGATTCTGCATATTGATTGATATTGGTGGATTGTATGACAGAAGTTTGAGTGGCCCTTTAGGTTCGAAATGTTCTGAATTGGGCAGGTTGTCATTATTGGTTCATATGATTTGTTTCATTGCTTAAAGGAAAATGTTTAGAACTATAAATTTAAAACACACTCTAACAAGTGGTACTGTATTATACAAGGGGTATAATTCAATTATTATATAGTATAATTAATACAGTCAGGAAGGTGAATCAAAGAACTTTTGCATGGTTCTAAAAATGTGTGTAAGGAGCTTATGATTTGAAAACAGCCAAAGGTAAACTTACCCTGCCACTGGCCAGATGCATTTTCTTTGAATGTGGGTTTCAATGCTGTTTTAGTGAATGTGGGTTTCAAAGGCAGAGAAGTTTTAATACTAAGCTTGTTTTCATTGTAGGACTATTGCTTTGTTTAGGTTTAGTACATGTCTATCAGTGTTTGTGCTATAAAATTTGAAATAAAAGTTGTAAATGAAATCCAAATATCTGTAAACATTGTAGAAGTAAAGCATAAAACAGTATGCACACTGAGAGATTTGAAAAATGTCTATGACAAATGAGGAGAAATATCCAAGTAATGCGGCACTGGAATGGCTGAGTGGATGGAAGGGGTGGGAGTGTGTTGGGTGGGGCTCTGGGGCTGCATGGGCGGGGCTCTGGGTTTGCACCCCCCTGCAACAAATCCTGAGGGCTCCCTTGCTTCTGACCCAGTTAAATTAAGCAGAATAAATGCCTTTGTGTGGTCATCTTTATCAGAAAATGCAGTCTGTATGAAAATGTCATACTCTTGCTCAAACACTCTCCAATTCTCAGCAATATTACTGTCAAACACAAGTGAACTGGGATTTCAAAATCTGTCTGCCATGCCCACAAAGTATACACAAACACACTGAAAATATGGCCCTTGTAATTATGTAAGAACAAAATGTTCTGTGAGCTTGTAACAGCATTCAAATGCACACTAAATTCTTTGAAATACTTTGTTTTGTGAAATATGCTCTGTAATGGCCATAGTCTGTGAAATAGCTTTAGTGTAACACTGCAGAAACATGTGAAGACTTTATACACTTCTGATAACTCAAATATCTTTGCTTAATATGAAAAATGCTCATGCTTTCTGAAAATGGAGTTGTTTCTCTTTTATTTTTATTAATTTTATGCAATTCAGAGTTTATGTTAAACATTTTCTTTAGTAATTTGAATATTTTATCAATATCGTACATATTGGTCTATGCAGATATTTTGAACATTCTGTATGCCTCGTTTCATATTATGAAATTTTTAATACCTGAAATTCATTTTTAACCTGTTTTGTGAAGTTTGCACATTGGGGATGATCCACTTCTGTATATTCCACCAGCATCTAAACAAGTGCCTTAAGTAATTTTAGCCAAGCTGTTTCTGACTTCATGCCCCTTCGGTATGCTTCTTCTAACTCCCATGTTCTTTTAGACATTCCACTTCTGACACCACATCACTCATTCATTTTTAATACACATAACAAGATGGCTTGGGGTTTCGTTCAGATGCTTTAATACATACAAACACATCAGGGTGGATAACAGCATCATTAAATATGAACAAGCTAGTTAACAGACAGAGCTTACATACATACAGTACAAGCTTGCATCTCAACAGCTAACTACAAAATGGCAGTCAGACTTGCAGGTGTTCAGTATTTATACACTTGTGCAAGCCCTTGGATAATATCTTAAAGGTATATACAACCATATTGATCTACAGTGGACATCCAGCATCAACAAACTTTACAATAAACTCAAAAAGTTATTTATTGTCCAAGAAAACAAAGGCAAGGCCCCAACAATAGAAAAGCACCCTCCCATAAGCCTGACCAGCCACGTCTGTAAGGCCATGGAACATATTATAAACCTCATAAATAAAGACATAGGTGACATCCAAACCCTGGATCCTACCCAACTTGGCAAAAAAAATGGGGGGGGCAGCTCCTGCCTGTTAAATCTGGTGGATTTCTTTGAAAATGTGGCCAAGGCAACTGGTGAGGGCAAATCTGTGCACAGGCAGCAAACCTCAACCTTGCAAAGACTTTCAACACAATCCCACTATCAGGAATTACTGATAAACATAGCAAACTGAATGTAAACCCCTTTGTTGTAAGATGGGTTGTCAACTTGCTCACAAACTGGACATACACACACACACACACACACACACACACACACACACACACACACACACACACACACACACACACACACACACACACACACACACGCACACACACACTATCAAAGTAGGTGACTCCACATCAACCAACAGACCTGTGACCAGTAGGGTGCCACAGGGTTTAGTGCTGGGCCCCCTACTGTTTGGTATATACTTCTCAGAAGTTCAGATCAAAACTAAGGGGTTGTGGCTCGCCAAGTTTGCAGACGACTGTATACTAGGTGCAGTTACTAAATTTCCAAATCATGTCAGTATACTCCAGGAGGGTCTCACACAGACTAACAACTGGTGTATTAGTCATGGTCTCAAACAGAATGCAAAGAAATGCATCATCATTCCCTTCAGCACAAACAATGCCCCCTCATGCTATTAAATCAACAACAATACCATAAGTACCCATGAAGTGGTAAGGGGCCTGGTATCTCAAGTTGACTGTGACCTTTGCTTCAGCCACCACTTGTCTACTGTAGTAATGAAAGCTTTCTACATAGCACACTTGATTAGTAAAGGCAGTGCCTTAAAAGCAAAATAAGTTATAACTCCCTATACTCAGCACTTATGTGGCCCATAATTGAGTATAACACCCCATTTGGCATACACCATACTAAGCACCTGCAGCAATTAGAGAGACCTCAGAGTTTTCAACAAAGAAGACCAAGGGACTCCAGCATGTGGCTTACACAGACCGAGTAAAGTCCCTGTCACTATACTCCATATCATATAGACTTCTTAGGGGAGACTTATGCCTGGCATAGAGAGCAATCCAAGACCCAAACCTAATGAACTTGCTGCATATCTGTAAATCAACTTGGACTAGGGCTACCCATTCCAGGGACCAAAATATGGCCCACGACTTAAATAGGACATGCTGGAAAGACAGATTTATCTCCCAGCGACTTGCCACATATTAGGAACAGGCTACCAATTCATGTGAAACAGAGAACCTCTATGACACTGTTCAAGAGGAACCTGGACAAGTGGAGGGGGCACCATAAATTCTTACCAGGGATAGAGCCCACAACTCTCCTGGACATGGGTAGTCATCACTAAATGCAGTCTTGGGTATTAACAAGCATTTCTATGGTATTACATTGAGATGAAACGGCCAGGCTTAAAATGACCTCCCAGTTGATAGCCTAGTAATCTCCTATGATCCTATAACTCCATACTCTCCCCTACTTCACTGACCTCCTTACTTCATCCAATCTCTTTTGTCTGACTCTATGTCTAATTATGCCATAACTATGTTTTTTTCCCTCCCACTTAATATTACAATTTCTTTTTGTGTTATACTAACGTACCTTTAACCTGTCTACAAACTAACTAAAATTTCTCTAAACACAATCATTGTCATATAAGTTGCATCTATTCTTAATCAATGTGTTCACACTATGTGCAGGATTCATGAAGCCTCCGTGTAAGAGTTACAAGGCTTACACGGAGGCTGCAGTTAAACGGTGTGATGTCAGCATGTCATGCATATGCATGAGGGCATGCTGAATCACACCTAAGGCTAACACGGTCCATGTAAGACAGTAGGGGGCGTGTCTGTAGGGCGAGCCCTGCAAACGGACATGCCCCCAGAAGAGTAAAAGTCCCAAAAGTAAACGCCCACGACAGAGTCCGTGGAAATGTGAATAAACACAACACATGCTCCCACAGACTATGAACATAAAATGTATAAATGAACATCTTATATTTTTTTATAAGTTGTAAAGATGTTTGCCCGTGAGTGCGCTCATTTGCGCGGGCATGCCCGGCGCTTAGCCACAGTTAGCAGTCAGTGGAAAAGCATATAAGAACTAAATATGCAAAGTAAGCCAAGAAGCAATAGCGTAGTGGTAGAGACGTTGGCTGAAGAGGAGGCAGTCATGGTTCGAGCCTCCACAACATCAATTTTTATTTTTAGTGAAATAAGCACGAAACAATTCCCTGACATATATGTACATATATAAAATTATATTTTATGTAAAATGTAATGAAATGGGCCATGTATTTTGAAGAAATGTGAGATAATAAAAATAAAAAAATTGTCAGATGTGCCTATAGCTGAGCTACAGTCTAACAAGTTGAGTATATCTGCCTGTAGGTGAGCAGTGTTTTAACAAGTTTAAAATGAGTGCTCGTAGGTGAGCAGTGTTACAACAGGTGTAAAATGAGTGCCCGTAGGTGAGCAGTGGTTTAATAGGTGTAAAATGAGTGCCCGGGGTTGAGCAGCATTTTAACATGCTGAAACTGTGTGCCCATAGCTGAGTTGAGCGTAATATGCGTGCTGACAGCCAAACCACGCGTAAACCAGCATGATCCGCTTGCGCGGAGCTGCGCACCGCTCCAACAAGCTAACCGACGGGCAACGTTGAGCAAGCTGTATCAAAACTGCCTTTACACAGACACACCTCCTAGCCTGTGTAGACAGTCATAAAATATAAAAAGCAATGACCAGGTTTGAACCCAGGATACCATGCACCATAGTCAAAGTACTGAACCACTAAGCCATGACAGTTGCACTTAGAAATGCAGTAATAGCATATATATAGGAATGAATAGAAAGAGGAGCATGACAAAGCAGGTTATGTGAAGCTGATACAATTCCAAAATGGCCAATCACAGATAAGTGCAGGAAAAACGGCATATATAAGCCCCATAGGTGGGAATACACAGCATAACCAATTGTAGAACCGACTTGCAGCCAGGATGTCAGGTGTAGGAGAGGGTAGTTGCTTCCGAGCACAGAGGTGGGGCATTGAGGAGTCCAAATATATGGTTTGGCTCCTCGTCCATAATCATGAGGCCCAACTCATGCAGGGCCAGGTCCTGTGGGGAGCATATAGGGCTGAGGCATGGGACCAGTTGGCACATGATCTCACCAGTGCCACAGGAATACCAAGGACTGGTGAGCAGGTCCGTCACCACCATGCGGACCTGAAGAGACAGAAGCAGGATCAACTGAACTGTTGGATCCAGGAGGCCCGGCAAATGCCCAAAGCCCCACTACTGAGTAAGCTACATGTAATTATTTATGTAAGAAATTAACCTAGCTGATATTATGGAGATGTGTATTCCAATATTACTTCATTTATATTACAGCTGCAGGTGTCCGTTCTGCAAACCGTTGAGCCTATGGCGATAGGCTGGTGTGGTTGCACCACCAGGCAGGTCAGTAAGTCTCTCCCTGTAACTGTAAATAAATATATAAGTATGACAGTTAGCAAAAGAGTACAGTGTAGTCACTAATTAATAAAATGTGCAAGTAACAGTGTAAGAGGGTTTGCAAGTATTGCTTGATTACAAAAGTGTGATGCAGCCTGTAATCCAAACATAAAAATGAAACATGTCTGAAATAAAGATGTCCCACCTGTAATATAATAGTACATAACCTGCAGCAGGCTGAAAAGTACAGCTGCAGAAGCTGAGTAAAACACGTGTGAAATATATCCCTGTTGAAATTCAGAAACATGACATAAGTGAGACTGTTGGAAAGGATTGTCATAACTAAAGGTAAAACATGCCAATAAAGCCTAGAATTAAGTACCATCCTGAATTGTAAAAATAAAACAAGTGAGAGAGTGTGAGAAAGAGGTATGAATCCACCAATAAAGTAGTAATAACTCCTGAATAAAGTATACTGCAGTCAGTACAGAATGAAATGAATGTGGCAGGCAGAATCAAACAGCAACATGTGTTGAAAACAGTACTGAACCTGGAATGTGTGTCCCAAAATCTGGATATGTTGCTCTCAGTCTGCAATATGCAGATAGTATGGTTGTCTGAAATACCAAACATCCACAGTTGTCTATAGCTATATAAAGCAAATGTAGCAGGATGATATAGCTGAACAGAGCCAGATATTAATGTGTATGAATAAATATGAAATGTATATTGATGTAGCAGTAACATTCCTATCACCAACCTGAAGTAGTTATCACATAGGAAACTGTAAGCAGAACTGTAGTGTGTATATATCTGCAGCTAGTAGAAATGTACAGCATATGTATTGGTATTTGAAGTTGTTAATTAAATATTTCTTCACCCTACCCTATAACCACAAATAATCCATTCTATGTGAAATTGGTATGTGCAATCACAATTAACACCCCTGGACATTTGTCCTGTTGGTTCATACATATTTGCATGTACGTTGATGCATCTGCCCTGTTCATACATCCAAACCTGATGGCCTGTTGCCATCAATCAACCCTGCATGTTGTTGGAGTGTGTATTGCTGTTGAAATTATGCATGAGTTATGCTTGCTGTTCAATGGCTTGAATTTATGGGTGTTTGGTTAATGGGAATACTAATGCATGCTGTTACAACTAATTGTGAATGGTATTGTACATTACTAACCCAAACTGTCATAACATAATGCAAAACATAGGACGACAGAGAAGGTGGGTTCCAGCGGACCCACCTCCCCCACCTCAGCTGGCGAGTGCACCTGGCAGTAGTGCCCAGGCGGACCCTCCTCCAGTGGCCCTGTGCCACCTGTGGGTGGAAGCGCTGCAGGGGATGGGGCTCGTCCCCCCTCTGCAAGCGTGGCCGGAGGAAAACATCCACTCACCCTCCGTAGTGTCCGGACTGTGGTGCGTAGGGAGATCCGGCACGCTGTGCTTGGGCCCCTACGCCAGCTTGAGGCACGGGTGGCACAACTCACGGGCGTGCCTGCTGCCCAACCTACACAGCCCCCAGCACAACCCCGTCCTGGGCAGTGAAGACACAGTGGCAACTGCCCATGGGTGGGGATCTCAGTTCCACTGTTGCCATCTGTGGGCTCATGGGCTTGAGATATCCAAACATCCGTCCCCGTCAATTGTGTAACCCCCCCACATGTGTCATACACCGCCCCTGTATGCGTCTTGTTTGTCTTGTCTGTTAACCTACCCAACCTACCTCCCCAGCTATACTGACTTCCTGTACCTGACATACCACTCTCACCTGAAAAAAAAAAAAAAAAAAAGGGCACTCTGTACCCACAAAAAAATTACGCCCCATACATAGCTGCCCATTTTGCACACATGTCTGCTGGACATGTAAACTGGCAATTACAATTGGCTGTACAACAAGTATTATTGTTGTCCTTACACCTCTCTCAGGGGTGGAAGGTTTCAAATGTCACACCAAATTACAAACATATGCACAGCTGTTGCTGACGAAGAAATGGGCAGCTATGGGCTTTACCTACATCCCTCCTGCAAAACCCGAGCTTGTTTCCCTTCTGTCCTACCCTCTTTGTGACCCCTTTTTCACCACTTTCCTATCTCCCCATTTTCTTTTCTTTCAAAGAAAATAGCGCGGGTGTGCGCGAGAGTAAGCACTTTTAAGCAGTAGTAAGCGGGTGTGCACGAAGCTAAGCGGCAGTGCGCATGCGTGACCTCCGCACAAACCAGCGCTAACTCGCTTAGAACTGCTTAAAAGTGCCTTAGTCACTCTGAATGACAAGGCCTGTAGTTTTCTCAGCAGCAAAATAAAATACCTCCCTCAGTCTCAAACCCAGGACCTTGGAAACACTAGTCTGCATGACTTACCCCTAAGCTATGAGTGCTATACAAGAACATTGTGCTGAAAGAAATATATCATAAAATAGTAGGAATTAATTTAAAGGGAATATACAAGTCTAGTACACAAAGCATGTCATGTATATTTACTGTCAAATCTAGTGGATTTGTAAAATAGTACTGTGTGCTGAGAAACAGTCATGCTAGTTGGTAGCTACTAGGTAATAATGTCACAGTAGCATCTGCAAGCCACACACATACTCAGAGCAGGATAAACACAGCCATAGTTGAATAGTTAAGAGTTCAGACATAGCAACTGTGACTGAGTTACAGAGATGTCCCTGATGTGAAAACAAATGTCAGCTGTGCCCCACTGACACCCTGCCAAATGTACTAACAGTAGCTTACAGAACAACATGCATTGCAGTGTCTACAGCACAGCCTGAAATATGAGAGACATGCCAACCCTTACACTCACAGAACAGTGTCCACAGCAAACCAGCATGGTCCCCACCATGATAATCTGAAAGGGCTACGCCTACCTAACAGACCTTTCTATAGCACAGGCCTGTAATCACAGTGAGAACTGCAATCACTACACAACAGGCTGCATGCAATTAGTAAATGCTGGCTAACAATTGGTGCAGAGGCCATCACATGGACATGTGCAGATACCTACAAAAGCATCCTGTACTCCCAGTCCACACTTGCAATACTGTCATTGCACCCGCTGGAAGTAGAGAGGGAGAGGGAGAGGGAGAGAGAGAGAGAGAGAGAGAGAAAAAAGAAAGACAGAAAGAAAGAAAGAAAGAAGAGAAAGAAATAACAAACCTGAAACAACAAAGCAAAGAGGCAGACAGCAGGCCAAGCAACTGCAAGCCTACACAAACAGCTGCAACAAATACAGGTAATGTAAAGTACTACTATAATACTCTATATACTGTGAACCCTCCAGATGTGTTATTGGTCTGTATCTATGTATATGAGGATGTGCATAGGGATGGGGACATACTGAAACTGCCACTGAAGGCTCCACATACATATGTATGTGATGGTAGCTATGTGCACATAGCAATGTAGGTTGTAGTGCAATGTACAAGTAGGTGGTACAGTAATGGGTGTTCAGCAGTACGTTACTGTGTGTATACATATGTGGACCTAAAAAGGAGTATATATATATATATATATATAACATGTGTATACGTATGTATATCGAGATATGTATGTATATATATATATATATATATATATATATATATATATATATATATAATATGCATATGTGTATACATAGATAGAGAGGGATGTAGAAATACATAGACAGATATAGTTTCACAGTGGCATAGTTTAGTACTAGGCTATCTGCAGACAGTGTATAGAATAGATTTAAAAACCTGCGCCTCTGTTTAGTACTGACACAGTGAAGACCTCCCCTGCATAATAGCATTAGTGTACTGTGCCTCTGTCTAGTAGTGACACAGAGAAGACCCCTGCTGTAAACCTATGATCTCCCATCCACTTGTCAAGAATGCACATGAAGAGTGTCAGTGAGGGTCTCTGCCTAACATGAACTGGGATCCTGTTCCACAGTATGGGAAGCCTCTTAGTGATGGATCTGTCTCTACAGTATGTCCTATTCATATGTGTGCTGAGGTTTAAATCTGTAGCTGTCGTGCTTCTGATGGATTTGGATTGTATGAGGTGGAACATGTCCATCACTACCAGATTGGACATGGCCTACTACATCAGGCACTTATCACCCCTATGTAGGCAGTATGCTATGGAATAGAGCATGAGTTACGTTAGTCTGGCAGCATATGACAGTTGTTGCAGACCCTTGATCCTCCTGGTGATGCACTCATGGGGGCCCCCTAGCTGTTGCAAGTGCCAGGTGAGGTACATACCAAATGGGGCATAGTAAACAGTCATGGGCCTGATAAGGGAGGAGTATAAGGGTACAATGACCCCTTTTGATGTGGATGTGAATCCCTTCATGATAAGGTGGGCAAGGTAGGAAGTCCATCCAACCACTTCGGCAATGTGGGTGTCAAATGAGAGGTCAGCATTGCACAGTGTCACCAGGTCTCCGATTACTTTGTCTGTACTCAGTGGGTTATTGTCTATGTGATAATATGTAGGTACCTTGTCCATCCAAAAGGGTATGAGTATACATTACGTGGCATGCAGTGTCAGGCCATGACTCCGCCACCAGTTGTTGGTGTCTGTGAGGCCTGTCAGTAGGATGTATGTGTCAGTAGGTGTATTGCCTATGGCGCCTAGTATGCAGTCATCTTTGAACATTGTCAGCCACTACCCTCCCATGTCTGCTTCCACATCTGAGAATGATATGCCAAACATGAGCAGTCCCAGGACAGAGCCCTGTGGGACACCACATGTGACTGGCTCTGAGTCTGACATGGCACCAGTGAGGTTGACTATAGGGTTTCTATCCGTTAGCTGGTTTGCAACCCATCTTGTGACATATGGATTTACATGTCAGCTGTTGATCATGTCTATGATGGCAGAGTGCGGTATTGTGTCGAATGCTGTAGGCAAGTCCAGGTAGGCTGTATGGACTGCTATGCCCTCAGCAATGGCTATAGTGACTGATTTAAAAAGGTCAACCAGGTTCATAAGGCAGGATCTGCCCTCTACAAAGCCAAACTGGGTGGGATCAAGTGTCTAAGTCCCCAATATCTCTGTGTATGGGTACCATAATGATCCTTTCCATAGTGTTGAAGACCAGGCTGGTTAAGCTTATGGGGTGGTAGTTACCAGGGTCTGTAGAGGTGCCTCCTGTGTGGAGTGGAACTACTGTTGCTATATGCCAGTGTCCAGGTACATATGCTGTAGTAAGGCTATGTCTGAATAGCATGTAATGTGCATGTGTAGCTCCTCTTGCAGTTCACGTAGCATGCAACCTGCAATACCGTTGGGTCCCATTGCTGCTGTGTTTACAGCTCCGCTGAGGGTGGTTCCCGGCTGGACATCTGAGATGACAGGGAGGTTACAGTCAGCTGGGATAAGTAATTCCACATGTGTGGGTGAGGGAGTGTAGAAACCTGCACTGAACCTGTCTGCCAGACTGTTGGCATTATCTGTGTGTTCAGTGTAGCATATGTCACTGTGAACTAACTGTGAACACAACTGAGGGTTCCCACCCAAGTGTGTAACATAGCAGAGGAAGGCCTTTTGGTTATCTGTAGTGACCATAGCGATGTCCCTCTCATTGTTGGCCTTGCATGTTTGTACGACAAAACCTATCTTTCTACTACTGCTGATGAGAGATGCCGTAGCTCTATGGAAGTATGCTCTGCCATGCAGTAGCTACCATCTGTTGTTATACAAGTTGTTCAATGCTGGGGTCCACCAGACAGGATGCCTGCCCTTGGTGAAGAGGGTCATGGTTCCATTTCTGATTGCATGATCCATGCATTCTTGGAGATGTCTGTAGAAGCATATGTGAGGGTGTCTGCATTGTGGGAAGTGGATTACACTGGCCCAGTTGGCATTAAGGATACCAACTCAGTTATAAGATGTGTAAAGTCGGCATGTGAGAGGTTTCCCACTGTAGTCTGTTGTGTTGTGGGGGAGGTGGGATATGTATATCCAGGGTGATTAGTCTGTGGTCAGATGTGACTAGTGAGGGGTATACTTCCAGTTTGTAGCACATTGTCCCCATGTTTGTGATGATCAGGTCTAGTATATTATCTCCTGTTGTGGGAGAGGTGACTAGCTGTTCCATTGCATTTGACATAGTGAATTCCGGGAACCTTTGGGCTAGGGTGTTTGGGGTAGAATAATGCACCCAGTGTATGTTAGGGTACTCGCACTATCCCAATATGATGGTGTGTGGTGGGACATTCATATCCTCCAATGTCTACAGGAAGGCCGACTGTGGTCCCTGAGATCGGGAGGGTGGTCTGTAACATGCTACCAGTTGTATAGCAGGTTTGCCTACGGTTATCTGCACCTGGATGGTCTGTGATGCTTCATGTATTGCCAGTAACCTGGAGGTGTGTGTGTTCTCCATGAATATGGACACACCCCCTCCCTTTTTGTTTTGTCCCGAGTCCTGGGGCCAAAATGCATGATACAGGGTATAGCCTGGTACCGCTGGTGTGCTCTCAGGAGCCTTGAACCAGGTTCTCGCTTACTGCACAGATATCGAGATTGGTAGAATAAATATGTACGTACAGATATATGTAATACACACATACATATATAGATATATGTAGAGACTTACACATATACAGATAGATCTGACTGACAACAGATATGTCTGTATATGACTATCTCTCACTCTCTGTCCCACCCCCTCACACTCACACTCACCCTGTGTCTCTCTCTCACTCTCTCCCCCTCTCTCCCCACATCTATATGTATATATCTACATCTATATATACATATGATATATACATATATACAAACAGATATATATCCATATACAGATATAAATATATCAATACATATATATACATATATATATATATATATATATATATATATATATATATATATATATATATATACAGATATAGACTGTGTGAGGCACATGTGTGCAGATGTCTTGCTACAGGTGCCTGGTGTCACAGGCATGGAGTGAACACCAGTGTGGATACTGGAGTACCATACCCCATTCAAAAACACTGACACCAGTAACCACCACATATGTACATGCCTGCCCACCACTGCATGTGTCAGGGGGGAACAGGGTCAACAAGTGTACAATAGGCTCCACATCAATATACACAGTGGCACACTAGTCCTGTAATACCTGTACATGGAATGTGTCAGCGGACATGGTGTGTCAGCTATGGACATGTAGGTCACGTACCCCTCCACACCCCACAATGTCCTACACGGTATGTACCTCCCATGACAGCTACAGATATGGTGAAGGAAACAGACATATGCAAGTAACTGTGTCAATGCACTCAAACACCACAGAGCGCACACAGACTACCTACATAGAGGTTACCACTGCTGGATATACATAGTTAGGTCACACTCATGACAGTTGTCTCCCAACCATAGTAACACCTCCAACATCCACAACACAAATTACCTACATCTGTCGTCCTTGTCACTGCAGTATAGAGCACATGGTGGAGGTACGGGACCCTACCCACAGATATGACATACCCTGTAGTAGACCACACAGAATTAAGAAGCAAGCCTCCCCATGAGTAGATGTCAGACATACCCCTGCTGAATGTTATGCTGATAGGTAATATGCCATATGAGTCACCCTGTGTAACTGTTCGTAAGGAGCAGGTACAATCATAACACATGTGTCACAAGGGGCAGGGTAGCATAACAGTATGCTGCTGTAGGCCCAGGGCCAAAAGCACATTACCTACCTAGGACACAATGTACACCCATTAACACATTGCAAACGGAATATGTGAGGTGGAATGAGTGTGCTAGTGACTGGGTGCATGTTGTGTACTGGTGTGATTGCTCACCATGACTGTCTGTCTGTCATGGTAGTGTGTGTCCTTGGTGTGAAGCCAGAGACAGGTGTGTGGGGTATTGCGATCAACACATACTACATTGCCATATGTTGTGCTGTGTTACTCTGTATGTCACTGTGGTGTAGGTAGGGTTATGGCAAGTAAGAGTAGTGTGCAGTACCAGTGAAATATGTAACGTGCATTGTGTGCAGTGCATGGGCTGATAATGTTCCCCATACAGTACCTTGATTCAAGCCCCCAGTGTGAGGTTGTGTATTGTACCTGAAACAGTGCGTTGACTGCTGCAGTATACTAGTCTGTTGTATGGAGTGTGCCAGGTACTGTTGCACAGTTGTCGGATGAGCACTGATATCTGGTCATGTACATGTGTATCCCCCAACAGACAGCCAGATGCTATATATGGTGCCTAAGTTATATCACTGCAGTCAAGTATAATGTGTATTATGTGTGCTATAGTCTGCTGACAGTTATTGCTGACATATTTCCCTTCTCCTTTTCAGGGACATGGTTCACCAGCGGAACCCAGTCTACTCCGCTGCAAAGGAGGAGGAGATACACCAGAGCCTGGTGTGGGATTTTGCTGTACTCTTTTCCCACACCAGCCAGAACCAGCAGGAGAGGGCTGCACTGTGGCAAAACCTGGTCCATCGGGTAAATGACATAGGCACACATAACCGGACATATGAGCAGGTATGCCATCAATGCAGTGATTTAATTAGAAATGTCCATCAGTGTGTGTCGGATATCCATAGGCAGCAGCTTGCCACAAGTGGTGGGGTGGCTAGACATCCCCCCTCACCAGACTGGAGGGACTACTCCTGAGTGTTGTGGCTCCAGCACAGCAACAACAACAACAGCATACATGTGTAATGATGGAGGCTGGAGCCACACAGCAGCAGGACACAGAGCATGCAGGTAACATGCCATGTGTATAGTGACCATTCTGTACACTGTTAGGTTATGCATGTGTGGGGTGTGTCCTCAATTTGTAGCTGTTATCTTGGTAATTATTGTGCATTAGTGATAACCTCATTATCTGCAGTACACCTGTGGAAGCTAACTGTTGCACTACTGAACTGTAACATGCCCACAGTATCAATGGCACAGTTGTGCCCACTGACGATAAATGTCTCTTTTCCGCAGGTCCCTCTGGTGTAACAGCAAGGCAGCCTATCCATGCTGGTGAGTGTGTAATACCATTACCTTCACTACTCTGTATACTAATAGTAATACTAGGCTGAAGCAGTAGTGCTATGTGTTTGATTGCAGGTGTGTTTGTGTCTGTGGGTTGATATCTCATATACTGAGGTGTGTGCATGTGTGCATGTGTGCATGTGCCCATGTGTGCATGTGTGCATGTGTGCATTTGCCCATGTGTGCATGTGTGCATGTGTGCATGTGCCCATGTGTGCATGTATGCATGTGTGCATGTGTGCATTTGCCCATGTTTGCATGTGTGCATGTGCCCATGTGTGCATGTGTGCATCAGTGGTGGCATTGTGTACACATTGTAAACTGTGTTTCCTGTCATACTTCCACAGGTTCTGGTGCTGCTCTGGTGTCATGCAGCAGGGAACCTGAATCAGCTGCTGTGGATAGTGATGATGATACCTGTGTAATGGCACAGGTAGGTGTGCCAGGGTCCGTCATTGGTCAGCCAATTGACACTACGCAGCTGTCAACTCCATCAATGCGCACAGTCATCCTGCCAATACATCCTTTGTCACCAATGTCCCTAGGTGATGGACAGGATACAGCGGGCATTGACCAGGGTAATGTGGTACCGGTGGCACATGCATCCCCACACTGCAGCCATGGCCAGGGCCCTGACACGGTACCACACACGCAGACGTCCATGGGTTCTCCTGGGAACATCCGTGGGCGTACCATCCCTGTCAGACGTGCCCACAGAGGTCTTTCAACCCCAGCTATGTTTCGGGCTGTAATGCAGGCACAGTCACGTATGGAACGGTACACCAGACAGGGTCTGAGGGAGCTGAGAGCATGTCGCACAGCCATGAGTGACAGTATGCGTGATGTTGCGGCTGCCATCCGCAACTTCACCGAGGTCATTGACAGACGTTGGGGGGACACATTAGATCTGTTCCACAACTATATGTCCATGAGCCAGGGCAATGGTGGACGGTTGAGGCGTCGACGTGGCCGTATGTCAGCAACAGCAGCAGCTGGCAGCCGTCGCGGATGACAACAGGGCAGCAGCCGCTCACATAGTGCCAGCAGCAGCCCCAGCAATGCTGGGTCTGTGCTGTCATTGGACCGCCCCAGGAGACCACGTGCACGTGGTGCTGGACAGTCCCAAGAGGGACCTGTCTCCAGTCAATGAACACCTGCTTCTGATGACAGTACCCAGTCTGGATTGGTACCTGATACGGTCCGCAGCACCCCTGCCAGGCACAGGTACCGTGTCCATGGCCACAGACAGTGATCTGTATGTCCTGGCAGGTACAGTCTGTGGCTGTCCACAAACACCTGTATATGGCAGCCATGAGGTGGGACTGTGTGCATTCATACACACATGCAAAGTGATAACACCTAGGGCTACCGAATACACACACACACTGCATCAACATTGCCCCATCTTGTACTGCTGTCCCTCACCAACACACACACATAGACATGTCAATCGGTTGTATCAGTGGCAGACTCAGGCATACCAGGTACACACCCTGTGCATATGATGAAACTGTGCCACCTCCTGCAATCTGTAAGATCGGTGCAGGAACAGGTTAACATGGTGCTGATGCACAGGGTGACTACATAGACGTATTGTAATAGTATGATGTTGACAACAGTACATTGTAATTATAGCATTGTGGGTATATACCAGCATGCCTGATGCAGTTACAGTATGAATGTCATTGTACTGTTTTGTACACCCATACTAATTACCACAGTGTTCTGTCTGTACATCTTTGAATACTGGTGGTGAGGCTGTGAAGGGATGGCCACCTACATAGGTAGCACAGGGGATACAGCAATGTACATATTGATACTCAATGATGGCCATGTCAACTGCGAGTTGCTTGCTGTCCACACATGACTCTGCAATGCAGATGTTTCAGGATGTTGATATCTGTGCAGTACTACACAGCAGGTTCAGGGCTCACAAGAGCACACTAGCACTACAAGGTCACACCTCATACCATGCATAACAGCACCAAAACAAAGAACCAACTATGACAGTAGGGAGAGTGTCCATAGATGTCAAGGATACTGTGGTGCCAGGACAGGTAGCATACATCATACTACATCTGGAACTGCTGAGTGAGGGCTCAGTGTCTGTTATTTGACATGTGTATTATTACAGGTATGAGCACTTGGGTATCAGGCCAGTTATTCAACATTACGAAGGTACGTGGTCTATACACTTGTGGGGGTTGCGGCTGGACCCAGCCCGTCTGACCTGGGAATGTCTGGGTACTGGCTTAGAGTGCCTGCATATATGCACTGTTACATACTGGAAGTCGTACACCTTGTTTGTTGTAGCATAGTCTACATACAGGCCTGCTGACTGTAGCTTTGTTTGTATGCATGTTTGCCTGTTATGTTCTGAAACACTGATTCCACCTGTGGTGCAGATATACAGTGCCTCTGTGGATCCCTAGTGACATCTGTGTTGCTTACTGTACTGATGTCCATGTGTCACTTGACAGAACGTCACTGTTTGTCCTGTTTGCATGTAGCTTTCCTGTAACACATTGCATATGACGTACCTCACATTTGCTCAAGACAGCATTCATATATGCCACCACTAACAATTCAGGAGCACTACACCCTCACATAGTCACCTTGAGTACCTTGTTCCCCATTGGCCCTATGTGTCGTTACTTAGTATGGGAGTCACAATGCTATGGTAGCATGTGCAAAGGTCGCCTGTTGATCTACTCTCAGGTCCAGTTGGTGAATCTGTGAGTCGTGTGGCAATGTTACAGCTGCCTCATGTACACAGACAACCCTCTCCCCTTCCCATACATGTACAACACATGTGAGAGATGCAACCACATAGCCAAACTGGGGGCTAAGCTCTGTTTACACAGCACTGGCATTCCCTGTCAGGTGGAGTGGGATACTACAGTGAATACAGTACCAGTCTCCCATAGACCTGCCACGACCACAATCCAAACACAGACACACACAGGTACATTATTGGGCTCTCAGAATAGCCTCCTGCCTGAGCAGCTGACACCTGCAAAGCAGACACACAAGCACACATTACGCCAGAGCAGAGCACATGTGACACATAGCTCACAATGCCTGTGTGCCAAACAGTGTCAGGCCATACGGCTAGACAACACACCTGCTACAGTTGTATGAGGTACCTCTATTGACACGTACACGGTGGTCCTGCTCCCAGGCTGAACAAGGTGATGGTCACGCTGAGCTGCCCGTCGGGCACTATGATCCACCACATAACACAAGCAAAGCAGTCACTCCAAGGCATGTAGCAGTATGACTCAGTCATTGTCTGTGCCAGTGTGTATGACCTCTGATGCACCTCCCTGGACTACATGTTAGGGGACATGGAGGGGCTCTCTGAGGTTGTGGCACAGGCTGGTATGACCCTGGCTTTGGGTAGCATCTCACCCTCACCATGAATGCTGCCACAATATGTAGACAGGATCATCGGTTTTTGCACTTAACGTATCTTTCAGTGACATTCAAAGGGGATCCAGTGCCTGTCAGTGTGGGATTACATGCTGGACATGCCACATTGCTTTGCTTGGGACAGCTTGCACCTGTCACCCATGGGCCATTGTATATTGGCAGAGGCTGTTGCTACACACATACTGCCTTTGTATGCAAGGCTGACATTACATAGCCACCTACACAGGTATCACACGGGATGGGACACTAATAGCAATGCTACTCAACAGCAGCAGTGTAAACCTAAATATGCATGCAGTGGAATCTGTTCTTAGCATGGGGTACAGCAGTATCCGTGCAGTAACAGACTCCTGGTACAAGGCTCCCAGGTGCACACCATCAGTGCCAGGTCATTCCTGATACCATGCTTGTCATCCCCTACACATGCACCAAAACAGAACAGGGGGGATGTATCCAAAGGCACCTCTGATACACACACACCCAGGTTGGTGGCACTGCACAAAGCATCAGAGCTTCACCATGTGCATCACACAGTGGGTTAGACTCTCTTCAGGTTCATAGCCTGGCACACACCACACTCCCATATCCATGAAACCCACTTGGCCTTCCTGACAACACTGGGAATATGACGGTCTCTACACACACCATTATATGGTTGTACTGCAACTACCCAAACATACAGTGTGAGCATTATTCTAGCTGCAAGACCCTATCTGAAGGTGTCTTATCATTCATTCCCTGCATTGCTATGGAACAACTTGTTACCACTCCCACAAGTGGTGACAACATGCTGCACCTGTTCATCACCAACATGTGGACTATATCCTCCAGACCAATCATGTATCCCTCGCTTTTGGGATGACACCATCTACAACCCACACTGTATAGTCACATACCACATGCAGCCCCTGCACAGAACACCCCAGTCATACAGTTGTCTGATGCATATTCCATGTATTCACATGAGGCAGGCTTTGGACATGGGAACTCTTGCAGTTCACAGGTACATATGTGTAGGTGGCACACACATACATCATGTGTGCATTGACATTACTGATATAATGTATGTCGTGCAATATTGGGAACAACACCCCACACACATTTACAAACTGTGTGACAAAATTACACATGGTATTTGTAGGATACAAACCCCTACCTATGTTAGATCACTTGTGAGAGTCACATTAGCAGAGCATGCTATTTGCATTACTGGGGGGATTGCTTTCTCCTGCTGTACTTATAGGGTGCTGACATCATCAGTGTTTAGACAGTGGAATATGCAGCATGTGTTGTGTAGTACTAGTTGCCAAAAGGGACATTTCTCATGCACATGGAATTGCACACACTACTCCCCCATACACAGTCGCACACACACTGGGCACTTGCAGGATTCAAACCCCTACCTAACTATGTTATGTCACTAGTGAGAGACGCATTAGCAGTGCGTGTTATTTGCATTACTGGGGGGATTGCTTTCTCCTGCTGTACTTATAGGGTGCTGACATCATCAGTGTTTAGACAGTGGAATATGCAGCATGTTTTGTGTAGTAATAGTTGCCAAAAGGGACATTTCTCATACACATGGAATTATACACAGTCACACACACACTGGGCACTTGCAGGATTCAAACCCCCTGCCTAACTATGTTATGACACTAGTGAGAGATGCATTAGCAGAGCGTGCTATTTGCATTACTGGGGGGATTGCTTTCTCCTGCTGTACTTATAGGGTGCTGACATCATCAGTGTTTAGACAGTGGAATATGCAGCATGTTTTGTGTAGTAATAGTTGCCAAAAGGAACATTTCTCATACACATGGAATTGCACACACTACTCCCCCATACACAGTCACACACACACTGAGCACTTGCAGGATCTAAACCCCTACCTAACTATGTTATGACACTAATGAGAGACGCATTAGCAGAGCACGCTATTTGTATTACTGGGGGGGAATTGCTTTCTCCTGCTGTACTTATAGGGTGCTGACATCATCAGTGTTTAGACAGTGGAATGTGCAGCATGTTTTGTGTAGTAATAGTTGCCAAAAGGGACATTTCTCATACACTACTCCGCCATACACAGTCACACACACACTGGGCATTTGCAGGATTCAAACCCCTACCTAACTATGTTATGACACTAGGGAGAGACGCATTAGCAGAGCATGCTATTTGCATTACTGGGGGGATTGCTTTCTCCTGCTTTACTTATAGGGTGCTGACATCATCAGTGTTTAGACAGTGGAATATGCAGCATGTTTGGTATAGTAATAGTTGCCAAAAGGGACATTTCTCATACACATGGAATTGCACACACTACTCCCCCATACACAGTTACACACAAACCAGGCACTTGCAGGATTCAAACCCCTACCTAACTATGTTATGACACTTGTTAGAGACGCAGTAGCGGAGTGCGCTATTCACATTATTGGGTATAATGTCTGCTCCTGACATATGTATAGTGTGCTGACATCATTATGGATGAAGAGGTATGTACATCTGTTACTATCCATCAGTAAGGGGGAGAGCATATCTATGCATTAACTTTGCACAGGCACAGTGGCCTACTGTACTGTGGAGGCAGACGCCAAATACACTGTGTATAGCCTTCTGTATTCCCTAGGGACAACGGTCAGGTATTGCACTCTACTGCCATATGTTTACCTGTCAGATGCACGTATCTGTTGCTCATATACTGTTTGTGGGTCTTTATTGCCATAGCCTTCCCTATCTCTATAAACAATGTGTGTACTGTGGGAGATGTTTGCATTTGAGTGGGATCCAGTACTTTACTTATGTCTCTGTTGTAACTTCACTGTGTGCACTGGACAGATGCCTGTATTGTGGGAGGTTCCTGTGGTAACACATAGAAATGCCAGATATGTGTGTGCAACTGCTGAACTGTGACATGGCCTAGTTGTGTGAGCATGCCCAGTTCACAGTTTGTATGGCTTCTTGACTGCCACATCTCATTTATCTAAGTGTGCAAGCATTCCCAGTGTGACCTTTCCTTATGTTTGGATCTGTGGACCACCACATTTCTGTTTGTGTGTGGATGCCATCTATATATCACATGTACAGTTGAGTGTTGGACATCAGGTTATGTTCTTACTGCCCAACTGCTGTGTGTCTGAACCTAACAGGCATTATGCTGTGCCTGCAGGGTCGCCATGGGATAGTTTGCATACAGTTGTCATCATCCTTTCCTGCTGACCAAACAGTTGTATTGTTGTATAGTGTACTGGTGCAAAACTTTCACTGTGGTGGACAGTATAATCGGTTTCAGTCCTATCACTGCTTGTAATGTTTATAGTGAGCACAGCAGACTGGTTGAGGGCCAGTTGTGCAGATATGACCATGTTGCATTTTGTTCAGATATGGACAGCTTAGTACATGATTGTCCGACATTGTTAATGTATTCCACAACTTGTGTGGACAGTGACAAACAATGACCATATGCCCTAGTCCATTTGTAATGCTAGTCAGAGAGTGTTTGTCCTTCAACACACATTTACTGGTGTTTGCCATGACATATGTCACAGTTAGTGTGCTATGCCTCTGTCTACCCATGACATACAGGTGATATCCAGGGTACACCTGCCATCTCCCATCCAGTCATCATGATTCTTCTGGATGACAGTCACTGAGGGACTCCCTAGATATCCTGTAGTGGGAGTTTAGTCGTGGGTGGAGTGAGCTTCTGGGTCATGGCCCAATCAGTACATCATGTCTTGTTTATGTCTGTGCTGGGGTTCAGGCCTGTCAGCTGCATAGGTCACCAGCATTCAGTGTTTACATGGTGCCAAATGTCCATTGATACCAGGTTGGTCATGGCTCTATACATCAGGCACAGTTCACTTCCAGCCAGGCAGTATGGCACTGTGTGGAGCTGCAGTTACTTTACTCAGGCAACACATGGCATCTGTTACAGGTCTGCAATCCTCCTGGTGGGGTATTTGTGTGGTCATTCCAGTTGCTGCAGGTGTCTGCTATGGTACATCCCTGAAGGGACATTGTACACAATTGTGAGGCTGCTGATGGATGACTGGAGAGGCACATTGACCTACCCTAACCAAGTTGTGCTTACCTTCATGATTACGTGGGTATATGGTATGTTTCTGTAACCACTACAGACACATGATTGTCACATGCAGGATATGTATCACCTTGTGTCCACAGGTCTCTTATTGCTCCTGATGTACTTACTGGGTTAACAACTATGTGGTAATTTCTGGCCATGTACTGTGTTTCCACAGGGGATGACTATACCCTATTCTGCATTTAGCTTGTTGACATGGCTGTGGAACCACTTGTGTGTTTCTATGTGTGCCTTTTGTAGGTTGCTTGTGTCAGCTGGAGGGTCCGATATGGTGGCCAATTTGTCGTCCTCTGCAAACCTGTTCAGACAGAGTCCTTCCATGTTGGCCTGTACCTATGTGACATATATAGCATACAAGAGGGCTCCCAGGACCATGCCTTGTGGGATGCCAGTTGTACCTGGTTTGCAGTCTGCTATGGCTACAGCATGTCTGCCAGGTCAGTTCTGTCCTTGAGCTGGTTTGCAACCCATTTACTTGCATAGGGGTTTATAGTTAGGCTGGTGAGTTTATCTGTACTGCCAACTAGGGTATTGTATGGAAGGATTTAGCAAGGTCCAGATAGGCTGTGTGATCGACATTCCCCACATCACTGGGCTTGGTGCATGTTTCACATGAGTCAGACATGTGTACGGGTCAGGATCTGCCCTATGACAGCCACACTGGGTAGGGTCCAATGTCTGTAGGTACCCAATCTCATTATTCATGGGATCCATGATCATCCTCTACATTACTTTGCCAACCTAGATATTCGGGGTTGAGGGGTGATAGTTTGCAGTATCCATTCAGGCACCCCCTTTGTGGTGTGGGACCACTGTTGCTGTACACCGCTCTTTGGGTACATATCCTGTGGTAGGACTGATAGTGCACAGTAATGCTATTTGCTGTTCCATTCTTCTTACAGTACTTGTTGGACACAACCCAGGACACCATCTGGTACCATTGATGCTGTGTGCTGTGCTTTGTGGATGTTGGCTGTTACCTCAGCATCTGCAATGTCGGGGGGCCAGCACTCTCCTGGGATAGATATTTGGCAGTTAGGTGCTGTGGGGAGTTTGCAAAGAATCTGTTAGGTAGGATGTTGGCAATGTGTGTAGGTTTGGTGTATTGTTTGTGATATTAGAGTGCTGCAGAGCATATCTGTGGATTACCACCATGTTTCCTACCATCAGGTAGGACAGCTGTGTAATAATCCTTTGTGTCCTACATAATTTGTATCATCATAGGTTCATAGGTTCATACTAGGCTATCTGCCCTGGCCTTGTTTGAGCACGGACAGACTGTGTGTGGGTCTCAACACCCCTTGCAATGTGCATATCATGCCCACGTAGGGTTTACTTTCCTAGATGTGACACAGAGATGGCCCCAGTGTACACCTGTTATCTCCCATGCACTTCAACGGATTTCTCTTGTTGAGTTTGTGTGTGGAGCTCAGCCTATCATGGACTGGGATTCTGTTCCAGTGTGTCCTGAGCCTCTGGGTTATGGATCTGTCCCTCCAGCACATCCTATTAATCTATGTGTAGAGGTTCAGATATCTCACTGTAGTGTGTCTGCTGGATTTGGGGTTTCTGCAGTGGAGCATGTCCATTCATTCTGGATTGGGCATGGCCTTGTACATCAGGCATACATCACCTCTGACTGTGCAGTATGCTTCTGAATTGGGCTGTGGTTCCTTCAGCCAGGCTGCAGATGTCCAATGTTTGGACCCTTTATCCTGTTGGTGGGGTACATTTGGGGCCTTCCTGACTGCTGCATGTGTAAGGTAAGGTACATGCGGACTAGGGCATAGTTGTCACGTATGGGCCTGATAAAGGAAGGGTATGGGGGCACAGTGACCACTGTAACTCTACATGCGCATCCTTTCATATTAAGGTTTGCAATATAGCAGGTCTTCCTGGCCACCTTGGCAATGTGTGTGTCACATGACAGGTTACCGTCCACTTGTGTCCCTAGGTCCATGACTACTTCTTCCATACATAATGGATTGCCACCTATGTCATACTTTGTGTGTGCTTTGTTTGGTATTTGTTGGGACATTCATACTCTGACGTGTCTTCAGGAAGGCTGGCTGGGGTACCTGGGTTTGTGTGTGGGGTCTGTAGCAGGCTTCAAACAGGTACACAGTTTGAGACATTGTTACTCGCCCGTGGATAGTCCATGCTGCTTCTTGCTGTGGTACCAACCTGGGGGTGTGGTTATTCTTGATAATTACTGGTAGCCACACTCCTATTGTCATGTGTTCCATGTTTTGGAGCTATAGAGCATGGTATGAGGCATAACCTGGTAGTATTAGGGTGCTCTTCTGGGCCATGCCCAGGTTTCTGTTACAGAACACATATTACCATTCTCCATGCTGTGGTGGGTTTGGTCTGCATGCACCTTGCAGGTTAGACTTCTGGTATTGGGTAGCATTATGTCCAGGTTATTATCCCTTGTGCTACCTATGTTGGTGGGTTTGTGTTTCCAGACTTACCTATTCCAGGCAAAGTGGGGGTAACAGCAGCCTTTGCCAGTATCTACACAGCCAGGTGTGCTGGGTGCATGCCATCCCTAGCAGGTGGGGCATCATGTCTTGCTCAGCATGCCAGCCCAGGCTGTCAGCCATGTGTTCCCCCTTGCTAACAGCAATACCTCAGACAATTATTGTACTTGATCTTGTTGTCTTCATAGTGTGGCATCATGCTTGGTGAGGGTAAGATGTTAGGTTGGGTCTTCATGTTTGCATATACTAGATGGTGTCACATTGCTTAACACATGGCAATCATGCCTCAGGTGGTGCTGCAGGGCTGCCTCTGTCGGATGCACATACTACACTCCCTGTACATGTTTAAGAGCAGGTTATGTCATTTTAGGCCTCCCTGTTACTATATGAGTGAGTCAGAGAGGGGTATCATTCCCAGGGTTCCTACTGAGCCAGTGTATGTGCTATGCGTTGCCTCTTTGCCAAGGCCAGGGCATACTGGGCACACCTCCTTCTGCCTACTGGGGCAGGCTCAGGTTGTTCCTCCTCCGAGTCACGCTCTGCCTGTGATGGCCTTGGCAATGGTGGGGGGCTGTTTGGCCCGGCCCTATGCTGGTCCTGCTGCAGCTGTTTTCGCAGGATCATATTATGTAGAATAGCACATACCATGACAATTTGGGTACATGTAGTTGGTAAGTACTGCAAGGCTCCACCAGATGTGTCCAGACACCGGAACCGTGACTTGAGCAGCCCAAACACACGCTCTATTACATTACGTGTTTGTGTGTGTGCCTCATTATGGCATTCCTGTTCAGGTGTGTGTGCATTTCTGATGGGTGTCATCAGCCACGGCTCCAGTGCATAACCTGCATCCCCCACTAGGTGTCCATGTGGGATGTCCCCATTGGCAAATGTCTGGTACAGCTGTGTCAAATGCCAGATATATATGGGAATCATGGTAGCTACCAGGGCAGCCAGCATACACATTCATTATTATGCCCTGGGCATCACACACGACCTGGCAGTTGATGGAGGGGAAGCCCTTGTGGTTAATGTAGGCCCTACCCCACTCACCGGCTGGTGCTTTGATGCATATGTGCGTGCAGTCTATTGCACCCACTACCTCAGGGTATTCCGCTATTTGCTGGAAGAGACGCATATTGCAGGCCAATACCTCACGGGCATTGAGGAAATATACATGATCACCGACATGTGCTGACATGGCATCCAGGAGCTGGTGCAGTACCCTGGAGGCTGATGCCTGTGATATCCCCATCATATAACCAGTTGGTCTCTGGAAGGTACCTGTTGCTAGTATTCTTAGGCCAACACATACCTTGATTTCTACTGGGATGGGTTCCCCTCTGTTGGTTCTGTGTGTGAGGCGTGGCCTGCACAGCTCGACAATTTGCTGCAGGATGTCTCTGTCCACTCTATAGTGCTCCACTATCTCCAGCTCATGTAACCCCTGGTAGGTGACCCTGGGCCTGTACACTCTTCTCCGTCTCCTCACTGTGGGTTGTCTGGCAGCATTTCCATTGTCACCACCCTCAGCATGTCTCCTATGTCTCCTTATGACAGCTATGGCAGCCCCTAGCATGTCTGGTCTGAGTGCAGCTTTTTCAGTTTTCACTTCTACTAGCTTACTCCTGTCTTGCAGTATCTCTTGAGAGAAGCATACTGCAGTGCTGTTTGCAGTGTTTTAAGTGCTGGGCTGGGCTTGTATTCTGCCTGTGTAATTGCCTGCTTCTAATTGTTTTCACCTGCTACCTCTACAGGTATTCCCTGCTAGTTTCCTACTATTTCTCCTGCTTCCTTTTCCTCTCTGTTTCCTCAGGGGGGAGCAGCACGCATACCAGCGAAAACACGCTCACAGTGGCTACCACGCATGCACACATGCTTACACGGGCTAGGATCTGCTTATTCAGGTTAAAACGCGCGCACACCAGTGCAAACAGGTTTACAGATCTTTAAACAGGCTCCTACATGCTTACTCTGCCTTACACGGGCGCACTCTGTATTAATCGCGCCTCCCAGCGCTCACACGCACGCATGCACGTACAGCAAGAAACTTTGGTGTTGGCCACAGTGTACACCTTCCATTTCTCGACTTTCCCATGCTTATCTGTTCACACTCCTCTTTTTCTGCTGTGTGATTGATATGTTTCACATACCACTTTGCTCCAATGAGCTTGCTTTCTTCCTGACATTCCCCCCTGTGATGTCACCTATCTCCTACTCTGTTACTCCCCCTTATCTAACTCTTACACTACACGGACTGTGCTCATTTGCTATGTGACAGTGTGATTCACTATCCTACCATTCATTTACATAGGATTGCCTACTAATGCTTAGTTACATGTCTTACACTCAGCTTCCCCCCTTAGCAACCACTAGACGGTGGCCATGTTGTTTTTGGTCTGCTAGTCCCTGCATTGCAAATCCATGCATTACATAAAACCCGCATTTGTGGGTTTCTAACCTTCATGTTTCAGTTTTATATAGCGTAGCCCGTTTGCGTGGGGCTGCGCTGCGTTTAAACATCGCCGATCTCTGAAAAAAAAAAATCTTTTTTTTCATGTTTGCTTCAGTTTACCATGCCAATGGCCACATATTTGGCCATTGGCATGCTGTCTGTAACATTTGCACACTTTATTTGGAGCTGTCATGGCTCCGTTGTGTTATTTGCAGTAACATACTCAGTTGTCACCTGAGTACATTTCTGTAACTAACACGACTCTTACACGGGCTGGTTTCAGCTTCGTGGATCGCTAATCTACCTCATTTGCATGCCTTTCGGCTGCAAGTGGGGTGATTAGCATATCCATGCCCTGCCCGTGTAAGAGTCATTTTAGCTTTCTCTTACACGGGATTTCGGGCTGTTCCTGGATCGCGATGGCTGCATGGAGTCTTACACGGCTCTTAGACTCCGTGCAAACCATCGTGAATCCTGCCCTATGTCTAATTCAGTATAATTATTTAAACTGTATATGTTTTTGTATTATTTTTGAAGATTGTAAAAGCATTGTTCTTAAAATGTTTCTGTAATACTTAAGAGCTATTCTCCCAGGGCATCCACTGAAAATGGGTACCTACCCAGTTGGACCTTCCCCGTAATCAAATGTCAATAAATAAACAAAATAAATAAATTTACTGTTAACTCTATTATATCTACAGAAGTTCTCTGTAACAAGCTTAAGTGTCTGCAGCAAGTATATGTTTGTTCCAAGACCCTTTAAACCACCTTATTTGCCAATACTGTTGGATCTCACTGGAATAAACTTCCCAATGAACTAACCACTTTAGGCTCATCCCACCTTTTTAAAAAACAAATAAGGAAACATTTGCAATCTCACTGGCTATGCCCCTGCTCAAATCCTGACTAAGCTTAAGAAACATTCACTCTCTCCCACACCCTACTTTGCTCTTCCACCTACCCTATTTAACTACTTCTATCCCTTCAAGAAGTAGACCTAGCAACCCACCAGCCTGTTTATCACTCCTATCTTCCTCTTTTTATGTTACTCTCCTCTATCTCTGTAACCTGTCTTCTCTCCTTGTATCTTACCTAGTTCTTGACTTCCTGCTTGCAAATCTCTATCCTAAAAGTAGTACTCATCTCATTATGTCTGCTACTTACTGGCTAATACCTCTAATTTTTTTTACAAACTCCCCACCTGCACCTTTTTTCTCCCTTCTTCTTCTTTTTTTAGCAGTCTTTCTATAGTAAATAATTTAAGTTATAATGCTTCCATACTACTGTTTATTTCTTGTTTAAATTGCCTTCGTATTACTATTTACTTGTTATTTGCTAGTCACTTAGTTTATTAGTGGAGCTTTTCTCCTCGGGCCTCTGCTGAAAATGGACATGCATCCAGCCAGACTAGCCCGGTCAACAAATGTAAAATAAAATAAAATAAAATAAATAAAATTTGATTTAGCATCTGTTCTTGTGTACTTTCATACTTTGTATGTTCCTATTCTTCTTGATTATGTTGCTTTTGTTTCTGTACTTTCAAGTCTGGCTGAAAAGGGTCTTCTGAACAGTCCACCTACCCAGTTACCAGAGAGTAAATAAATCGATAATCAAATGAATGGCGATGCCTTCCATACACACTGTGTGTCATTTATTAAGATAATCGGGTGCTCCCCATGGCCTCAGGTGATGCGGGTGCTTAACACTGGCTATGATTAGATTTTACAGGTATGTATACAATTTAAAGTTGCAAAAACATCTACAGTCGCATAAAGTTTTCACAGATATGTATAAAGATATTTGTAGATATAACACAATTTATATCATGTAGATGAGTGACAATTTACAGTAGTTTGTCTATAGTTCAGTCTAAAATTCTAAGTTAAAATTATGCATTAGTAGAAGAATATACAAAATAAGCATAAATATAATATTTAGTAGTTTTGATGTATAAGTTTTAAGAAAAAAAAGGTACTTACGTATTATCGCAACCACATACTGTCAGCATTCATGGCAACATTCCATTCTCAGTTAAATAACGTGTTGCTTAGAATGGCGTGAATGCTGACAGTGCGTGTTTGTCACAATACACTTGTTTAAACATCGCTTTCAAAAATTTATAAAACAGTAATGTTTTAAAATTTGTTCAACTTTTTTAACATAACGAACTCCATCAGAAAACAGCAAATGATTTTAATAATCCTACCCCTGCTTTGTTCAACTTTTTTTAAGAAAACGAACTCCAGTCCACCTACTTCATATCTTTGGAATGTGGGTGGAAACCACAGCAGTTGGAGGAAATCCATGTGAACACAGGGAGGGCATGCATGCACATGCACCCATACATATATAAAAAAAGTATGAAAACATTTGGTGGCATTTCCCCACCTCCCCCGACAGGGCAATGCCGTAACTTTCATATTCTTTTTGTTTATCCTTCAAAATTCTTACCTTATACTCAAAGAAATTTAGTTAATGAGAGCAACAGTCATTCATTATCCCTCCCCATGTCGTGAACAGGTAGAGAAATAAGAGTTGTGGGAAAAGATTGATTCCTGTCACACAGCATACTATTTATTTTATCGATTGACAGTTATCTACTGGGAAAGTCCAACTGGGTGAGAAGTGATGGCGGCCTGTGGGAAAAGCTCTGTTATGCAAAACAACAAAATTATACAAGAGTAGAATAAACCATTAAGCAAAAGTAATTAAGTTATGAGAATGAAATAATATCACAAATTCTTACAATAGGAAAATATATAAATTAAAGGTGAAGCGTAATTCACTGAATGTTCGAAGTAGTCAATATAAAAATAAAACAGTTGCTGCATTTTAATATCCAAATATTGTTATGTCAACATACAGCAAATGAAATTTTCAGTGGGACGTGTTTGAGTTCTATGTGTTTTAGTAAATATTGCAAAGTTAGAGTATTTAGAGGGGAAAAGTGACTAGGGTTAGGAGGAGTAAAAGCATGAAGAAGAGGTGAGAAAGGGTGACAAGAGATGGTGTAACTTTTTTAGCCTGGGGATAGGCAGGTGCAGAACCATGTTTCTGTTAGATGTTGCTTTACTTGAATTTGAAAGTCTTAATTTGTTTTACTAATCTTAGTTCTGTTGAGATGAAGTTCCATTTATGTGTAACACATTTTCAGCAAGTCATTGGGCAGGATTCACGAAGCCTCCGTGTAAGAGTTATAACTCTTACACGGAGGCTGCAGTTAAACGGAGTGATGTCAGCATGCTCTGCATATTCATGAGAGCATGCTGAATCACACCTAAGGCTAACACAGTCCATGTAAGACAGTAGGGGGCGTGTCTGTAGGCCGAGCCCTGCAAGTGGACACGCCCCCAGAAGAGTAAAAGTGCCCAAAGTAAACACCCAGGACAGAGTCCATGGAAATGTGAATAACACAACACAACACATGCCCCTACAGACTACGAACATAAAATGTACAAATGAACATCTTATAATTTTTTTTTAAATTGTAAAGATGTTTGCCCATGAGTGCGCTCGTTTGCGCGGGTGTGCCCCTAGCGCAGCCACAGTTAGCAGTCAGTGGGAAAGCATATAAGAACTAAATATGCAAAGTAAGCCAAGAAACAATAGCGTAGCGGTAGAGACGTCAGCTGAAAGGCAGGCATCCATGGTTCGAGCCCCCACAACATCAATTTCTTTTTAGTAAAATAAGCACGAAACAAGTCCCTGACAAATATGTACATATATAAAATCACAATTTATGTAAAATGTAATGAAATAGTCCATTTATTTTGAAGAAATGTGAGGTAACAAAACAATAGAAAATACCAGATGTGCCTATAGCTGAGCTACAGTTTAACAAGGTGAGTGCATCTGCCCGTAGCTGAGCAGTGGTTTAACAGGTGGAAAATGAATGCCCGTAGCTGAGCAGTGGTTTAACAGGTGCAAAATGAGTGCCCGTAGCTGAGCAGTGGTTTCACACGCTGAAACTGTGTGACCCTAGCTGAGCTGAGCGTAATATGCGTGCTGACAGCCAAATGAGGCGGGAACCAGCGCACCCCGTTTGCGTGGAGCTGCGCACCGCTCCAACAAGCTAACTGACGGGCAACGTTGAGCAAGCCGTATCAAAACTGCCTTTACACACACACACACACCCCTCAGCCAGTCTAGACAAATAAAAAGCAGTGGCCAGGTTCAAACCCAGGATACCATGCACCATTGGCAAAGTACTGAACCACTAAGCCACGACAGCTGCACTCAGAAATGCAGTAATAGCAAATATATAGGAATGAATAGAAAGTGGAGCATGACAAAGCAGGTTTTGTGAAGTGGATACAATTCCAAAATGGCCAATCACAGATAAGTGCGGGAAAAAAGGCATATATAAGCCCCATAGGCGGGAATACACAGCATAAACGATTGTAGAACTGACTTGCAGCCAGAATGTCAGGTATAGGTGAGGTTAGTTGCATTCGAGCACAGAGGTGGGGCGTTGAGGAGTCCAGATACATGGTCTGGCTCCTAGTCCACAATCATGAGGCCCAACTCATGCAGGGCCAGGTCCTGTGGGGAGCATATAGGACTGAGGCGTGGGACCGGTTGGCTCATGATCTCACCAGTGCCACAGGGATTCCAAGGACTGGTGAGCAGGTCCGTCACCACCATGCAGACCTGAAGAGACACAAGCAGGACTAATTGAACCTTTGGATACAGGAGGCCCGGCAAATGCCCAACGCCCCACTACTGAGTAAGTTACATTTAATTATGTATGTAAGAAATTAAATTAGCTGATATTATGGAGATGTGTATTCCAATATTACTTCATTTATATTACAGCTGCAGGTGTCCATTCTGTGAACCGCAGAGCCTATGGCGATAGGCTGGTGCGGTTGCGCCACCAGGCAGGTCAGTAATCCACTCACAGTAACTGTAAAGAAATATCAAAGTATGACAGTTAGCAAAAGAGTGCAGTGTAGTCACTAAGTAATAAAATGTGCAAGTAACAGTGTAAAAGTGTTTGCAAGTATTGCTTGATTAGAAAAGTGTGTTGCAGTCTGTAATCCAAACAGAAAAATGAAAATGTCTGAAATAAAGTCTGAAATAAAGATGCCCCACCTGTAATATAATAGTACATAACCTGCAGCAGGCTGAAAAGTACAGCTGCAGAAGATGAGCAAATCACATGTGTGAAATATATCCCTGTTGAAATTCTGAAACATGACAGAAGTGAGACTGCTGGAAAGGATTGTAATAACTACAGGTAAAACATGTCAATAAAGCCTAGAAGTAAGTACCATCCTGAATAGTAAAATGAAAACAAGTGAGAGAGTGTGAGAAAGAGTTATGAATCCACCAATAAAGTAGTAATAACCCCTGAATAAAGTATACTACAGTCAGTACAGAATGAAATGAATGTGACAAGTAGAACCAAACTGCGAAATGTGTCCAAAGTGTTGCTGCAGCTGGAATGTGTATCCCAAAATCTGGATATGTTGCTCTCAGTCTGCAATATGCAGATAGTATGATTGTCTGAAATATCAAACACCCACAGTTGTCTATAGCTATATAAAGCAAATGTAGCAGGATGATGTAGCTGAACAAAGCCAGATATGAACGTGTATGAATAACAATAAAATGTATATTGATGTAGCAGTAACAGTCCAATCACCAAATTGAAGTAGTTATCATATAGGAAACTGTAGTTAGAACAGTAGTGTGTATATATCTGTAGCTATTAGAAATGTACAGCATATGTATTGGTATTCAAAGGTGTTAATAATATTTTCTTCACCCCACCCTATAACCACATATAATCCATTCCACGTGAAACTGGTATGTGCAATCACAATTAACACCCCTGGACATTTGTCCTGTTGGGTCATAAATATTTGCATGTCCGTTGATGCATCTGCCCTGTTCATACATCCAAACCTGATGGCCTGTTGCCATCAATCAACCCTGCATGTTGTTGGACTGTGTATTGCTGTTCAAATTATGTATGTGTTATGCTCGCTGTTCAATGGTGTGAATATCTGGGTGTTTGGTTAATGGGAATACTAATGCATGCTGTTACAACTAATTGTGAATGGTATTGTATGTTACTAAGCCAAACTGTCATGACATAATGCAAAACATAGGACGACAGGGAAGGCGGGTTCCAGCGGACCCACCTCTCCCACCTCAGCTGGTGAGTGCACCTGGCACTAGTGCCCAGTCTGGACCCTCCTCCGGTGGCCCTGTGCCACCTGTGGGTGGAAGCACTGCAGGGGATGGGGCCCGTCCCCCCTCTGCAAGCGTGGCCGGAGGAGAACCACCACTCACCCTCCGTAGCGTCCGGACTGTGGTGAGTAGGGAGATCCAGGACTCTGTTCTTGGGCCCCTACGCCAGCTTGAGGCACAGGTGGCACAACTTACGGGCATGCCTGTTGCCCGGCCTACACAGCCCCCAGCACAGCCCCTTCCTGGGCAGTGAAGGAACAGTGGCAACTGCCCATGGGTGGGGATATCAGTTCCACTGTTGCCATCTGTGGGCTCATGGGCTCTGGATATCCAAACCTCCGTCCCCGTCAATTGTGTAACCCCCCCCACACGTGTCATACACTGCCCCTGTATGCGTCTTGTTTGTCTTGTCTGTTGACCTACCCAACCTACCTCCCCAGTTATACCAACTTCCTTCACCTGACATACCACTCTCACCTGAAAAAAAAAAGGGGCACTCTGTACCCACAAAAAAATTATGCCCCATACATAGCTGCCCATTCCGCACATATGTCTGCTGGACATGGAAACTATCAATTACAATTGGCTGTACAACAAGTATTATTGTTGTCCTTACACCTCTCTCAGGGGTGGAAGGTATCAAATGTCACACCAAATTACAAACATATGCACAGATGTTGCTGATGAAGAAATGGGCAGCTATGGGCCTTACCTACATCCCTCCTGCAAAAACCAAGCTTGTTTCCCTACTGTCTTACCCTCTTTGTGACCCCTTTTTCACCACTTTCCTGTCTCCCCATTTTCATTTCATTCAAAGAAAATAGCGCGGGTGTGCGCAAGAGTAAGCACGTTTAAGCGGTTGTAAGCGGGTGTGCGCGGAGCTGAACGCCAGTGTGCATGCGTGAGCTCCACGCAAACCAGCGCCAACCCAGTTACAACTGCTTAAAAGTGCCTTAGGCACTCTGATTGACAGATCCTGTAGTCAGTTCAAAAGCAAAATAAAATCCCACTGGCAGTCCCGAACCCAGGACCTTGGAAACAGTAGTCTGCATGACCTACCACTAAGCCATGACTCTTATACAAGAACATTGTGCTAAAATAAATATATCATGTAATAGTAGGAATTAATGTAAAGGGAATATAGGATGTGTAGTACACAAAGCATGTCATTTAGAATTACTGTCAAAACTAGTGGATTTCCATAATAGTAGTGTGTGAACAGAAACAGCCATGCTAGTTGGTAGCTAGTTGGTAATAATGTCACTGTAGCACCTTGCAAGCCACACACATACTCACAGCAGGATAATCACTGCCCATACCCCACAACCTCTTACAAGAACACATCCAGACCAAGTAATAAAATATGTGGAGCAAAGGGCCAAAACCAGGGACACATTACAAATAATGTAACAACAAACTTAGACAGTTCAGAGAGTAACATGTTCTGCATTTTGTGGGATGTTTGGAGGGTATGAAGTCTGAAACTTGAATGTTTGTCACTATATTCTGACTTGAGCCCAGAGTGATTTGCCAGAAAAAGCTGTGCATGAGATATTGACCAAAATGTGAGGCAGAAATGTGGACAACCTGCAAATATTTGTACACATGTGAGGTCTGACACCACCATATTTGAATAGTTAAGAGCCTAGACATAGCAACAGTGAATGAGTTACAGGGATGCCCCACAGACTCCATGTGAAATGTACAAACAGTAGGCAGAAAGGTGTTACAACACATGCAATGGTAACTATGGAGTCCTGAAAGTATGCACCACTTGCATGGCAGAAAAAGTGTAGTAATACATATGCTCATGCTATCCCACAGTCCCAACTGCAGCATACCAGACAATTTAATGGGTGTACCCCACTGATATGTACCATTCCATGAGGCAAATAGATGCACCTGAGAGTCTCTGGGGCCTGCTCAGCAGCATACTCAAATACCCTAATAGATGTCAAGGCCCACACCATGGCCAGACCACACTGCATGCTGTAACACCCTAGCAGATATAGGAAGCATTCCAAGGATGTGAATGTACATGGAAAATAGGAAAGCCACAGCAGCACACTACAGTCAGGACACCTAGCAGGCATACAAGTAGTGAATGTAAAGGGCAAATATTGAAGCCATAGCAACAAAGTGCAAGCAAAAGTGCAAGGAAAGCACACACACACACACACACATTAACAGTAGTAGTAGTCGTAGGTGTCAGTGTACATACACAGTTAGTACAGGAAACTGGAGAAATGAATGGAGAAATGTTAATCTACAACACAGCTGGAAATATGAGAGAGATACCAACCTTTACACTCACAGAACATTGTCCACAGCATACCAGCATGGTCCCTGCCCTTAAAATCTGAAAGGGCTATGCCTATCTCACATACCTTTTTATAGCACTGTTCTGAAATCAGTGAGAACTGCAATCAGTACACAACTGGCTGCATGCAATTAGCAAATGTTGGCTAACAATTGGTGCAGAGGCCATCACATGGACATATGCAGATACCTACAAAAGTATGCTGTACTCCCAGTCCACACATGCAATACTTTCATTGCACCCTGAGGAGGAAGTGTGAGACAGACAGAGAGAGAGAGAGAGACAGAGACAGAGACAGAGACAGAGAAAAACAAAATTAAACATACACAAACAAAACTGTTCAGCAACAGCCACCTGAAAGCTGACAACTGGCAAGTGGAGCAGCAGGACACAAAACCAGGTGGCAACACAAGCAGCTGTGACAAACACAGGTAATGTAAAGTAATACTATAAAGGTCTACATACTGTGAACCCTCCATATGTGTCATTGGTCTGTATCCATATGTATATGAAGATGTGCAAGGGCAGGAGACATACAGCAACTATCAGTGAAGGCTGTACATACATTTGTATGTGAGAGCATCTATGTGCACATATCAATGTAGGTTGAATGTAGGTTGTAGTGCAATGTACAAAGTAGGTTTCACAGTTATGCATGTTTAGCAGTATGTTAGTGTGTGTATACAGTATGGTAGACAAACATGTTGATATACCTGTCTATCATATGGATACGTATGTATGTCAAAATATGTATGTATGTATGTATGTATATATATATATATATATATATATATATATATATATATATAATATGCATATATGTATACATACATAGAGAGAGATATAGGAATACATAGACAGATGTAAATAGACAGAATATGTACAAACATATATATGTAATACACACATACAGATATAGATATATGTAGATACATATACATAGACAGACTGATCTGACTATCTACAGGTATGACTGTATATGATGACCTCAACACCCCCTGTCCCACCCCCTCTGTCACTCTCACCCCCTCTGTGTCACAACCCCCTCCCCATATCTATAGCAATATATGTACATCAATATATATATGTGTATATGTATACAGACACACACACACATATATATATATATATATATATATATATATATATATATATATATATATATATATATATATATATATATACATATAGATATATCTATATACACACACACACACACACATATATATATATATATATATATATATATATATATATATATATATATATATAGAGAGAGAGAGAGAGATGTATATATATTCTGAGTGAGGCACATGTGTACAGATGTATTGCAACAGGTGCCTGGTGACAAAGGCATGGAGTGAACACCAGTGTCAAAACTGGAGTACCATACCCCATTTCAAATCACCTACACCAGTAACCACCATATATGTGATTGGCTGCCCACCACTGCATGTGTCAGGGATGAACAGGGTCATAAATGTGTGCAATAGTCCCCCCAATGATATTCACAGTGGCACACTATTCCTGGAATACCTGCACATGGTATGTGTCAGCAGACATGGCGTGTCAGCTATGGACATGTATGTCAGTGTGCCTCTGTCTAGTAGTGACACAGAGAAGACCCCTGCTGTAAACCTATGATCTCCCATCCACTTGTCAAGAATGCACATGAAGAGTGTCAGTGAGGGTCTCTGCCTAACATGAACTGGGATCCTGTTCCACAGTATGGGAAGCCTCTTAGTGATGGATCTGTCCCTACAGTATGTCCTATTCATATGTGTGCTGAGGTTTAAATCCGTAGCTGTCGTGCTTCTGATGGATTTGGATTGTATGAGGTGGAACATGTCCATCACTACCAGATTGGACATGGCCTATTACATCAGGCACTTATCACCCCTACGTAGGCAGTATGCTATGGAATAGAGCATGAGTTACGTTAGTCTGGCAGCATATGACAGTTGTTGCAGACCCTTGATCCTCCTGGTGATGCACTCATGGGGGCCCCCTAGCTGTTGCAAGTGCCAGGTGAGGTACATACCAAATGGGGCATAGTACACAGTCATGGGCCTGATAAGGGAGGAGTATAAGGGTACAATGACCCCTTTTGATGTGGATGTGAATCCCTTCATGATAAGGTGGGCAAGGTAGGAAGTCCATCCAACCACTTCGACAATGTGGGTGTCAAATGAGAGGTCAGCATTGCACAGTGTCACCAGGTCTCCGATTACTTTGTCTGTACTCAGTGGGTTATTGTCTATGTGATAATATGTAGGTACCTTGTCCATCCAAAAGGGTATGAGTATACATTACGTGGCATGCAGTGTCAGGCCATGACTCCACCACCAGTTGTTGGTGTCTGTGAGGCCTGTCAGTAGGATGTATGTGTCAGTAGGTGTATTGCCTATGGCGCCTAGTATGCAGTCATCTTTGAACATTGTCAGCCACTACCCTCCCATGTCTGCTTCCACATCTGAGAATGATATGCCAAACATGAGCAGTCCCAGGACAGAGCCCTGTGGGACACCACATGTGACTGGCTCTGAGTCTGACATGGCACCAGTGAGGTTGACTATAGGGTTTCTATCCGTTAGCTGGTTTGCAACCCATCTTGTGACATATGGATTTACATGTCAGCTGTTGATCATGTCTATGATGGCAGAGTGCGGTATTGTGTCGAATGCTGTAGGCAAGTCCAGGTAGGCTGTATGGACTGCTATGCCCTCAGCAATGGCTATAGTGACTGATTTAAAAAGGTCAACCAGGTTCATAAGGCAGGATCTGCCCTCTACAAAGCCAAACTGGGTGGGATCAAGTGTCTAGGTCCCCAATGTCTCTGTGTATGGGTACCATAATGATCCTTTCCATAGTGTTGAAGACCAGGCTGGTTAAGCTTATGGGGTGGTAGTTACCAGGGTCTGTAGAGGTGCCTCCTGTGTGGAGTGGAACTACTGTTGCTATATGCCAGTGTCCAGGTACATATGCTGTAGTAAGGCTATGTCTGAATAGCATGTAATGTGCATGTGTAGCTCCTCTTGCAGTTCACGTAGCATGCAACCTGCAATACCGTTGGGTCCCATTGCTGCTGTGTTTACAGCTCCGCTGAGGGTGGTTCCCGGCTGGACATCTGAGATGACAGGGAGGTTACAGTCAGCTGGGATAAGTAATTCCACATGTGTGGGTGAGGGTGTGTAGAAACCTGCACTGAACCTGTCTGCCAGACTGTTGGCATTATCTGTGTGTTCAGTGTAGCATATGTCACTGTGAACTAACTGTGAACACAACTGAGGGTTCCCACCCAAGTGTGTAACATAGCAGAGGAAGGCCTTTTGGTTATCTGTAGTGACCATAGCGATGTCCCTCTCATTGTTGGCCTTGCATGTTTGTACGACAAAACCTATCTTTCTACTACTGCTGATGAGAGATGCCGTAGCTCTATGGAAGTATGCTCTGCCATGCAGTAGCTACCATCTGTTGTTATACAAGTTGTTCAATGCTGGGGTCCACCAGACAGGATGCCTGCCCTTGGTGAAGAGGGTCATGGTTCCATTTCTGATTGCATGATCCATGCATTCTTGGAGATGTCTGTAGAAGCATATGTGAGGGTGTCTGCATTGTGGGAAGTGGATTACACTGGCCCAGTTGGCATTAAGGAT
>NC_056741.1:1514923778-1514970025 GCF_019279795.1 Protopterus annectens
AATGGATAAAAATGCAGAGGACTGCAATTCTGTCTAAGGCAAAGATGAATATTCATTTTGCTTAGAGTATGAATTTGCAGTCATAGCTAAATCTGTCGGTGGCCCAGATTAATTGTTATCTGTGTATGTTACGGGCATGTTCAGAGGAATAGACATCTATACATTAAAGATTGCTAAAAGCATATTTCTACCATGATTTACTGTGAAAGTGCTATTCAGATGATAGATGTAAGGAGAGAGATGAGGGAACAGTTTCAGAGGCACACTTGGCTGACTGCAAGCAACTCTGGTATGTATTGTCATTCAAATTAGCTGAACCTAGCAGGGCAGGAAATGTGAAATTCTTCTAGCTGAGGGTGGGAATATGGGAGGAGTAGCTTGAGAAGGAACTGAAGCAGATCAAATTTGAATGTCTAAATAAACCCTGTTATCTCAGCAATGAGCTGGCAGTTCTGGAAGATTTTTTCACAGAATGTGTATCACATTGTAAGGAAACACATTTGTAAAAGGCACTGTGTGACAGTAAATAATACTTTTACTGAGGCCTGTCAAACTTAGCTGCTCTTTCCTCTTCTTCCATTCTAAGTGAATGGAAGTCTTATATGACAGCCCAGCTATGGGCACTGTATTCTCAGAAACAGTGGACAGTGGGTAAGATTTTTCTTTAGAAGACAACAAACTCTCATCAGGATGTCTGCCCCCAGGAGGTCAGTCAGGGTTACAGACTGAATAAAATTACTAGTAACTACTTCTGTCTGGTGCATACAGGTTTGCAATGAGCCAAACTTAAGGAAAAGTTAAAAAATATATATATTTCAAAATTTTTCCTGTAGTGCTCCTTTAATGAAACTTTCAGAGAAGTTGTAGGCATCTAAGGTAAGAAATAAATAATCCCAGTTGACCGAATCAAAGGCACAATTTATTTCTGAATTTATTAAGGTTAAGTTCTTATTAGATTTGGTTGCGTAGTCAATAATAGTTAAAACCCTTTTAATACTATCAAATGTATTCCTGTTTACAACAAATTCTGTCTGATCACCATCTACTAGACCAGGAAAATTTTTTTTAAGCCTATTGGTATAAATGGACATAAAAATTTTATAATCAACGTTTAAAAGAGAAATTGGCTATAAGAAGAACATTTAGAAGGATATTTATCTGTTTTTAAGATAGGGGAAATGAGAGTATATTTCCAGGAGGGAGGAATATTAAACAAATCCTGACATTGAGAGAAAACGTGCTGTAGTGTAAGAAGTGATTCATTGGGAAATAATTTATAAAGTTCTGGCATAATTCCGTCATTACCAGGGGCCTTATTTTGTTTTAATTTATTGATTTGTTTTTTAATCTCTACGAGTGAGATTGGTTTATCTTATGCCTTAATTTGTTGTTCTTTTAATTTATTCTTAGTATTTTCTTAATAAAGGCGCTTATTTTTTGTTTCGAGTCCATAATAGTTGGTTTCTGATTAATTTCAGTAAAATAATTTCTAAATTCCTTTAAAATATCTTCTATATCAGTTACCATGTTCTTCCTTTTACTAGAGTAAATCTCTCTAATATGATACAATTTGTTTAATTTTTTAGTTTTTATTGCTAGCTTCTTAAGAGATTTAGGATTAGTAGAAAAGTTCATGTGTCTAAATATTTCTAAATTAATCTTAGTCTTATGATTTAATATTTCTAAGTATTTATTGTTTAGGGCATTAGTATCTTCTGTACTGTTAGATTTACTTGTCTGTTTTTGTAATTTAACTTTGTCAATCTTTTCTTGAAGGGTTTTTAGTTCCTTATCCCAAAACCTTCTCTTATTTATGTACCAATGAATTATTCTTCTATATAAGTATGCTTTCAGAGCATCCCATATATAAATAACAGATGTGTCTTCAGAATTATTACATTTAATAAAATTAACTTCAGAAATGACAAAATCTCTAAAATCAGCTAAATTAGTAAGATATAGGTATTTTTTTAATTTGAGGATAACAACTATAATGTAAAAGGAGTTCAAAAGTTATTGCATTATGATCAGAAAGTGGGCATGAATGAACTTAACTTTAATTAAAATTTTAATTAATTGATTTGAAATATATATTCTGTCAATTCTGGAATATGTGCCAAATCTTGGTGAAAAATATGTGTAAAAAGTGAACTTGTATCTGCAAAATCATTTATGTCTTTAATATTGAAAGATTCAGCAAATTTAGTCAGGTTTTTAGCTGGAGATGAAATCATTCTCTTCCTGAAAGCAGTAGAATCATTTTCCTTTACTGTACAATTAAAGTCTCTTGCTAGTATGATATTCCCTTTGGAGAATTTAATTACTTACTCTAACTGTTGTTTAACTGTATGAGTACCTATCCCAGGAATCCAGTAAGCATTATTGATTGTATATATTTTTTGTTAAGTTCTAGAATAACCGCAGATAACATACTCTTGTCGTCATGATATGTATCTAATATTTTAGAAAAAGGAACGGAGTTATTCCATAATATAGCAACTCCTCTCTTTTTTGTTGATGATGTGAACTAGATAGCACTGTATAGTTGTTATTAAGTCTGTCTGTATCTTCCTTTAGTAAATGTGTTTCTTGTAGAAGAACAAGATTAGAGTTAAACAGGTTCAGATATTTATATAGATTTCCTCTTTTGCAGCTGTTATTAAGACCATTGATGTTAATGGAAATACATTTTAATGTAGACATTTGTGGAAATAATTGATATTACTAGTATTATATATTTGTAGGTAACTAGAAGTAATCAAGCATTTGTATGTCTTTACTGTAATTTTATGAAACTTTAGTCCAGTTGTGTTCCTGTATATAGTTTCTATTAGCTACCTTTTAGTGTCTGAAACATTTATTTATTTGACAATATATTTCTTATACTATACTCATGTATGTGGATGCAGTGCTTTCTCTGTCATTCCCTGTATCCATTTAAATCGAGTCCAAAAGGTGCTATAGAATCCTTTAAGGCATTTGAAACATTTATTTGACTGTAACAATTATGTTAAATACAGGAAACTGCATTTACATGGAGGTTGTGTCATATTTGTACCTGTATGTATATGTACAGTTTTCTATATTCATGTAATTTATATGTTAATGCCATGTTGATACAGAATTTTGTGTTACTGTTACTACATAACCGAGACTGAGCCTGACATTGGTCATTTGTGGTCAGTGTTCCACCACAGTAAACAGATATAAACAAAATACAATACAATAAATTTGCAGTGAAACTCTTTACTTGCCCTGTATTGCTAGTCCCCCCAGGTGCTTAAATGGTTAGCTGACTACGCTCATATTGTGCCTTAAAACATACTGTGCTTTTCCTGCAGCTTTCACCCTGATGTGTACTGCCCCAGCTTGATAGATGTCAGACTGTGATCATTACCATTCCTTAAATCAGAAATTTGCAAACAATTTCACATTCAAATACATTCCAAAAGCTGATGCCACTTGTTGTACCTGCAAATTGTCAAATCAAAATTCTCCATTTCAAACGGCATAGTAATTCATATTATCTTGTTCTTAAAGTAGCACTATATGCCGCTGATTAAGGATCTTCCTTACTTATCCTCTGAAACTTACCTCTTCTTAGCTGCTGCAGAGCACTGAACCACCAACTGTACTACAGAGTGAAGCAACACTCCATTATGCTGCTTGAAATGCTTTATCCTCAACTACTCAGGCTTAAACACAGTTAAGGGTATCATTATGAACCTCTGTGCAAACAGTAACTCTGGAATCTTCTGCTTGGATATTAATATTCAGTTTAACTTTTCAAGGTGCTGTTGCCAAACCCTAAGTTAGGCTTGATGTTACTCTTTCAATGCATTACTGTTAATCAAGTGGACATGGAGTAAGCACCAGATGTACCACACCCAGACACTGGACCCAACCCAATTGTTTTTCATCAAGGCCAGGTCATGTCTACTCAACCAGGTTGATTTCTTTGAGAAGGTCACCAAAGCAATGAATGAGAGCAAAATGGTTAATACTGCCTACCTTGACCTAGACAAGGCATTTGACACAATATTCCAATTGGGCATCGTTGGCAAACCCAAGAGTTTAGGTATAAACCCTTATATCATCCGGTTGGCTCACAGACAGGACCCAGGAAGTTAGTACTGGGGAGTACATGTCTACAAAGAGGCCAGTCACAAGTGGAGTCCCTCAGGGATCAGTCCTGGGACTGCTCCATTTTGGCATTTACTTCTCTGAAATCAAGGCCAATGTCAATACCCTCTGGCTGACAAAATTTGCAGATGATTGTAAATTAAGACCAGTTATAGAATCCCCCACCAACACAAATGTTCTCTAGAGAGGGCTGACAAAGACAAATAATTTGTGACAGAGCCACTGACTAAAACTAAATGCCAAGAAATGCATAATATTCTTTGGGAAGTCGTCCACCTCTGGTAACCATCATATTGACAACACACCTCTAAGACTTGACCCAGTAGTCAGGAACTTGGGGACATAGATATAGAGTAATCTAGCCTTTGACCATCCATATCTACAGTAGTGAAAAAATAATTTTATGTTGCGCAACTTATAAATAAAGGTATGGCGTCTAGGTCCAAGGAAGTCATTGTTCCACTGTAGTCAGCATTCATCAGATCTGTTATTGAGTACAGTGCCCCCTTTTGGTATGTACCTAACCAAGCACATCCAACAATTAAAATGTCCACAGAGGTTCCTTACTAAAAGAATATAGGGAGTAAGTAACATGTCTTACGCAGACTACCTCGAGGACCTATCCCTTTATTCTGTCTCATACAGGCTGTTGAGGGGAGATGTATTCCTGGCATACAAGGCATTGTCAGACTCCACTCTTACGGGTCTCTTGCATATCTGCAAAACAAAGAGTACCAGAATTACCCATTCAAAAGACATAAACCTTGCCTGTTATATAACCAGGACTTGCTGAAGAGACAGGTATGTATCTTGCAGACAACGCCTTCTCTGGAACAAGCTCCCCATCCATGTTAAACAGAGTTCCTCCCTAACCCAGTTCAAATGTAACTTGGACAACTGGATGGGGAACAGGAAATTCATCCCTGGTTTGGCACTTTTGTCTCTAATAGACATAGGCAGCTTATAAATGGTTCATCTCCCAGGTCCATGATAGATATTGTGTAAATTAAAATGCTTTTCCCCAATATACTGTGTGTACAGTGAAAGGAAATGTGCAAGGCCAAACAGCAATTTTCAAAATAATATGCTTGCTTTGCAAGAACAGTTATGTTCAGCTTCGATATTAATAACATATAGCTGTGGGCAGTACTGTAATATATGCTGTTATAGAAAAAAAGGACGTTGACTTTCTTGGCTTTCAGATGCAGAAATAAATAAAGAAATAATATGCAGACAGGTCAAGTGATGCAAAGATGATGTGGAGAGACTTTTGTGAAGTCTTCAGATACAGCGAGAACCAAAAAGGGCATGAAATAACCATGGACTTTTTCATGACACAGACAGAAACCAGAAGAACAAGTCACAAGGACGTTAAAAATAACATTGGTTGAAAAGAGTATATAAACTGGACATGGACAGTATTTATTTATTTATTTATTTATTGCAGTTGGTTTACCAGGATAGTCCATTGGGCCAAAATGAACCTGTTTTCAATGGAGTCCTGGGGAGAAAAGCTCCAAGTGTATGTTTCATTCGAGTATGTTTCATTCGAGGGTGACGTCTTAGACTAAGTGTGCCTTAGTCTATTCATCTGTCTAGCTGTGTTATAATAGAATTAAAATAGCTCTGACAGAATTAACTGTTTGGCAAGAATTTGTTCTGAGACAAAGTATAACAGATATAGTAGTACGGAGTTTGTCTGGTCTTCTTCAGTGACATTTCTTCAGAGGCAAAATAAAGACCTCTGCTTGACATTTTCTTCAGTAAAGAAAGAAATATATTTTTTTCAGTCCATGCTTGTAAATGTTTCATCTCCCAAGCTCCTGTTTACACTTATCAAGGCTACTAGAACTTGTCAGAAATTTGGGATGCATGTCTAGGCCCAAAAAGGCCCTCATGGTTGTTAACCTAATAAACACCTATGAACCTATATGTGGTGTCCTCTCCCACTCAGTTCAAGGATAATCCCAAACCTCCAACATCTTTCTCACTACGGACCATCACATTTATTTATTCATTAATTTCTCTTCTCAGAATGTGTAGGCCTAGCAATGCCATTTCCTTCCAGGCTCCAGATCCAGCCCCAGGAGTAAATATATCTGTGCCTGCCAAACAGGCCTCATTTAATTGCAGATTAAGACTAGGCCTAAACCCTGCCAATCCTTTATCTTTTTATCTAGTTTACCCAACAATCTGACCTCAGTGCCCACCTACTAAAGTTGAGTGGCATAATGTAATGTTCCTGGATCTCCCTTCTGTATGCCTTCCAATAAAACACTTGAATAATGCATGATGAGATGCACTTATGTCCTTCAACTAAACATTTCAGCTTGTTTCAACCAGCAAATCCCCACCCCCACCCCACAGACCACTGTTGGGCCTCTTTATTACAGGGGAAATATAATCTGCAAAATAAAATGTACAAAATGTTAAGAATACCTAAATTAGACCAATAACAAAAACTTGTAACAACCATTAGTTTAAGCAAAATGCTGCAGCACTGGTTCAGTCCATCACCCAACCAACAAGTAGATGGTTATAACACGTGATTAACACACTCAGTGTTACACTGTAAAGGCACACAATGGGCCATGAAAGTGCTAATGGAGGTGCAAACAAACAGCAGAAAGCATGCACATACATTTACAAAATTAACAAAGGCACAGCAGAGATCAAAAGCTTAGCCAGTTAGCACCATTTATGAAGAATGCAGTTAAGCCATCACTGTCATGGGATTAAAACAGCATAATTTTAGTACATTTATCTGCTTTGTGTAAAGAGTTGTAGATTTAGTTGTTCTGCTTAATTACAGAGGATTTTCTCTCAATGTGCACTGTATACGCAAACCCCAGGATTCAATAAAATCCATGTAGGCTTCGTGTAGAGCCTACATGGAATGTATCCATGTACATAGCCAGTGTTTTCCCACGGCAGTGCATCATACATATTAATTATGGTGCGCACCTAAGGGAGGTCACACCAACACAGGTACTGAATCTGTGTAAGACTGAAGGCGCAGCCACCCATCTTTCTTCCAGTCTACCTTGGCTGAAAGGTGCACAAGACATTTTATAAACTGCATTTTAATTTTTTTTTTACATGTATGTGCTTGTTTGCACACAGCGGAGCATTGCTTAGCTATGCTTAGCTTTGCTCACATATACAGTAGACATCCACTAGACATCTAACAATAGAAACCAGATGTATTCAGTTGTTCTAGTTCTGCAGTGCTTAGCAACGTGCAAACATGTGCAGCAAAGCTATGCTATGCTTCCAGGCACCTTCACAGTATATCTGAAGATATACAAGTTCCCTTCGCTATCCCAGTGGGTAGACAGGTTGAGTCATGACTTACAGTGTAGTAGGTCCTGGGTTTGAGTGCTGAGAAATAATACTTTTTACATATATTTCTGTGAAACTGTGTCAAGTGACAGAAACATCGGTTGGTTTAAATTTAATTGTTATATTTAGAAAAGCTGCATGATGCTAAGTAATGCTTAAACATGGTCAATGGTCTTTTCCAGTTTGCTCATTGCTAAGCTTCACTTAAACATGGATTCTGAGAGTTTGCATGATGCTACGTGACACGGCGCTTTTTTGAAAGTTACAGTATGACATGCAAGGGCAGGAATGCAGCCCATTTAAAGGCCAGTAGGCAGGAATTTCACATCATTCCTTGGAGCCTGACCTTGACTGTGGGTGTGGCTGCTGGTGTTGGTGAGGAAGTGCACTTTCGGGTGCAAAGGTGGGGTGTGCAGGAGTCCAGAGTTTTCACTGGACTCCTGGTAGACTGATATGGCCCCCTGATGCTGCAGGGCGACTACGTGGGCTTAGAGTGTAAGTCTGAGGCCTGGGATCGATTGGCCTGGGATCTAACCAGAGCAACTGGAATCCCCCACACTGGTGAGCAGTGTCATCACCACTATGACGACCTGAAACATAGGAAGAGGGGAACCTTGGACACCTGGATCCAAGAGGCTAGGAATGGACACACCCCACAGATATGCAAGTATGTTTTCAAGTAATTTATAAATATACAGGCTGAATCTGTGCAAAACTGGTATGCATAATGCTTTGCTTCACTTATCACAGCTGCAGAAGAGAGGGCTTGTAATGTACAGTCCCATGTAGGACATTTGGCCAGGACGAGGCAAGCATGTGGTAAGTAAGAAAATCATCAAAGTAATAACTTAATGCATAACTTTATAATACAATAAAATAAATACAGATTTTTCAGTCTTACAGTCAGGTATGAAATACTTGGAACATCTTAAATGTTTATTACTGTTTCAGTCCATATCTGAAATGGTAAACCAAGTTAAAGCAAATAAGCATGCAGTACTGTGTAGCATAGCTTCCAACCATCAGTTAATGTTGTGGTCTACCCAGATTATGAGTCACTGTTCTGGTCTGCTCATTGTCTGAAATATGCTGTAGATTGCACTCAATAAATGAACAGGGTACATGGGTAAATTAACAGAAGTCCTAGACAGCTATCCATGTGTGTAAATGCCAGATGTGAAGAAACATTAATTAATAAAGTTTAAAAGGAGATGGTGCTTTGATACTTTTTTTCAAATAAAGTGTTCAGTATTCCTGTAGTCACTGCTTGTGGGTTCTAATCCAACACCAAACAAATGATAAATGTGAAGTATTAAATAATGTGCCAACATATGTCATTCGTAACTGCAGTACTGTACCCAGATTAAGGGACACGCCTGTGTTCTGCTCATTTTGTCTGATATATGCTGTAGGTTGCAGTTGATAAATGAATAGGATAAATGTGTAAGGTAATGCAACTCGTAGCTATGCATGTGTGTAAATCAAGATTTGAAAGAACATACATCAATAAAGTGTAAAAGGAGATGTTGCTCTGATAATTTAAGCTTTTCAAATAAAATGTACAGTATTCCTATAGTCACTGCTTGTGGGTTCTAATCTGACACCAGAAATAGATATGCATGTGTGTAAATGCACAGTTTGATACAACATGAATCAGTAAATGTTTTAAAGGAGATGGTGGTCTGAGGATGTATTTTTTAAAATAAAATGTTCAGTATTTCTGTAGTCACTGCTTGTGGGTTCTAATCCCAGGGCAGCCAACTGAGAAATGTCCAGCTGTCTAGTGTAATTAGTGTACCGAACATATCTCTCAGCTGTCATGATTTTTGCATAATGTCCTTTAATTTGCAGGTATATAACATTACTTGGAATGTGATTTAATGGCAAATCTGTTATCAGAACACCTTGCTACTCATGTATGAGCATGCTATGTAAAAATGTTCCCTGTCGATATGCCTTTGTACCACCATTTTGTATGTCCCATGCTTACAGGCTGGCAGCTATGTACATGTATCGTCATCTATACAATATAAGCAGTCGGTGTTCTCACAAGTGAAATCTAACATATCTAGAAGTATGTAGTTGTAGTCTATTTAGTTATATTATCGGTGAAGTTACTAATGTTCTTCTCTCTCTCTCACCCCACCCCTTTTTTAATTATATTTATTTTTATAATTTAAAATTATCATATTATTTGTAATTACCTCTTAAGTTTAATATTGCTTTGCTGTAAAAAAAATTCATTTAAATTATTTATCGTGTCCCTCATTATATTAATTTTAATTTGTTTCCATTATTCATTATTGCTTCTCTTATGTTATTAATTACATTTGTTTTGGTTATGTTTATTTTTCATTATGTTTATATTTCATTTATTATACCGTGACAAGGCAGGCTGGTTCCCGGTAATCCACCTACTGTGGACCCCCTGGTCAAGGCATCGGGGCCCTGCACATCTGGGCCACAGCCTGGTAGAGCCCCCTCTGCTGCCCCCGCACTACCTGCTCCATCACATAGTTCCACCCCACAGGCTGGGAGGTGGTCCCACCTCTGGGAATGGAGATGGTGGGGATGCTTACATCATCCGTGATGAACTGCCAGCCATGGTGTGTAGGCTTCTGTGCCAAACTGTTGGTCCATGTCTACATGGGATGGAGAGCATGCTGTCCCCAGGTACTGGCGTCAACCACTGCCTCCACTGGAACATTGAAGGTGCAGTACTGATAGTTCCATCATAGGTGAGGACTTGAGTCACATTGCTACTGTGTCTGATGTCCATGGGACTGGGATTCCACAAGACCCTCCACAACCAAGGTGTTCATCCCTCTTGTGTCACACACTAGCCCTGTTTGCTGTCTTGTCTGTCTGCAAAAGCTTCCTCACCTGCCCAGCTTACCTCCCCCACACATACCTATGTCCCTTCCCCAACATTACATTCTCACCTTAAGAAAAAAATCAGCACCTGTCCCACAAACATGTTGTCCCATACATAGCTCTCCATTTCACACGTGTCCACTGGGCACACTTAATTTGGTTCAACTGGCTTGACAATGCACTTATGTTGTCATCACCCCTCTCTCTGGGGGTGACAGTCCAAATTCAGTAAAAAAAAACTGTTAAAGTGCACAGTTATTGCCGTAGAAGAAATGGATAGATATGGTTCTTTCCTACACCCTTCCTGTACATACCTACCTGCCTTTCACTATGTTTTCCCCCTGCTTGCACCCCATTTCACCACTGTCCTATCTCCCCGTTTTTCTTTGCATTAAATATTTTTTCACACTGTTGCATGATATATGCATTTGAAAAAGCAGTTATTTTCAAAAATGACACCTGCACCCTATTTTGAACCCACGACCATTGCACCTGAAGGGCAGTGCATCAACCCACCAAGCCACACAATGAGCTAATTAAGACTGGTGTTTTAAGCAAAATGTAGTAATTATACAAACTGATGAAAGACCAAAAAACAAATAACCAGAATGGCTTCAGTGGTAAAAACGCTGATCCAGTAGACATATGATGTAATATAATTTAATTTATTAAACAACACAACACAGAGGGGAAAAAAATAAGTAAATAAATCTGAAATGACCAAATCCAAGCGCTTTCATCTCCTATGTAGGAGACTTTTTCAAGAACAGAGCTTGCCCATTAACTGAAATCATTTGTAACATCTTAGGTTAAAATTTAAACCAATACACCAATCATTTTCTGTTACTACTAAATAATTCATGTAGTGTAAAATGAAATGTTTAAAGGTGTAATGCAATCAAATATGCAGTTCAGCCAACAGGTCAACCAATACAAATAAGGAAACATGTATATGTGTATACTGTTTCTATAATACAACCAGTTGCTATCAATTTAAAATTTAAATAAGCATATAAATAATATACTTGTATTTGTTTATACAAGTATATAGACATACACGTGCCTATATAACCTATTCACATAAATGGATGAATGAATAACCACATGAATGAATGAATAAGTATTCGTATAGATATATAAATGAGTGTATGTATGTATATATATATATATATATATATATATATATATATACACACACACACACATAAAATCCATTTTGGAGGATCAGAATACACATAAATATAATAGATTACTAAATGTATACGTATATGCTAATATAATATTTTAAAACACAATAAATAACCCAAGTATATTCATAATGAATTAATAAATAATTACATAAATGTGTTCATATTAAATACTTAAAAGACTATTAATCAACTACCTATATTAAAATACATTGTATGAATTGTATACAAATTATGAAATGTCCGTATGTTTTTTGAAAATTGAAAATATTAAATATATTAAAAATATTATTATTATTGATAACACCATTGATTCACTGCTGCCTCATCTTTTTATATTCTAAATATTCTACATTTAAAAATAAATTTAAGAAAATTTAACAAAATCACCTATCTAGGGCCTTCAATTTCAAGAAACAAGTGATTGAAATGGAATCATTCAGACCTGGCCATTGAGTAGCATTCGTTCTCAATTGCCATAAGGCTTCATTCATTTTCAGATATAATGGCCATGGTCCACCCTTTGGGTTCACCTCCATAGGTTCTATAACAGTAAATTTAAAACTGTGATCTGGCCATTCATTACAATGCCTTGCCAAAGCATTTGTATCCTTTTTTAGTTTAATGTCCCTCAAGTGTTCATAAATATGGCTCTTTAACTTCCTTTCCATTTTACCAATATAAAAACAGGTACATTTGCAACAAAAAGCACAATAAACCACTCTTTCAATGTTACAACAACAATTTTTTCTTTAAGGATACTCTAATACTATTAATGTTAAATTTAATGCCTTCCATTATATATTGGCAATATCCACAAGTTCCACATTTTCTCATACCTCCAATGCTATAAACCTGCGTGTTTTTTAGAGTATCTACTTAGACCTGTTGTTACTAGATACCCTTCTATTTTGAAGGACACTTATGATTTGTTGGACACTTTGGATAGGTTAATATTAGATACATCTACTAATCATCTCCTCATCACTTTGGATGTTAACAGTTTGTTTACGTCCATACCGAATGATATAGGTATGCAATACTTGGATGAGCTTTTGGCCAAAGATCATGGCCTCAGTAATGATAGGAAGATCTTGATTCATCAATTACTTGAAATTGTACTTTACAATAATGTGTTTTTGTTTAATGGTCAACACTATTTACAACAGTGGGGGGTAGCCATGGGCACCCCCTGCGCCAACACTTACGCCAACCTGGTGGTCCTACAATGGGAGAAACAGTTTTTGTTTCCACATGAGATGTATGGTTTTGTTAGACTGTACAAATGCTTTGTAGATGATATCCTCATAGTTTGGGGAGGGACCAGAGAGGATTTCATGAATTTTCTGTGTTATTTAGAAACCACCACCACATTTCTTAAATTTACCAGTGAGATCTCGTCTGATGAGATACATTTTTTAGATGTGACTCTGAAACTACATATAGATGGCTCCATTGGGTCGACCCTATATAGGAAGTCCGTATGGAAAAACAGTTTACTTCCATTTGATAGTATGCACCCTAGGAATATGTTTCCTGGTATTGTTAAGAGCCAGTTCCTTAGGGTGCAAAGATTATGTGGAGAGGGACCTTCTCTCTCCAAAGAGGCCGATATAATGGAAGGTCTATTTCTTGATAGGGGATATGACCGTACCATGGTTCGTAGCATTAGACAAGATACCCTTGGCAGCTCAGGTAATGGGACCCACATGGTGAATCCTGCAGATCGACAACTAGTTGCAAATAGAGGTTACCCTGCTAATAATAGGCATCTAGGACTGACAGAGATGGTTAAGTTTGTCACCAAATATACTAGTAATATTAATGCCATCAAAACTGTCATATCCAACAACTGGAATGTACTTATGATTGACAGTACCACTAGAAAGTTAATAGGTGCTAAACCAGGTTTTGTTTTTAAAAATTGTGATAATTTAAAAATTATTTTGTGCAATGATCGCTATATTGCTTCACCACCAATGAATCCTATATTATTACCCTATGGTACTTTTCCTTGTCACCATTGTAAACAGTGCTCTTTTATAGTGAATGTACAAACATTCTGGAATCCCCTAACCCAATTTATGTTCCGTCCCAGATTCCATGCTACATGTAACACCAAGAACTTAATATACCTTGCAACTTGTAATGATTGCAAAGCTTTCTATGTAGGGTTGACCACTGAGAGGTTACAGGACAGGATATACAATCACCTGTATGATATCCGAAAGTCCAAAGAAACGAATGCTTTAGCTAAGCACATAATGGAGTTTCCTCTACATGGCTTTTCGTTTAGGGTGTTGCAAACATTGGGACCTAGACAGCGGGGTGGGAACTCGGCTAATGATCTTGCACTGACAGATACTTATGTATCCCTGAGACCAGTACTTGAGTTAAGCAATATATTAATAGTTATATGACATATTTTGTGTTTCAGTTGCACTATTATTTTATGATTTATATGAATAAGTCATTATATGTCCTAATTTTATCTTCTAGATATATCTAGATATTATACTTATTTATTTAAGTTCTATATACAGCTATAGTAATGTTTCTATTTTTAGCTTTCACATTGGTATACATGGATTTTTTATGTCTATGCATTTTTACATTCACATATGATATATATCTTGATGTGGTTCAAAATCCACATTGTTCATACAATATTATTATGGTTTTAGTTACATAGTCTAAGTATGAAGATTATACATTCATTTATGTGTATGCTATGCTATATGGTTTTAGATAGCAACAGGACACATGATCTTTAACGATATATGCATGCTCAGTATCTAGAGACTAATGCAATATCGCTTGCAGTTTACCACCGATATAAATGATGGCATTTGCCTATACATACATATACATTTTTGCAAAATGTTCTTATGATGTGTTCGAGTGATGTCCCAGTTTTAATAAAGCGTCGTCTTAGAAGTCACTATTGCTGACATCTGTCTAAAATTTGTATACTTTGGATGCCTAGCGGCTTAGTGATGTTACGTGGACTACATAGCCACTAGTTCTAATAACAGTAGGCTTTAGCATAGATACGCATTTCTTACTATACCAATTTTGAGATGACAGCATTATAACTGAGACTTGTGCTTGAATACAAGTTGTGTTTTTTATACGATAATGTATATATGCTTTTGGAATAATCTGTGTATAAGGACTTTAAGTGACGCTTCATCTCCACTGAAGCTTCGTTTTTGCAGTTTATTTTTGATCTTCCTGATGTTATTTTTGTTGACATTGATATAAAATTCACGTATTTTTAAATGTTTAGCGATACAGTGATGTTATTTGGACTATATAGTGATTAGTTCTAACAATAGCAGTTTTTAGTGTAGTTACGCATTTTTTAATGCATGTGTTTTGAAATGATAAGATTGTAACTGAGGTATGTGCTTGATTACGAATTGTTTTTGATATGTTAATTGACCAACTAATTGGTTTATTTCCCGCCTTGCAGTTTCAGCAAGGAGTATATAATGGGCTTGTTTTTTGTATACATTACTGTCTGATGAAGCGTGGGAGGACCCACGCGAAAGCGCTTACTTTTTGGTTTGCAATAAAGACTTTTCCTGTTAGACTCTACTGAAACGCATTCATCATTGTTTCCATCGTGGTTTGGTACTCCTTTTACTATTCATTTCTCAATATCCACAAGTTCCACATTTTCTCATACCTCCAATGCTATAAACCTGGGTGTTATTTTCAAGTATATTCTTAAGGGACTGACCTTTAATATACACTGCAATAGGCCTTTTACCTATACGTTGTCTGATTTCATTGCATGAGGATAAAATGATCCAATTATTTTCTAAAATTCTTAATATATCATTGCTTACAAGGTTAAATGTGGTAATGAAAGCAGAGTGGTAGTTATTTTCTGGTGATATTAATTTTTCCAGTCCCATATTATAACCATTGTTGTGTATATTATTACAAACTATTTGTCCGTCTACATCACTCAGTATACTATTGTGTTGTGTGACATCAACCATTAGGATAGCTTGAAAAAAGCCCCTTTCTCTTTTATTAACAACTTCTAACATTACATTGTTTACTAAATCCCTTGGATACTCTCTTTTATAAACATATCCTTTAGTACATCACACTTGTTCAAAAAAGCATCAAAGCAAGATACCATATGAGTGGCTGTCACAAATTGGCCCTTCACTACTGCTCTTTTTTGCTTGTAAGGGTGTGCACTATCAAAGTGTAAAAAACTATTGGAGTAAGATTCCTTTCAGTATATTTCTGAAACAAATTTTCTTCAATGTCTGTCATATAATAGTCTAACATCCAAGTATGAGATTTCATCTTCACCAATGTTATGAGTGAATTTAAGAAAGGGTGTTGAATTGTTAATATAAATAAAAAAATCATCAATAAGGTCCCTTGGTCCAACCCAAAAGATAAATATGTCAAAAAATCTAACATATATTCTAAAATAACTAAAAAAATGTGATTTAAAGACAACTGTTTTCTCCCACTGTGGCATAACCATATTGGCATAAAGGCTGCCACAAGGGGATCCCACCACTTGAATAAAAAATTATTTGTTAAAAAATATACAATTATTTTTTTAAAACAATATCAAATAGTTGTTCATACACATTAATTCTGGGTTGGGGTATCCGTTTTTCAAGTAAGTTGTCACAAACCTATTCAACCCCTGTGTCATGAGGTATTGAAGTGTAGAGGTCTTTTACATCAATGGTTACAAAAAAGCCATTCTCATTAAATTCTAAGCTATTGATTCTCTTCAAAAAATCCCATGAATCCCTACATATGTTTGTCTCTTCAGCCACATACATTTTTAAGTTAATGTCTAGATATCTACCTGTAGGGTAAGTGATTGATAGAACCTCGTACATTAACAATAGGACACATTGGTGGATCAGACATATTTTTGTACATTTTAGGTAACCCAAAAATACATGGGGTAACAGGGTGGTGAACAGATTTAAAAATTAAACTCATCAATCGACAAAGAACCTTCAATGAATAAATCATTCAATTAATTCTTAATCTTATTGTATGTACCGTTCAATTCATTTAAAGAAATTTTCCTATAAGCAACACCCATTAAAATTTTTTTCATCCTCTCATTATAATCACCTGTGTCCATAATCACAATTCCACCACCTTTGTCTGGTTTTATAATTCTTATGTCTGTATTATATCCTAATTTGTTCAAACTGTCAATTTCGGCTTTATTCAAATTAGAAATAATAACATTTTTATCTAGATTCCTGACATCAACTTCACAAATCTTATCAAACATTGCTATAGGGGGGTGTAGTGGTGGGTTGTATGTACTCAAAATATGCAGTGGGTTACTTGCATGCTCTACAGCTCTAAATAACACATTTAAATTCAGTTTCCTTACAAAGTGTCTAAGATCCACTAATGTGCGTGCAGTATCAAGGTTCTTCATAGGTACAAAGGTTAAACCTTTGGACAATAAATCACAATCATCCACATTTATTTGCAGTGAAGAAAAATTATATACATTAAAATCACCTTTTCTATTTCTTAAAATTGAGCAGTTTAGTACATTATTGTCCTGTGCACTCAATTCCATCCTCGACACCCCCCGTTCCTCCCCCCTCTGAAAAAAAGATGATGTTTGACCCCCCCGACCCCTGTTCATTGTGAAATTGGCCTGCCCTTGCTGGTTTTGGTTGTACCTGTCCCTCAGCCTCTCCGACCTCCTCAATGGAGGAAAGTTCTCTTCGTCCAAAAAAGACTCTTGGTTGTTTTCATCCCCCATGTTGGTCTGCATATCATTCTTCCAGACCTGTGATCGGGGTGGGTGGGGGTAAGCAGTGTTACTACCATACCATGCTTTGTCTCTTTCAATCTTCTTTAATTTTCTGTTTTTAATAGAAACAATTTCTTGTTCAATACTTCTAAACATTCTGTTGTAATCAAAAATATTGTTAGTGTGTGCCACATCCTGCACAATCCTTCTATCCAATTTGGTTGCTTCTTTTATCAGGTCGGCTAATTGGAGTTCATTATGCCTAATTATGAGTGCCGTATATTCAAAGCTGTGCCTGTCAAACATACAAAGTAGTTCTTTATGAAAATCAGAACCAGCCATTAGACCTGTGGGAAAGTGCCACATGTGCTAACCCTTTGGCACTAGTTTGAGTTTCAAACACTCTCTAAAGTAAGCATTGTCAAGTTGAGTTTTTTTATTTTTAATAAAGTATGGTCTAATCTCTGTAAATTACATTCATAGGTAACAGTACTTACAGGTTCATTCAATAGGAAAGTAGTTTTTTCCTCCCAGCCAATCGTTCATGTTAGGGAAGTTGAAATTAGCTTTATTAGCTCCACGAACATTTCCTCTAGTGAAACGGCTGCTGCTGTGTAACTGCTGGTCAGCATTCGACTGCAATGTATTAGACCCTCCAACCCCATTAAAACATACCTCAGTGTCAGGCACACAAGTGTTAGCGATTCTATCACCTCCTGGTGTTATTCCAGTATTGCTGGCATCCAAAAAAATGAAAACTGAGTTTCCTCAATGCCACGGCTGCTGCCAGCAGCAGTGACTTTCTGGTTGAGTCCTCCATTCGGAGCTGATATAATCTGGTAATGCTCAATCACATCAAGCCTCTGTGTAATCCACTCTAGTTGTTGTAATATGGCATCTATAGATTAATTTAGCGGTGGAGAATATAACGACTGCGAGGGTTCCATCCCTTGTACCTCAGAAGCCATACACAAAAAAACTATAGAAACTGATGAAAGACCGAAAAACAAATAACCAGAATGGCTTCAGTGGTAAAAAAACTGATCCAATAGACATATAATGTAACAGCACAGAGGAAAAAAATCAATAAAATAATCTGAAATGACCAAATCCAAGCGCTTTCATCTCCTATGTAGGAGACTTTTTCAAGAACAGAGCATGCCCATTAACTGAAATCATTTGCAACATCTTAGGTTAAAATTTAAACCAATACACCAATCATTTTCTGTTACTACTAAATAATTCATGTAGTGTAAAATGAAATGTTTAAAGGTGTAAATCAAATATGCAGTTCAACCAACAGGTTTTAGATTTAAAGTTTTAAATTTACTGTTATAGAACCTATGGAGGTGAACCCAAGGGGTGGACCATGGCCAATATATTTGGAAATGAATGAAGCCTTATGGCAATTGAGAACAAATGCTACTCAATGGCCGGGTCTGAATGATTCCATTTCAATCACTTGTTTCTTGAAATTGAAGGCCCTAGATAGGTGATTTTAAATGTTCTTAAATTTATTTTCAAATGTAGAATATTTAGAATATAAAAGGATGAGGCAGCAGTGAATCAATGGTGTTATCAATAATAATATTTTAATATGTTTAATATTTTTAATTTTCAAAAAACATACGGACATTTCATAATTTGTATACAATTCATACAATGTATTTTAATATAGGTAGCTGTTTAATAGTCTTTTAAATATTTAATATGAACACGTTTATGTACTTATTTATTAATTCATTATAAATATACTTAGGTTATTTATTGTGTTTTAAAATATTATGATATTAGCATATATGTATACATTTAGTAATCTATTATATTTATGTGCATTCTGATACTCCAAAATGGATTATATATGTGTGTATATATTATATATACACTCATTTATAGGTTCATAGGTAGGTACTAGGCTATCAGCCCAAGGGCTTATGTAAGCCTAGCCAACAAGGTTCCCTGGCTTACGCCACCCAAGAAAGTTATTTTCCTGTGCCACTGTCGAGCAGGGACACAGAAGTGATCCCCGGGGTGTATTTCCTATTTCCCATCCACTCAAAGATTTTTCTTGAAGAGTGCTAATGAAGAACTTTGCTTGACATAGATGGGTAGCCTGTTCCAGAGTATAGAAAGTCTCTGGGACTGGAATCTATCCCTCCAGCATGTCCTGTTTATTGTGGTGACAAGGTTTAGGTCCCTAGAGCGTGTAGCTCAGAGGGATTGGGATTTCTTTAGGTGTAGCATGTCCAACAGCTCTGGATTTGACATAGGTTATATGTTAGGCAGAGATCACCTCGGAGTAGGTGATATGCTATGGAGTAAAGCTGGAGTTTTTTGAGGCAGTCAGTTTAGGTCATTTGTTTGAGGCCAGTAATCCTCTTTGTGAGGTACTTCTGTGGCCTTTTCAGCTGCTGCAGATATCTTGTGAGGTACATTCCAAAAGGGGCGGTGTACTCTATAATGGGTCTAATGAGTGTCGAGTAGTGGGGAACAATGACCTCTTTTTTCCTGGATGAGAACACTTTTATGATGAGGTGTGCCATGTAGAAGGACTTCCTGACTACTGTGGCGATGTGACTATCAAAGGAGAGACTACTGTCCACCTGGGTCCCAAGGTCTCTTATCACACATTCGGTGTTAAATAGATTGCTGCCTATGTGGTAGTTCATGGGTACAGAGATTTTACCAAAGGGGATGGCACTACACTTTTTGGCATTGAGCTTGAGGCCTTGGCTCTGACACCAGGCATGTGTCTCAGTGAGGCCCTTCTGTAGGATGTCCACATCATTTGGGGACTTGACTATGACTCCTAGTTTGCAGTCATCTGCGAACTTCATTAGCCAGAGGCCTTCTGTGTTAGTCTGTACTTCAGAGAAGTAGATACAAAACAGGAGATGTCCCAGGACGGAACCCTGTGGTACTCCACTTGTCACTGCTTTGAGGTCGGATTTGGAGTCTGCGACTTTTACAGTATGGGTTCTGTCAGTGAGCCAGTTGGCAACCCATCTTGTGACGTAGGGATTTATACCTAGTTTAGTGAGTTTAGCTATAATTCCAGAATGGGGGTGGGGGATGGTGTCAAAAGCCTTGGTGAGGTCAAGAAAGGTTGTGTGAACCACCTTACCCTCATCTACAGCTTTGATGACTTCCTCAAAGAAGTCGATCAGGTTCAGGAGGCATGATCTGCCTTTCACAAACCTTATATATTTATTTATACACATACTTAGTCATTCATTCATGTGGTTATTCATTCACCCATTTATGTGACTAGGTTATATAAGCATGTGTGTGTTTGTGTATGTGTATACACTTGTATAAATAAACACAAGTATATTATTCATATGCTTGTTTAAATTTTAAATTGATAGCAACTGGTTGTATTATATAAACAGTATACACATGTACATGTTTCATTATTTGTATTGGTTGAACTGGTGGTGGTGGTCCTTAGCAGAGCAACCTCTGTCAGCCATTGAAGAATTCCTGGCAAACTTCACAGCACAGGACAGCTCCCAGGCATCCATCATCCAGTATGTTGTGGATGTAGGTGCAACAGTTTCCACTCAAGAGGAGTGCCCAAGTTTGCTTAGATCAGTATTGGACTACTGTAGCATTCAGCATGTCAGGATGTAAATAGTTTTGCGTGGGTGTCAGTTGTTTTATGGGGGGAAAAGGTTAGCTGCAGTTTTAAGCTCATGTAGACATTGTGACCCACATACCTGTTACTGTAGCAGCTACTGTAAATGTGAAATATTTGGAGATATTACCCCTGTTATACTGTAAAATGTGGTGGTGTTGACATTATCTGTTCCTCAAATTTTTTTCAGGACCATCAGGAATAGGAAGAGGCTGTGCCGAGATGTAGATTTTAGTATAATGTTTTCACTAAAGTGTCATCTCAATCCTGCTGGCTAGACTGATGTACTGTCTGCATAACCACCAACTGTACAGATATTTTCTGAATGTACACAGTTTAGACTTATAACTATGCCTTGTAGGTGTGACCACTGTGATTGATTTGACAGTATTGTTAGGATATTACAGATTGCCGTAACTGTCAACATTGCAGAGTTTTGCAGAATGTCAGCAATGTACACAGTTTATGTTTTGCTCATGAGATTCTTTTTTAAAGAATTTTTATTTCCAAATGATTACAGATTTGGGTTAGAAAATAATGTCCACATGTCCTATTATGTGAAGTTGAGGGTTGTACAAGTCTACAATAGTGACAGCAGTGTATACAGCTTAATTTATATTGAGCAATAGTATGGCAGAGCATAGTAGTGCAGGTATTGATGTATTGCTTATTCCTTGCTTTAAGAGGTGACCATGGAGGGTGGTCTTTATCCCCTTCACAACCTGATGTCATGGTCTCTTCAGACTCTGATGATAATGGTGGCCAAATTGAGGCACAGCTGGGGGTTGCAGAGGCTGAATCTGACACAGAGGTTGGCATCCCTCATCTACCCTCATTATAACCATACACAACTAGTATGCCTACTCTGGCCACAGATATTGGACAATTGGAGGGTGGGGACATTGAACAGGGAAGTGTGGCTACTGTGGCGTCTGTGTCTGTCAACACTGGCCATAGCCAAACAGATGGTAAGCTTCCACACAGGCGGATTGATGAGGTGCTCATGGGAGGCCTGCTGTCCCTCCACACCTGTCACAGGTGTCTCATCTCATGTCACTCGGCATATGTTTAGGGCAGTCCTGGAGGCACAGGCACATTCAGAAAGGAACTCCAGATGAATGCTCAGGGTTATGAATGCAGCACAGTCTGACATCTGTGACTGCCCTGCCTCCACTATGTTGCTGATACCCTGGAAAGGTTGACTGATGTAGTGGAAAGGCGTCAGTCAAAGATAGATCACATACTATATGCCTTGGAACACACATTGTCTATGACAGAATGTCTGGTTGGAGTTTAGCATTGGCCTCGTGGACGTAGGTCAGCAACTACATCTGTTGAGAGTCAGCATGGCCATGCACAATCACGCTGCCATATTTGCAGTACATACATTGATCCAGAAGGGAGTGTGCTGTCCACACCCAGAGGTGGCAGGTCATAGGTTGTGGTCCTGGGCATTCCCATGGAGGACACATTCCCAGCAAACAGCAGTCACCCTCAGGTAGTAGCACAGCATCTAACCTTGGGCATGGAAGTGACAGTGCAACTCCTGGTAGAGCTCTACCATGCACGGCTCACAGCTGTCCAACCTACAGACATATAGGGCTAGCACTGAGCTTGGCTGTGTTCATGCAGACACTCACACATGACTGTCATAGTCAGGTCACCTACAGACACACACACCACATTTCCATGGCCCATCTTGCCTCCTGACTCACACACAAGTTTGCCAACCTTTTGGATCTGCCTAGGCCTCTTGCACCCCCACAGAACACCCTGTGCAAGAGATGATATATTTGCCACATCCCTATCATCTTTCTCATGGATGCAGGGAAATAAAGTTATGTGTCTGATGGATGGGGTGACTGTCTATATTAATGTGAATTTGTTTCATTCAGTGTTGCTTTTCACATGTCACTTGTCCTGGTCATTTTCAGAATTTGTACTTTGCCATTTATAAATGTCTATACCATAATAATGTGTGTACGTTATGATTGATGCTGTTGTAATGTAGTCACACAATGACAAGTGTCACATGAAAATGTTTACGTTTCACTTTCAGGATTATGTAGGACACACCTATGGGTACACATCTATAATCAACCCATCAACGTCAGAGTGCAGAATTGAATATCAGCACAAAAGATGAATGTTGTCAGAAAGGTAACGCAGTATAGGTTCCAGGGTTCATATGTGTTTAATAGTCTAACAAACACAAGGGCTTCTTTAAGCCTAGCCATGCATCCCTAAACACTGTCAAGGTCTGACACTATTGATAAGTGTAAGCAGGGTTTTGAGAGCTGAAACATCTACAAGCCGAAGCATGGTTGTTGAACCATCCAGTTTTCCTGTATCAATCAGAGACATTGGTTCACAAGCAAGTATGATTGTACTGTCCCCATCCAGTTGTGTAACTTGCACTTGATTTGTGTTACGATGATACTCTGCTTCACATGGATGGGGAGCCTGTTCCATATAGGGTGTTGTCTCTGGGTTACATATCTGTCTCAATTCAGCATATATTGTATATACACAACAGGCAATGTGCTACTTGTTTTGTGGATATGCAAGAGGTCCACATTGGAGTCTGACACTGCCCTGTATGGCAGGCAAACACCTCCACTCCAAAGCATGTAAGAGACAGAATACACAGATAGGGCCTTGGCGTGGTCTGCATAGGACATGCTATGTACACCACGTAGTGCTGTACTGAGGAACCTCTGTGGATGTTACAGTTGTTGAATGTGCCTGGTTACTTACATACCAAAGGAGGCATTGCACCAATGACAGGTATGATGAATGCTGATTACAGTTGAACAATGGATTCCTTAGATTTACATGCCATACCTTCGTTTATAGGTTGCGCAACATATAATGATGTCCACAATATTACATACACATGACAGTCAAAGGCTAGATCACTATCTGTGTCCATAAGTCACTGACTACCTCATCAGCTGTTTGAGGTGTGCTGGCAATATGATAGTTACCAGGGATGAATGACTTCCCAAAGGATAGTACTGTGCATTTCGTGATATTTAGTGTTAGCCCATGGCTCTGACAACTGTGTGTCTGTGTAAGCCCCTCCCGGAGAACAATTGTGTCACTGTGAGATTCAGTGAAAGCTCCTCATTTGCATGAAATCTGCGATGACTAGAATACTGGATTGTGTGTTGGTTTGACCTATGGGCTTATAGGTTGGTCTTGCATGAGACATTGCACTATGTATTGATATGTGTGTTGTTTACACAGAGTGCATATGGGGCTGCTGAGGGTATTTGTTATCTGGACTTTCTCTACGAGGTGTTTGTGATTTATGTAGGTTAAATGTCAGTGCTTCAGCTCCTGTTTGCTTTGGACTTTGTGTGATTGGTGTTGTGGGTGTATCACCGACTACCTTACTGACATTGTGAGTATGTTTATGTGAGAGCTTTGCCTACAGTGACATTGTGTATATATACATCTTTCACATACCATATCAATTTGTTCGATTATGAAGTGGTTGCTGGTAAACATGGGGCAATTTCCACATTGCCTCAGGATGGCCATATCCACCAGGGTGGTAACAGCCACAGTGGAAATCCTCATATCCACGGCAACAGATACTTTATTATTGATGAAAGTTGTATTGAGAATATCACTAAATGTCACAAGCATCTGTTCCGCAACTATGGAGACAATGCTTGACACTGCATGCTGGTTGTTCTGGTTGCAGCTCAGTACTGGAGTTAATACCATCATGGTATCCAAGAAAAATGTCACCCAGGGTGTCCGAGTCTTTACAGAGCGCCACCAAATACTGGAAGGGAAACTGATACTTACACCCTCTAAAGTTAAGGATGGAGTATTTAGGCAGTTATTCTGAAGCTACACACTAATCCAGCAGTGCATACTGAAAACAAACCATTACCCTGTGAAGAATGCTGAAAATAGGTGATTTGCCTGAACTGCTGCTGCTGGTCTCAACATGGCCTCCCTCTGCTGGGATGCAAAGCCCATATTCTTTGTCTCTCACCAGAAGCAAAACGTTAGCACCAAGTTCAAGATAAGAAGCAGGCCACAGCCTGTCTGTTGACCCACACACTTGTTCCACATGATGCAAGGCTCTGTAGGCTTGTTGTAGACTTTTCTGGCTAGATGCTTTGATTAGCAACCAGACCAGTCATTTAACATCGGCATGTATTATGCCTTGGGTTCTAAGGGTCATAGCATTTGACTAGAGTACTGACCTGATGGTGATTAGGAGCACAGCTGCTGCATCACAATATAAGGGTAAGTCTCAGGTGACATAAATGTCAAAGGTTGCTCTATCAAGCTCCACAACTGCAGTGATCCAACTTAGGTAACAGTTTCACAGCAAATCATGCAGCCTGGCCTTCAACGGCTTAATTGTGGTGATCTGCATGAAATAAATGTGAGGCCTACTCCGGAGGGGTGGCCACCTTTGAACAATGTCTCTGTCCCTCCCACATGTCCTCTGTATGTCATACTGTACATTTATGTTCCTGGAAGACTAAACTGTGTTTCCACATTGTTTTACACAACATCCATTTGTTGTCTGGTTGTTTGACAGACATTGTAGACTTGCAAGGCTAATGTAATGACTGCAAAGTTGGACAAGTACTCTGTGCATGCATGGACATCCACATCTTCACTGCAAAGAGTGCCTACGGAGAGCGTTTGAGGCTGTGAACCCCAAGGTTGTAGCAGCATGACCCTTACTTTGCTGGGGTTGTACATTGTCACATTTGTAAATATGCTGTTGTGACCCTGCCTAATAACAGGATTATGGGTCATGCAAGTGCCCCAAGCCTCACAAAGCAGGGTACTCAAGCTACCATGTTATCCCACACTGTCAAGTACTGTTTTACCTTAGAACGACACCATAAAGGCAATAATGTGTTACATGTAAGCATCTATCAAGCCACTGCCTAACCATGGCTTGTTGTGACGTAGACGCAAGCAATACTCTGTTGCTAATGACATTATCTCTGACTGCTGCAGAGATGTCGACAGAGTTCCCAAACTTCTACTCCAGCTCCACACAAACACAACGTGAGAAAGGCATCTAGATTAAATACCTTGAATCCATGCTCTCTCACACACTTGCCAGTACATATGACAATGAGCGTGGTGCTGACATGCCTACTTCACCTCTTACTCCACCCTAACCTACATCACAGATACCTACATATGTGGAGGTCTGTACCAGAAACATACCTAAACACCAGATACCTCACAAACAGAAACGCAAACACACTACACATAATATTACCTCTGCAGAACACAGTACACATAATAGCTAATGCACCACTGTCTCACTGGTCAAACCCTTACCGCAAAACACAAATTCAAACATATTAGTCATAGGTGATCACACCGTGAGTCACACTGATGTCCCTCTCACCAGGCCAGACAAGGGAGAGGTCAGAGTCAGCTGTCTGTGAGGTGCTAGGATATGGCATGTCACACATACACTCAAATCTGTCAACAACAGGTACTGTTATGACTACATCATAGGTCCTATTGGTGTGTAAGACTTGAGACATACCTTTCTGGACTGTGTGATGACAGACATGGCTGAGCTCTTGCACTATGTGCCTCAGGCAGGTATGCCCTTGGCCACTGGCTGCATCTTATCTTCACCTAGGATGATGCCTCACTACAAACAGAAGATGATTGACTCCAGTAATGGCTTAGCATCTCGTGTCAGTCTAAGGGGATCCACTATCTGTCAGCCTGGGATGACATGCTCAACAGACCCTGATGCTTTGCCAAAGATGGTCTTCATCTATCACCCCTGAGATTTCGGCTACTGGCCAAGGCTATTTCCACCTGCATAGTGCCCTTTTTAGGTTGTGTTTCATGGACAACATTTCCAAAGTAAAAACCCCATGTACCAACAATCTCAAGGTTATGCTGCTAAATGCTAGGAGTGTCAACATGAAACTGCACTCACTGGTAGCTGTCCTCACCTTGGAACACGCAGACCTTTGTGAAGTCACAGACACCTGGTTCAAGACTATGGAGTACACCATGGCCATATCAGGCTACACCTCTTTTCACATGTGCAAACCTCAAACTGAAGGCATGCAAACTAATGGTGGCAGTGTATAAATATTCATTAAGGATTCATACACACTCACATTGGTTACATAGTATGATTCCATGGATACACTTCAGGTGCTCTTGACTGTTTGTGGGGCACCTGTTCAAGTCATTGCTAATTACTGGAGACCCCCCCCCATGAATCAGGACACCCACTCTGCTTATTTGAGTCTATATGGGTCTATCAGGATATATACAGACACAGTGGTTTGTGGCGGCTTTTACTACCCACCAACTGGGTAGATTACTCCACTCAAATTCACTTGCCCAAAGGTAACTCAACTTCATTAACTCCAATGCCCTGGACCAGCTGGTTGACACCCCCACAAGGGGAGCTAACATACTGGATCAGGTTCTTACCATTATGGGTGACCAATGTAGCACCCCCACTGTGAGGTCCTCCCTGATGAGATCTGACCATAAATCTGTCTCATTCAAAGTAGGTATCCACCGAACACCCCCTTACAGCAAATACACTAAAAGGAATTCACCAATCCAGATTATAACCTCCTGTGTGATGGTATAAATAACTTCACTGCACCTCCTCCCTCAGATCTACACTAATGTTTTATAAAAACACCCATATGACTGCACTGACCCATCTGTACCTGACATGAGTACAACAAGCTCCTCATGGCAAAGCAAACCTGCCTGGTGGGCAACTGCCAGTAACAGGTTTTACAATAATAGGAAGACATTGCTCTCTAACATAGGAGGGAGAGAGTCCCCCCTAAACATGAAACCCTCCCTCCTCAGCTTCAGCTAGCAAATAAATGTCATTGTAAAGTCCTCCAAAACAAAGTATGGGTCCAAATTAGCCTCCTCCACAAAGGACAACCACAAGGCATTCTATAGTTACATCTCATATAGTTACATATCCCCACCACCACCACCTACAGGGCCTATTACCATTCTAGGGGATTGTGTAAGTCCAATTATTACTGATATGTTGGTTAACAAGGCTCTATCTAAAGCTAAAAACACTGCCTCCATGGGACCAGTTGGTGCCCCAAGTTGTGTCATACACGAACTAATTAACCCCGCATCTTAATACCCTGTTCAGTCTCAACTTCTCCACAGGATATGTGCCCATAGAATGGCGCACGGCAATGGTGGTCTCGCTATACAATGGTGGGGCCACAACTGTCCCTGGGAGCTACCGACCAATAAGCCTGACCAGTCTGATCTGTAAGGTTATGGAGTGAATCATTATGGAACTCATAAATGGAGAGATTGGGAACCTCCAGTCGCTGGACCCCACACAGTTCTGCTTCGTCAAGGGCAGATCATGCCTCCTGAACCTGGTGTATTTCTTTGAGACAGTTACTCAGGGTATAGATAAGGGAAAGGAGGTACACACGGCTTACCTTGACCTTGCTAAAGCATTTGACACCATTCCCCATTCAGGTATTATTGATAAGCTCACCAGCCTGGGCATAAACCCTTACTTCACAAGATGGATCGCAAACTGGCTCTCAGACAGATCCCATAAAGTAAGAGTAGTGGGATCTATGTCTGAAGCCAGACCAGTAACGAGTGGCGTGCCTCAGGGCTCTGTCCTGGAGCCCCTCCGGTTTGGCATATACTTCTCAGAAGTACAGGCAAGCACGGAAGGGCTGTGGCTGACTACGTTTGCGGATGACTGCAAACTGGGTGCTATAATAGAGTCTCCAGCCGATATGGAGATCCTCCAGAAGGGCCTAAATGAGACTGATGCATGGTGTCAAAGCCATGGTCTCAAGCTAAATGCAAAAAAATGCGTAGTAATCCCCTTTGGAAAAAACAGAGTACCCGCAAACTACAACCTAGGAGGTAATCCCCTGAAATCTGAAGAAGAAATAAGGGATCTAGGGACCCAAGTAGATAGTCAGCTTTCCTTTGATAACCATGTTGCCAAAGTGGTTAGAAAATCCTTCTATGTGACCCATCTGATTACGAAAGGGTTTGCATCAAGATCTAAGGATGTAATGGTGCCCCTCTACTCTTCCCTCATCAGACCCATTATTGAATACAATGCACCAATTGGAATGTACCTGGCTAGACATCTCCAGCAGCTGGAGAGACCACAGAGGTACCTAACCAAGAGGATTACTGGCCTCAAACAGTTGCCCTATGCAGCACGATTGAAAAAGCTAAGACTGTTCTCTGTTGCATACCGCTTTCTCAGAGGCGATCTCTGTCTAACGTACAGAGCCATGTCCAACCCAGAATTATTGAACATGCTCCATCTTAGCAAAACCAAATCTACTCGAGCTACACACTCTAGGGATATAAACCTCAACACAACAATGAATGGAACATGCTGAAAGGATAGATTCCCTTCACAGAGACTTCCCTTACTATGGAACAGGGTCCCGATCTACATAAGACAGAGTCCCTCACTATCACTCTTCAAGAGGAACCTTGATGAGTGGATGGGTAACAGAAAGTTCACACCGGGGATCACACCAACAGCACTACTAGATAGGGTCCAAGGGTACTAGCTATTAGTACAAGGGTCTAGGGAACTACTAAAGGGGCGGTGAATACCGCACAACGTGACTGGGCTAATATATGCCTTCAGACAGATAGCCCAGTACCAACCTATGAACCTATGAACCTATCTGTAACCCAAAAGGAAAATCCCACATTTGTGCTGAACTTGTAGTTAATGATACCTCGTATACAGAGCTTGTTAACATAGCTAACCTGTTGGCTGACAGGTTCTGTAAAACCATCACTCCCCTGTCCCCACCACACTTACCACATGACATTCCTAACACCTGTCCCCTACCCTGTATTTCTAAAGAGCAGGTGGAAAGTGGCCTCTCTAAGGACTAAAACACAGCATCAGTGGGACCTGATAATATTCCAAGCTGAGTCCTACATGGGTTCCAATATGGAGTACTCTTACCACTGGGAACTCTTTTCAATCATAGTGTAACCACCAGCTTTGTGCCAAATGACTGGAAAACAGCCACGATTATTCCCTTGCACAGAGGTGGTGTGTCCACTGACCCTGGAAACTATGTACCTATTATCCTGACTAGCCATATCTGCAAGGCCATGGGTCAAATCATCAGACCTTATCAACAAAGATATAGGTAATCTCCACACAGTTAACCCTACACAGTTTGGAATTGTCAAAGGGAGATCTAGCCTGTTAAACCTAGTGGACATGTTTGAGACAGTCACCAATGACCTGGATGAGGGGAAATCTATGTGTACAGCCTACCTGGACTTAGGCAAATCATTTGACACTACCGCCGCTCAGCCGTCATTGACAAACTCACCCAACAAGGCATCAACCGTTATATCATTAGAGGGGTTGTTCACTGCCTCAGTGATAGAAGCCAATATAGTCAAAATAGGGGAATCCACCTCCAATAGAGATGTGACCAGTGGAGTTCCACAGGGTGTAGTCATGGGTCCTTTACTGTTTGGAATCCATTTCTGCAAAGTACAAGCACAAAGTAAATTGCTTGTGGCTGACAAGGTTTGCTGATGCCTGCAACCTGGTAGCAGTCACAGAATCTCCAAAGTATGTTAACATCCTACACAAGGGTCTTACTTGAACAAATGATTGCTGCCAAAGTCATGGCCTTAAAAGAAATGCAAATATATGTAGTATCATTGCTTTTGGAAACAGCAATGTTCCTGCTAAGTACCACACCAATAGCAACACCTGACATACATACTCAGGGTTGGGAGACCTGGGCACACAGGTTGACAGCTAACTTACCTTAGATCACCATGTCTCCACACTGATAAGAATGGCATTCTATCATGCTCAGGTAATAAGTGATGGCATTGTCTCCAGAAAAAGACAACATTATAACCTCCATGTACTTTTCCCTCAGCAAACCAATAGTTGAGTGCAGTGGCCCTTTTGGTATGTATATTTCCAAGCACCTGCAGCAATTGGAGAGACCACATAGGTTCCCCACAAGGGGAATTCAGGTCTTTAGCATCTGCCCACAGGGATCATCTGATATCACTGTCACTTTAGTGTGTGTCATAGAGACTACTCAGAGGTGATCTCTGCCTTGAATACGAGGCAATCTGTGGCCCTGCTGTATTGGAAATGCTGCGTATCTGTAAGTCAAATGGTACACAGGTTACTTTCTGTATAGACCTTAACCTGGTATGTGACATTAATACAGCCTGATGGAGGGAGGTAATTGTCTACCAGAGTTTAACTCACTTTGGAACAGACTCCCACATCATGTCAAACAGAGCATCTCATTGGCCCTCTTTGGATGCAGTCTGTACAGTTGAATAGGTGATTGTAATTTCACCACAGCAGTTCCACCTTTGTCCCTCTTGGACTGAGGCATAGGTGCTGATCGTGTAAATAAGGGTAGCAACTTGGGTAGGACTTTAAGGATAGTAGGGCCATTAGCTAATACATTCCAATAAGCCAATGATCCCATAGGGTGATGTAAAATGCTCTGACTAACATCCACACACACAAACTTGGCTGCAGTGAGAATAGTACCACAACCTATTTATGTCTATAAAACACTGCACAGCACACAAACACACACACCAAGTTTGCTGGAATGATATTAGAACCCCTATCTATCTGGTCTTACACACTACAGATCACAGTGGATAACACGAGTGCCATGGCTTAAGTCTGAAATTAGCATGGCTTTAGGTAGTCTTACGGTAGATTACATTGGCAGGCTTTATGGAGGACAAGAGTTTGGAGTCCTGCATCATCTGCTAGGCCCAAAACAATGCAAAACCCTGTCTGTTTGTAAGTCAGTGCGGGATTTATATTTGTTTTAGGAAGTTACACATATACATCCGAACACAGCAAGTTGGCTGGAATGAGATTAGAACCCCTACCTATCTAGGCTTACATACTACAGATCACAGTACTTATCACACTCATGCCATGGCTTAGTCTGACATTAACATGGCTTTAGGTAGTCTTAAGGTAGATGATATCAGCAGGCCTGGTGGAAGATGAGAGTTTGGAGGTGTGGATCAACTACATGAGCCAAAAAGCACAAAGCAGTGCCAGTTTTGAAGTCAGAGTAGTATGCCCACTTGCTCTTTGGGGAGATACACACACACACACACACACACACACACACACACACACACACACACACACACACACACACACACACACATACACACACACACACACACACACACACACACACACACACACACACACACACACCAAGTGGGACAGAGTGAGATTAGACGTCCTACTTATCTAGGCTTACATACTACAGATCATACTACTTAATCGATGCAGCATGGCTCAAGCCTGCTTTGCAAATGACTGCAGGTGAAGTAATACTAGAGAATATAAACAAAGCCTGTGTTGCACAGCTTGGGAGGCCTGCAGAGTCACATTGCTGTCATCTGCAGCTAATAGCCTAACAGTCAGAAAACTGTTTTGTAGCCCAGCTATATGACAACAGTGCCCATATTGGGCATATCTGCCTATTTGCATTTTGTTGGGCATGCTGTGGCAAAACTAAATTACCCCTGTCAGTGAATGTGCACACAACATAATACATTACACAACTTATTCAGTTGTTGATGTATGTGTGGTGAAATCCAGCAGACACAGGGGGCTGTAGTGAATATGGGTGTTGTTACTGCCATAGATAAAAACATATGGCTTGACAATGTATGTACGTATTCATATACAATGCAATACATTTTCAAGGTTTCCACTTGCTGTAATAGGGTGACATGGTATGACTCACCACTGTCCAGATGTTTGCAACAGTACACAGGTTTGACTGATACATATGTGTGTTTCATATGAAATTGTGGTTTGCTGTCAGATGTAATATCATTTACACATGATGTGAAAGAAGACTGCCAGAACTCTACTGTACTTGTAGACACCTTTCTGACATTATTAACTCTAAGTTTGAATTTGGAAGGAAACTTTCAAATTCTGCTTGCAATGGCAGCTACACCAGTATGTTAAATGATTTGGACTATTATTTATACAAGTATAAAATGTTGGGTATGGACAACTCCTATTTAAAGTATTGTTTGGACTTGAAAATTGTGCCAAAAGGATTGAGAGTTTGCAAGTACCCAAACAATGTTGTCGAGGGTACGGATTTCCATCATGACTTGTTGAGAGCATTTGATCAATGTGGATTTGACATCATGAAAGCTATAATAAAAAACAATGTAGGTGAGATGAAGAAATTGCATGAGAAAATTGAAAGGGTTAACAAGGGTATTACCAGTGACTTGTTGTTTAAAGTGGAGGAAGGAAATAAATAAATAAATAAATAAATATCAAAAGTTATTAAAGAATTTAGAATTTAAATGTATAGAAGTGCAGAACAGGAAGGTAAGAAAAAAGGGAAAATTGAGAGGGACACCAAAGAATACAAAAACAAAATACAATATCCCAAGCCTAAGAGTTGGGCTAATGAAGGGAAGTCATGTTGGGTTAGAGAACCTTATGAAGGGGTGGTAAGGGATGAGGTTTTTCCTACATGAAAATGAGTATGAGTGTCCCGAGTTTCCTCCACCTAGGAGATCAGAAAGACTTATGGAAAAAGAACCTGTAGTTTATAACTCAAACTACAAGGGCAGGGGCTGGGGACCTCAGGTGAGGAAGGGAAAGGGATGGAATTAACAGATTTTATAATACAGGAAGGCAGCAAATGGACTTACAAAGATTTTAATGTATTTAATTACTCTGATATTGTAGTTGACAAAACCCTTTTTGATTTGTTTTCCAAAGGCTTTGGGTTCATACCAAAGCAGAGAACAAATATTTTTAAATTATTAGTAGATGTGAAAATGTTTTTGAGAAAGAAAAATCTGGAAATAATTTTAAACGGAAAGGCAAGTAATTTAAATCAAAACAGCTTGGCACGGAGTAGCACTTTCAACCCACCTTTACACCCCCAATTGAGGAATTTTGAGTTAACAATAATAATAAACAAGGAACACAGCTCACTGCCAAAGACGTTCTCACCAAAACCAGAAAATGAAGTAGATAAGAAGTGAGAACAGTCACCACGATAAAGCTTCTTCAGCTCAAGTAAAATTCAATAGGCAATCACCATGTAGAATAAAAACTATTTATTTTAGAACAAAGAATAAGCGCTTTCACGTAGTGCAAGCTACGCTTCATCAGATACATTTACACAAAACAATTCCCATTTATATATCTGTCCTTTTATGGCTCATTAATTCAATTGCTTATTCGCACCTTAATTAATAATGAAACTTGATCCACAGTGCATTATCAGCCATGCGCTTCCCTTCAATGCTACTCCAAAATTAAGTACTGCCTTTCCTTATATTAAAAACAAACACTCAACCCTATGTGAAACATAAATAAAAAATGGTAATAATCACAACATGATCTTAAAAAACTAAATGAACTAAATTGTTCAATGTATACCATAACTCGTTACTCACATACAAACATTCCCACGTGTATTGTTTACTTCAACAAGCCCCATTCCTTCGCTGGTATCAAGTTATTGTAACTTGAGATAAATCCAGTCTAACGTGTAAGTATAACATATTTTCAATGGATTCATTACTGATCGAACTCTTAATCCAAATGATTTCCCATTGGAGTGTATGTCATGTCAAAACGTGAACATTGGATGCCGTTAGTTTAGAAACTAATACCCGGCTCCTGTTTACGTATCCAGTCACATGTTGTTTCTACGCTGGTGTAAGTCTGCTGTGGCCATGGATTGAGAAATACACTTCAGGGTCCTAACGCCACTGTATTAGAGTGTGGTTAGGGGGTTAGTCATTGGATTAACCTCAAACTGTGTTTCCTGGTACAGAAAATCAAGAGTGGTTAAACGAATGGAAACACTCAGAAACCTAGATGGTGGCGACTATCAATATGTGGAAATTCACAGTTAAAAATGCAGTTTAAAATGTGAACACCACATTTACTGTTCTGATGTATATATACACCTGATTCTACAATCACGTCTATGTACATCACAATGTGGTACACAATAACCATAAAAGTATCCATAAAAATCAGGGATCATAAATTCCATTAGCATGGGGGATCCTCTATATAAATCCCAGACCTAAAACTAAGTAGCAATCCTTTCCTTCAATGTTTAATGCTACAACATAAGTTAACTAAAAGTCTTATCTCATAGACTATAGTAAACATGGATATGATGAAAGCTGATATTCAAGTCCCAAAGTAAATAAATTAATAAGACAATAAAAAATCATGGTCTGTCAGTTCATCTACATTCAAACAACAAATAATGATTAAAGGTCAAAAACATGGATAAGAGCCTATATAAAGCATTACTTTCTTTCAATCAACACAGGTTTTAATGAAATACTGTTATTCAATCCCGGTGGTAAGTGTGCCGCTAACCTCAGGATCCAGTACAGCTCAGCTTTAGCTAAGATATTCTCTATGTCACCCCCTCTCATAGTCACTGTAACTATCTGTAAAACCCTAAATGTAAAAAAGTGCAAATGGCATGCCTTTGCATGCCTGGCTAACGCATTAGTTTCTTCCTGCTTGCGAATATCGTATAAATGATCATAGATACGATCCCTCAATTTCCTCTTGGTCAAACCTACATAAAATGCTGTACAGAGGGAACATGTGGCTAAGTAGATCACATTCTTAGTGTTACAATCAGCATAGTGATTAGGTTTAAAAACATAATCCATATTAGGGTGTTGATAGACCTGTACCTTACTAAGGTTATTGCACCTAGGGCAATTAAGGCAGGGGTATGTACCTTTGTTTACTATATCTCCCAATAGTAAATTATTGGGTTTCCTCACATTAGTGACATGTTGGTCATTACACAGTAACATCTTAAGGTTATCACTATTCTTGTAACAGAACTTAGGTATAGTCCCTACCACATCTCTAACTTGTTTATTCACAGTAAGAACATTCCAGTTCTTCCTTATCACTTGCCTAATCCTTTCTATCTCACTGGTATATTTCGTGACATAGCTCATCCTATGACCATAAGTACTGGAACTAGGAATTGCTTTATTTATATGTCGACTCAATAACACCGAGTCTTCCTTACTTACAGATTCGGTGTCTCCAATAACCTCCTGTCTTATTTTCTTAACCATAGCCATATCATAACCTCTGTCCTTGAACAGAAGCTCCATAATATCAGCTTCTTTTAATAAGTCATATTTATCTTGACAAAGTCTAGACACTCTAATGAATTGGCTTTTCACTATGCCCTGAAAGGTGTATGCCGGATGCATGCTATCAGGCACTAGTAACGCATTTTTCCATACGGTTTTCCTGTATAGTGTAGGCATAATTTTACCTCCATCAGTAAGCCTCAGCGTGACATCTAGAAAGTTGACCTGTTGATGTGAACTCTCTACCGTGAATCTTAAAAAGTCTGTAGTGGTTTGTAGATATCTCAGAAAACTATCAAAACTTTCTTTCGTACCTTCCCATACTATAAGTATGTCATCTACAAACCGTTTATAATATTTTATACATTTCGAAGACTCATGGGGAAACAAAAACAACTTCTCCCACCAGTAGACTACCAAATTGGCATAGGTGTTGGCACAGGGGGTGCCCATGGCTACCCCCCATGCCTGCAGAAAACACCTATCGCCAAACATGAACACATTGTTATTAAGAACTATGTCTAGTAACTGACAAACTAGTATAATCCTGTCATTAGAAAAATTGGTTTCCGTGTGAAGTAATTCCCTAATGTACTGTATCCCGATTTCATTCGGGATGGAGGTAAACAACTTTTCTACATCCATAGTAATCAGGAGATATTGTGTGTTCCTCATTTCTAGATGTAGATCATTGAGGCTCTCTAGCAGTTGATATGTATCTTTTAAGACAGTAAAGCAAGTGTTAACAACAGGTCGTAAAATGTTCTCAAGGAAGGTGGAAATATGGGAAGTTATCCAACCTTCACCTGCTACAATCGGTCTCATCGGTATGGGCCAAACCTCCTTATGGATCTTAGGAAGCCCCTTCAAAATAGGAATAACCGGACAGGATTTCAGAAAATATTCATACAATTCTACACTAATTTGTCTACATAACAACAGGTCATAGATGGTATCTTTCGCTGTTTGAATAATGGCTGACACTTGCTGGGTGGATATGCTTTTATAGGTCCTTATATCTGATAGTAACTCCCTCATACACTTCACATATTCATCTGTGTCCATCACCACTACTCCCCCCCCTTTATCAGCAGGTTTCACTATCATCCTTTTATCTTTCTTCAACCTAGCCAAGGCATGACTCTCATTACTATTAAGGTTATAAAACCTCCCTTTCTTACTCTGTATTTCAGAAAACAGTACATAAAAATCTTTTTCACATAAGTCCAAAAAGCATTCCACCAACGGATGCATCGGTGGCATAAAAGTGCTTCTGTTCTTGAAAAATGTCAGAGGTTCAGTCACACTATCATTCTCATTGTCATTAGAAAAAAACAGCTTCAGGCATAGCTTCAGGCATACACGCCTACAAAACAGTCTCAAGTCCACAAGAGACTCCTCTAGTGATGATCTTGCTGCTGGAATAAAAGTAAGCCCTCTGTTAAGAAGGCTAAGCATACTTTCATCAAGGCAAGTACTAGAAAAATTGAAGACCAAAGAAGTCAATACCTGGTCTTCCTGTTTGGCGCGTTCTTTTCCTCTGAGTACTTGCGTTTTCTCGGCCCCCTGCTGTTGGAACGTCCCCTTTGCTTTTGGATAAATTTCCTTTGATACGGTAAAAAAGAGGGAGTGGTAGCTCCTTGGATACTATTACTCTTGGGTATGGCTCCTGGGTTGCGGTGCCCTTGTAACGCCTCTTGATTCGGAGGGGGTGTATCAACAATCGATATCTCAAAGGGATCCAAACTGTTGACCCTAGTAGAGGATACCTCAGTCTGTACAATGTGGTTGACATTCGTTTCCATCAATGTCAAATTGTTTGGAACTTCCAAACAATCTCTCATGTCGTTTGAAGATATTACATTTTGTGTGGAATTAGAACGACCATCTTGACTTCTTGGCCAAACAAATACATGACCATTTTGGAAATCCAAAAAATCTCTCCTTAACTTGCGTTGTTTCGTCTTGCCAGGTCTATCACTGAAAGACTTCACCTGTGTTAAGATCAGACAAAGTTTCTCTTTACAGTAATCTGAGGTAAAACGTTCTGTTAGCCTCTGATATAACATGTCTGTTTTGCTACGAAGGTCAGTCTCTAGTGGCAAAAAGTATTTAAGCAATAATTTCACATAGTCAAAGCCTAAATTAATGTTCAAGTCTTGCCACTGTTTAAGTAAGGATGGATGTGAGTCCCCATACGTAGGCATGCAGAAAACCCGCATGCCTCTGGGGACTACCTTATGAAACAAACAGGCCTCCAGATGTAGTCTCTGCCACAGGTACCTTTGTATTTGATAAAGATTGTCCTCCAGTATTTTTACTTGGTCATGGAATTCCTTCAAGTTCTCACCAGTTTCCAGCGGTAGTCCTAATGCTCCGGCTTCCTTGAGATCCAGCGACAATAAAGGGTTGGATTCTTGTATAAATAGACCCGTCCAAAGACGAGTCGTGTCCCTCGACTCTGGAACAGAAGCAGCACCGATATTCAAACCATCCATCGTGTGCGTTGAGTTGTGAACAAAAGACAGATGCAAATAATAAACAAGGAACACAGCTCACTGCCAAAGACGTTCTCACCAAAACCAGAAAATGAAGTAGATAAGAAGTGAGAACAGTCACCACGATAAAGCTTCTTCAGCTCAAGTAAAATTCAATAGGTAATCACCATGTAGAATAAAAACTATTTATTTTAGAACAAAGAATAAGCGCTTTCACGTAGTGCAAGCTACGCTTCATCAGATACATTTACACAAAACAATTCCCATTTATATATCTGTCCTTTTGGCGGGCTCATTAATTCAATTGCTTATTCGCACCTTAATTAATAATGAAACTTGATCCACAGTGCATTATCAGCCATGCGCTTCCCTTCAATGCTACTCCAAAATTAAGTACTGCCTTTCCTTATATTAAAAACAAACACTCAACCCTATGTGAAACATAAATAAAAAATGGTAATAATCACAACATGATCTTAAAAAACTAAATGAACTAAATTGTTCAATGTATACCATAACTCGTTACTCACATACAAACATTCCCACGTGTATTGTTTACTTCAACAAGCCCCATTCCTTCGCTGGTATCAAGTTATTGTAACTTGAGATAAATCCAGTCTAACGTGTAAGTATAACATATTTTCAATGGATTCATTACTGATCGAACTCTTAATCCAAATGATTTCCCATTGGAGTGTATGTCATGTCAAAACGTGAACATTGGATGCCGTTAGTTTAGAAACTAATACCCGGCTCCTGTTTACGTATCCAGTCACATGTTGTTTCTACGCTGGTGTAAGTCTGCTGTGGCCATGGATTGAGAAATACACTTCAGGGTCCTAACGCCACTGTATTAGTTTTGACATGACATACACTCCAATGGGAAATCATTTGGATTAAGAGTTCGATCAGTAATGAATCCATTGAAAATATGTTATACTTACACGTTAGACTGGATTTATCTCAAGTTACAATAACTTGATACCAGCGAAGGAATGGGGCTTGTTGAAGTAAACAATACACGTGAATTTGTATGTGAGTAACGAAGTTATGGTATACATTGAACAATTTAGTTCATTTAGTTTTTAAGATCATGTTGTGATTATTACCATTTTTATTTATGTTTCACATAGGGTTGAGTGTTTGTTTTTAATATAAGGAAAGGCAGTAGGAGTAGCATTGAAGGGGCTGATAATGCACTGTGGATCAAGTTTCATTATTAATTAAGGTGCGAATAAGCAATTGATTCAATGAGCCCAAAAAGGACAGATATATAAATGGGAATTGTTTTGTGTAAATGTATCTGATGAAGCGTAACACGTGAAAGCTTTTATTCTTTGTTCTAAAATAAATAGTTTTTATTCTACATGGTGATTGCCTATTGAATTTTACTTGAGCTGAAGAAGCTTTATCGTGGTGACTGTTCTCACTTCTTATCTACTTCAATTTTGAGTTAACGGTGGAAAAAGAATTAAGGGCTGGTTTGATACACAATTTTGTGCACCCTAATTTAACAACGCAGGAAAATCAAGTTCTTAGAGACTTAAGTAAAAATGGGAATTTAAGAGTAATGAAACCAGACAAAGGTGGGGGTGTTGTACTTATGGATCATATTCTATATGAAGGTAAAATGATGGAAATATTGAATGACACAAACAAATATTCTAGAATTTCCTTAAATGAAATCAACATAGCCTATAGGAAAATTCAGGTTGCCTTAAATGATTTATTGATGGAAGGACTAATTGACATTAAAACTTATAAATATTTGCATGTTGAAAAGCCTAAGGTTCCTTCCATCTTTGGGATCCCTAAAGTGCATAAAGACATTAATGACCCTCCCTTACGAGCTATAGTTTCAGCAAATGGGTCAGTAACAGCACCTTTAGCAAAGTTTGTTGATGTGAAGGTGAAAGGTTTGGTTTTGAATAATATAAATATTTTAAAAGACTCTTGGGACTTCTTGAGGAAACTACAACCTAACTTGTTCGATGAGGAAATGGCTTTTGGGACCTTGGATGTAGTGGATTTATTCACTAGTATACCACATGATGTTGGTATGGAGTGGTTTGAGGAGATGTTGATTGGATACAAAGACATTACTCAAAGTGAGTTTAGGACAATTTTGGTCCTGATGGAAATGGTACTAAAAAATAATTTTATTTTCTTTCAAGGGGAATACTTTAAACAAGAAAAAGGAGTGGCCATGAGGGCACATTGTGCCCCCACTTATGCTAATATTGTCATGGCATATTGGGAAAACAAATACTTGTTAAAGTCCCCTTACAAAAGCTTTTGGACACTATTTGGAAGATGTTTAGATGACCTATGTTTTTTATGGATAGGTAATCAAAATAAATTTGACGAATTTGTTGAATACCTTAGGGGTACAACTGAATTTTTTGATTTTACTCACAAATTTGATAAACAAGAGCTTATTTATTTAGATGTTAACAGCAAGAAAAATAATGGAAATTTTGTATCCAGAATCCATAGGAAGGAAACCTTCTCAAATTCTTACTTACCCTTTACTAGTTCCCACCCACTACACCAGAAGAAAGGGGTAATGAAAGGGCAACTTGTTAGAATGTGTAGAATGACCTCTGACGATCAAACTTTTACAAGTGAAGTAATTAAATTGAAAGAGTTATTTTTAAATAGAGGGTACCCCAGTGATTTATTTGACAAAACACTGAAAGAGGTATCAGAAGAAAGGAAGGTCAAGTTTGCCCCAATCTTGGGGAAAACATCTCCTCAGAAAGGAAAAGATGAAGAACTGAATATTGGTTTGGGTAAGGAGTATAACTCTGGGTTTGTCACTACCTACGATGGTCAGTCAGGTGTGGTGAGGAGGGTAATGGATAGGGAATGGAGTAACTTTTCTAAAGTATCAGATTTAAAACACACCTTTGATGAACCTTTAACATATATTTATCGTAGGGGGAATACTATAAAAAATTTCCTAGAAAGGGGTTCCAACAAAATTAAACAAGAAACATCTACTAGAGAAAAGAAAGGGCTGTACAAATGTGGTAGGTGTAAATACTGTACCCACCTCAAGACTGGGGATTCCTATTATCTGGAAGCTAGAAAAAGGAATGCACTGTTAAACACCTATGTCAATTGCAATACAAAAGGGATTATATATTTGGCTACCTGTAAGGAATGTCAATCCTTTTATGTGGGCAAATGTGAGAGAAAATTAAAACAAAGAATTTACGAACACTTATATGACATCAGGAACAAATGTGAAAATAATGCATTATACAAACACAGTACGACATGTAAAACATCTGGATTTCAGTTTTTTGTACTTGAAGTAGTTCCAATGGATCCCAGGGGTGGTATGTGGGAGACATTGGTCGAATACAGGGAATTATACTGGCAGCTAATATTAGAAGCTAATAGACCTCCTGGTCTTAATGATATGATTTCACTAGCGCCAGTATTGAAATTAAGATCTGCCAAACTGTAAATGCCTTTATTTAATGTTTTTACCAATAATTTTGAAACTAATTTTACACTGCTTAGTGTAAAAAAATGGCAGGAATTTATAATCTACAGTATTTAATCAGAAGTAATGGTTAATTTTGTTTGTTTTTTTCATCAGTATGTTTTTAGCCACATGAGGGAGCTAAAGAACATACATTTTTTTATTAAGCTAGCACTACTAGTTTAATTTAGTTTTTAAATGGTTTTAGGTAACTAATTTCTGTATTTATTAGTATGTAAATGACAGAGTATTTAAAGGAATGTGTTATTTATGTTTGAACACAAGCGTATTTATGGACATTTGTGTTTTATTTCTACTTTTAGAAGTGAGTGATGTTCATTTGTTTTTAGTTAATGACATCTTTTTTCCCATTGGATTATTGAATGAATGAAGTTATATATAAAGTGGATGTGTGGGATGTTTTAATCATCTGAAGAAGTTGATGACGAAAACGTTACTTATATGTGCTTTGCGTTTATGTGTGTTATTCGTCTATTAAACGGAGCGAGGGTATCCAACTTGGTTGGTGGTGGTGCTTCTTTGTTTATTGGTTTACTATTGCACCATTTAGCCATTTTTTTCTGTGGTTTATTGTGGTTTGCTGTCAGATGTAATATCATTTACACATGATGTGAAAGAAGACTGCCAGAACTCTAAACTTCAGCTATCCCAATAGCCCTCCAATTGCAACACATGTTATTATACACATTTCCACATATTTGTTAGGGCATTATCTAATGTTGAGCCCTTCCTTTTGGTCCTTTGTCCCTTGTAAGTGTCGTAGTGCAGCTTTATTCTACATGATCTGGGTATGTAGGGCAATACAGACATACGCACACATATATATGCATATATATGTGTGTGTGTGTACATATATATATATATATATATATATATATATATATAGACACACACACACACTCTCACACACACAAACACACACACACATTTTTTTAAACAAAATTGTGCGAGGAGCAATGGATTTGCATTCTGCTTAACTAAATGTATGGGCATACACAGTCTCATTTTTTTTCTTGTTTGCACATTGCTAATCTGCAAGCAAATGGGCAGTGCATTGCTTACCTCAGAAAGTTAATGTTCCATAAACTGACTCCAGTCCACATCTAGCTGTATTTCAGGCCAGGATTATATTATGATTAGAAGAACTTAAAGCTGGATCTACCTATGTACTCAGGTCCATAAATGAATCTACAGCTTCAATCACGGTGCACTGTATGTAATATTCAACTTTCTATTTATGTCTTCCAAATGTCATATGCTTAATTTGTGATATATTTATCAGCATATTGTAATCCTGTGACCACATGGTCAATTTAGTCAAGTTATTTAGCAAACATGCCAACACATGTAATCAGTATATCCAATTTCAAGTAGTCTGCATACAGACTGTAGAACAACTCATATGAAATGGATAGGTCTAAAGAGAAATCTGAACATGTTTGAGCCTAGGACAGAGCCCTGTGGGACACCCTGACAGTAACCAATTATTTCACTTGTCCAATTGCTCTATATGATACTTGCCATGTCCTATATGTAAGCCATGCAGCTATCCATCTTATCAAGAGTGCATCAGTACCTAGTTGTTCTAATTTATTGAACAGTGTTTTGTAAATTACATCACAGCACAATTGTTCATTCATAGCTGTTATTATATTGTCATAGTACATCATGTTGCAGGTGGTACTTTGATCTATTCTCAGCATATCCATGCTGATATATGGTTTCAAGTCCCAACCTTTACAATTCTGATACTGAGTAACCCAGTGTTACCAAAAACTTTTTAAATAAGTTTTGGATATGCAGCGCAGATGCAAATGTGTAATTGATTTATGAAATAGGTTAATACTAGTACAGCACACACAGAGTCACAGTCTGCAAAACAATAGTTATTACTCCTTAGCATGCCAAATATCTGTATATCTCAGGATTAGAACCCTGAACACCATCACACCAGCTACACGCCTTAGTCCTTTGACCACAGAGGCTGCTAGGCAGACAGGGGATCATTCATCACACCATAACCTTCATAAATATGTACTTTACTATTTTCAGTTAGCTAACACGTAATATGTAAGTTCAAATTATACATTACTGCCCTGATGCTGTGTGTAATACTAAGTATGTGAAATGCTCATACAGCATAGATGATTTATTGTTAGGGCAGTTACAAGGGGACAGTGCTGTTTTGAGGGGTGAGGAACAAAAGCCCATGTTCTGCTAGGACACGCACTAGTCTATCATCTAACCTCATTTTCTAACATGTCCCTTGAATGAAGTACCAGTAATCTGTTACAGTAGGACTGCATGATAATTCCATGCATGAGGCCTACCGATTACAAATGGTGACATGTTAGTGTGAAATAGGTAGGTGTCTGTAGTCCCATGTGGATGTAATTTCTGTCCAAATAGCCGAATATAGTTGCCTGCATAATGTACCCGGTCCATAGCTATAATGACATAACTTAACAATCCACTGTACTACTCTGTAGGTATGGACTTACCTTGCAAGTGCAGCAGTTGACACTACTGTAATTCAGGGATGACTCTGTCTGATGTGAGCAGTACACAGCCAATACATGGATAGGTACAGGATGTGTGATTTAGGTTCATAGGTTGGTATTAGGCTATCGACCCTAAGGCCTATAGATGTCTAGCCATAACAATTCCCTGGCTATTTTTTCCCACACTATTTACTTCCTGGACCCCTGTCTAGCAGGGTGACTGACGTGATCACCAGGGTGAATTTCCTTTCTCCCATCCAATTGTCAAGGTTCCTTTTGAAGAGGGCCAAAGAGGCGTTCTGCTTGACAAGTATGGGCAGTCTATTCCAGAGTCTGGGGAGTCTCTGGGTCAGGAACCTATCCCTCCAGCATGTTTTGTTTATTGTGATGACAAGGTTTAGATCCCTGGAGCATGTGGCTCTGAGGGATTAGGATTTCTTTAAGTGTAGCATGTCCAATAGCTCTGGCTGGCATCAATTTTAATGTTGTATGTGAGTAGGAGTAAGGTGTTAGCCCCTATGTTTGCAGTGAAAAAACTATGCATTGTCTCTTTGCTAAAGCCAGGGAATACTTAGCATGCCTACATCTGCCTACAGAGACATCAGCAGGGGGTTCCTCCTCCGAGTCCACCTCTGACTGTGGCTGTAGTGACCTAGGCACTGGTGGGGAGGCTATGTATTCCTTCCCTTTGCTGATTCTGCTGCAGCTGTTTCCAGAAGATCAGACTGTGTAGCATAGAACATACTGTGAATATCTGTATGCATGTAGCTGGAGTATACTGCAGGGCTCCACCAGATATATTGAGGCATTGGAACCATGACTTCAGAAACCCAAACACACACACTATGATGTTCCTAGTTTGTGTGCATGCCTCATTATGGCATTTTTCTGTTGGTGTGTATGGATTTCTGATGGGTGTCATCATCCATATTTCCTGGGCATAGCCATTATCCCCCAGTAAATGGCCCTGTGGGATGCCCCCTAGCAAACATCCAGACCAGCTATGATGTGTGACCGATATGGACATTGTGATAACTGCCAGGGTTGCCAGCACACACATTCATGATAATCCCCTGGGCGTTGCACACCACTTGGCAGTTGATGGAATGGTATCCCTTGTGGTTAGTGTAGATTGTACCCTGCTCACCTGGTGAGTGGCTTGATGTGTACACGAGTGCAAGTTGTAGCACCCAGTACTTCAGGGCAGTGTGATGCATGGTAGAAGTTTTGCATACTGCTGGCCCTCAACACAGGGTCAAGGGGAAAAGATATGTGCTCACTGGCATGTCGGAGCATAGCATCCAGAAATTGGTGGAGTATCCTGGATGCAGATGCCTGTGACACCCCCATCACATCCCCAGTTGGTCTTTGAAAAGTACCTATAGGTAGTATCCTAAGGGCTACACACACCTTTGTTTCCAGTGGGATGGGTTCCCCTGTGTTAACTCTAGCTCTGAGTTGAGGGCAGCAGAGCTCAGTGAGTTCTTTTAAAATGTTCCTGTCCACCCTGTAGTGCTCTACAGTCTCCATTTCACGTAGCTCCTGGAAGGTTAGGGGGAAACACCCCA
>NC_056741.1:1514970525-1515155525 GCF_019279795.1 Protopterus annectens
ACTAGGACTTCATACAAACTACAGAGGAGTACAGTGAAAGGGAAAAACCTCTGTGCCATAACTCTCTCCTTCCTAGAGCTAACCACTTTCCAAGAGCTCTTCAGTTTTTAAAGTTAAAGGGACAGAATGGTTGGTTTTAAGTTCTCCAAGGACACATTGTTTTTTGACTCCTTACCAGCTCTACCTAGAAATGAAGAACCTTTTATCTTAGCTCAGAAAGTGCCTTCTATGATAAACATCACTGTGCCACCCAAAATACTTTGCAGAAGTTTAATGTTTTGCAGCCACTGTCATCATATCTTATTTTTGGCTTCTTCCCTATTATTTTGTTAGCTTAATGGCTTAAATTTACCCATTTGCTTTCATTTTTGTTTGTTTATATAGAGATTTTACTTCTACCCTGATCAGAAGTTCCCATTTCATTTAGAAGTTCCCCTCACTTGTCAGGAGAATTCAAGCCACCGGGGGGTGAGGGTGGGAATGGGGTAAGAGTTCCATTTTTGTAAAATTCATTTTCTTGAAACTAAATAAGGAGTTCCTGTTATCCTGTCAAATTGTTTATAAAACAGAAGTGATTTAGGAATGAAGGTGTTCTTACCAATATTAATTTACTAGATTTAACTTTCAGAAACAACTCAGGAAGTTGTTACAGCAAAATTGCCCTTCACATCAGCAAACCTATTCAAAAGGATTTAACAAGATTACTTAGCCCTCTTCGATTATGGGAATGGGGGAAGGAGAATTTTACTAACTGGGGTGACTGCAAGTAGGGACACAGAAAATAGATAAGAGGAGGCTGAATTTTATTGTATAAGATTAACAAAGGAACCAAGGTATTAAGAGCAAATACCTATGAAAGGAAAGGTGATATAGCAGTGTGAGACTAAGCAGAACTAGAAACTGCTATCCCTACCACACCAGAGTCTAGGCAATTTGGATCTTATATCCCATTTCAAAAGAATCATTTTCTTAGTTACAATCATTTGCTTCCCTAACATTTCTGACAAAGTACTATGTAAGAAATGTTTAAAATATGCCAAACCATTTCACAATTACACTCTCTCTTTCCCATAATAGCTCTGCAATTGCTATCTGAGGAAAACAAATCCTATGACGTGTGTTTGGGGTATAAAAATACCTTTGCAAATAATTTCATGTAAAAATTGTAAACTTTCTAGAATTTGTTACATACTTGGGAGCCTACAGATGTCCTCCCACTGTTCCTTTGTATATTACCTTTCCATTCTCTCTTTCCAATGTTTCTTCTCATCAATTTTCATAGTTATTCAATATTTCATATGCCTTATTAATTATCCATTTTTAACAGTAACTTCTGTCTAGGGTGAACTAAAAACTCATCAGAGTTGATCTTTTACTTAACCCCTCCTTATCTCTTTCTCTTTTCCTGTACTCTGAAATGGGGTTTTGATATTTTCATCTCAACTAAGCGGTCTTCGATGATCTGGGGTTTATATATTTATATATGGACCTACTTCAGACTATCGAACCTCATACCATCGAAACCTGCTTCATCAAGATTACAATATTGAGTCTTCATTTCCACAAAACCTTAAATCAGCAAAAACATTCACCAGGAAGGGAACTACTTGGCCACCTTGGAGGTATTTCCCTTTTCCCCACAATAATAAGATCTTGCAGTTAGTATATATTTAGGGGGGGGTGTGGGGGTAAAGCACCCCACTTTGGCAGGTTTTCATCACTTCGTTGTGTGTATGTTGTTCTGGTGGCTGAGTGGTTACTTTCCCAATGAAAGTTTTTGCTGGTTTAAGGTTTCATGGAAATGAAGATTCAATATTGTCATCTCGATGAAATGGCAAACTTGGGAACGCATACACAAACTCACAAAGTTCTCCAATTCAGGATGGTGCTGGTAAGTTGACACACACTGGTGAAGAATGGTAAATCCCACTATGCAGCTCTGGAATAAATAAGTCCTTTCTTGTTCAAAGGTTATCCAAACAATTGTCACGTTCAAGCATCCAAATATAAATAGTGGACAAAAGGTAGAACTAAAACCAAACTGGACCAAACAGGGCCAGAAGTTTATTAAAACATTAAGCAACATGGTACAAAAATACTGCTTTTCGTCCTTTCACCATACAAAGACTTCTTCAGACAAATGGTTCTATACAAGAAACCAGCCTGTGTTATAAAGGCAATTTCAAATTCAAATTGTGCCCCTCCCCTGCTACAATCCGAATGACCTCATTTCCTGATCACAAAGCATTTGTCATTTCCTCTTCCTAGTTATACACCCATTCAGTAATATACACAATTCACTTGCAAGAACAAGAATAAGGTTAAAACATTAAAATGAAATGAATAAGAGTACAATGGGTAAAAATACACACAAGTAAATCCCCATTTCAAGTATAAAGTCACTAAACAAATATGAGTATTATGAACTACAAGAATAACAAGTCCAAACATACACATTTAAGCATTTAAACATTATGTCATTATATGATAAAGGTAAGGGGGGGAAGGGGGGAAAATGTTTGCGACATAATGATGACATAATGATGAACAACTCTGCTTTCTGTTGACTTCTAACATAATTTAATACTATAATGTATGAGAACCAGTCGATCATAAAACAATAAAAGGTAAAGCTTAAGATAACCATTTTGTGACAAAATATGCTAAAAATAAAATGATAAAATAATAATATAAATGTCACAAATATATATTATGTATGTATATTGAACATTGAAAATGAAGTGCGTATTTAAACATTATATGCTCTACCATTTCTGCATGTGGCACAATGAATGTCAGAGATAAAATAACCTATCTATTCAATGCTTTCAATTTCAAAATACTAGAAATAGAATATTGTTCATTAAGCCCTGGTACTGAGCAGGCTCTTGTACGAAGTTGCCACAACAATTCTAGTCTCTCTAGAAGCAGGCCGGTCCCCTCTATCATTGTGGACACATTCACCTATTACTCTAAAGCCAAAGGTATGATTCGAAAATGTCGCTGTGTGTCTAGCTAAAGCATTGGTCATGTTTCCAGTTTGTATACTATATAGGTGTTCATACACTCTTTCTCTCAGTCTCCTCTCAGTTTTACCAATATAGAATGAGGGGCATGCTTTACAAATAGCTACATATACCACATTCTTTGAATTACAGTTGAATTTACCTTGGCTGATGTATTTCCTATTTCTCAGTGTAAAATGTTTGCCTATGTCCATGTGAGTACAATACCTACACATATTGCATTTGTTCATGCCTAACATAGATGGCCTACAGTTATTCATTTTGCTTGTTTGCAAGATGCTCTTTGTATTTGCTCCCTTCCTGTATACTATTTTAACTCTGTTTGGTAGTGCACTTGGGAGTCTCTCTTCGTCTAATAAGACTTTCCAATTCTTGTTAATAATGTCTGAAATTTTGTAAGCATCCATACTAAATGTTGTAATAAAGCAAAAACTATTAATATCAGTATGTTCCTCCCTATTAAGTGGTTCACTTAACGTGTCACCTCCATTAGTTGTACTACTTAAATTTTCTCCCAAAAGTGGTATGTATATATTTTTCATGCGTTTCAATGATACTTCCCTTATAAGTGCATCCACCAAGGTAGGAGGATATTTCCTCCTCAAGAACATACCTCGCAACAATTCACACTCGAGGTCAGAATCAGTCTCCCTGGACACCATTCTAGCTGCCCTCACCAGTTGGCCTTTGACAACAGCTCTCTTATCAGTCACGGGATGGCAGCTAGAATAGTGTAAAAAGGAGTTTGAGTATGTTGGTTTCCTGTAGATCCTTGATACAAAGGTACTGGTTTCCAAGTCCTTTTCCAAGGTACATCAAGGTATGCAATTCTACTTGTATGGAACCTGTGTGTGAAGGATAAAAAGGCGGTGCTATCATTGAAATGGATGAGTAATTCATCTGCAACTTCAGAGTTGCCCTTAAGCAATATAAAAATGTCATCCAAAAATCGAGTGTAATACCTGATGTTGCTGGCCACCTCTAAATGGTGAAGTACATAAGTTCTCTCCCAGTGTGCCATCACCAAATTAGCGAAACTGGCCCCACAGGGAGAGCCCATCGCTACACCTATTTTCTGCACAAAATATTCCCCACCAAATGTAAAGTAGTTGTTATCCAACACAACCTCAAGTAGTTCACATAATAATGAAACCAACGCAGTTGTGGCCCCCATTTCGAGTAATAACTCCCTCACCCATTCGACCCCCGTGCTTTGTGGTATCGATGAATATAAGTCCTTAACATCTATAGTTAAGAAATTTAACTCTTGGTCGAATGGAATGGAGCTAATAGATCTCAAAAATGCCCAGGAGTCCTTACATATCTGTGGGAGCTGACATACAAATTTCTTTAAATGGTAATCTATAAATTTAGCTATTGGGTAAGTTATACTACCTCTAGCATCTATCAAGGCTCTCAATGGTGGGTCCGAAATAGATTTGTGAATCTTAGGGATCCCGAAAACAGTCGGGATCTTTGGAAATGCCATAAACAGAAAAATGTAAGTATCTTTGTCTATTCTAGCCTCTACAAAAAGTTCCTCAATCAGTGCTCTTATCCTGTTGTATGCTACATTCAATTCATTTTTAGAAACACTTTGATATGTATTAGTGTTAAGGATCCGCTTAATCCTATTATTGTAGTCTGGTACATCAAGTATAACAAGACCACCTCCCTTATCTGGTTGAACAATCCTAACATTGGTGGTCTGGATCAACTCTATACATTGTTTCTCTTCATTTGTAATGTTATTAGTAATTGAATTGTTACTAGGCTGTACATTATTCAAACTGTTAAAAATATCCCATTCGCATATTTTCTCAAACAAAGCTAATGATGTGTGCATTGGTGGACAAAAGGAACTAGACACATAAAGTGGATCAGGTGCTCCTTGTGAGGTTTTACTAGGACCAAATAAGAAATGCAAGTTGAGTCTTCTCATGAATAACTTTAAGTCCACCATAGTGTGTGCAATACTAGCTCTTGTAGCAGGTATAAATGTTTGACCCTTCGCAAGAAAATCAGCCATTATTTTGTCAACCTGAATGGTGGAAAAATTATAAATACAAAAGTCACCTTCTGAATTCTTGACAATTTCAGGTACTGAAACCAGTCCTGGATCAGGGTCGACGTCATGGGCATCTGTTGAAGATGGAAAAATTATTTCTTCCATGAGTTCGCATACTTCACCTGTTGACCCCACCTCAAATTGTAGTTCGAGGCAGGCATTGGAAAATTTTGCCCCTTCTCCTTAGTCCCTCTATTCCGGTTCCTGGTATCCGATGAAGGAATTGCCTTGTTGCCCTGAGTATGCTCACCCGCTACCTCGTTGTTCTCATTAAGGTTCACGTCATCCCCTTCGGTGTTATCATGTCGGTTCTCCATAGAATTGTCATTCCCCGATTGAGATTTGGGGGGGGGGATAAGCTGCATTCAAACGGTAAGCTTCTTTGTCTCTGTTTAGTTTCTTAATTTTGATAGATTTAAGTTTGACAAGATGCTGGTCAATGCTAGTAAAACAGCGCTCATAATCAAATTTATATCTAGAAAAATCCAAACTTGACTTTAGCTTTGAGTCTAATGCATTGAGTTCTTGCACTAATGAATCAGCCCATGACTGATAATGCTTAGATATTAAAGTCATTAGCTCAAAGCCATGTTTATCAAACAAAGAGATAAGGTCCTTATAAAAGTCAGTCCCCCCCACAAGGCCAGTTGGATACTGCCATGATCTCAGTCCTTTTGGGACAATTCTCTCACTGAGACATTCCTTAAAGTAAGCAAGTTCAACTTGTAGTTTCTTATATTTGTAAAGTTTGGCATCAAATTCTTTCAATAAGTTAGTTACTAGTTGCCCCTCGGGTTCATTAGTTTGAAGGTGTTGGTCATTGGTGTCATTAGTAAAGGACACTACAGTTCCTAACCACTCATCAAGGTTTAATGCAATAGGTTACCTCACGTGGTGCTGTTCATCACCAGTTCTTTGGATATTATTTCCGTCTAAACGTTGCATCCCAGACCCCTCAAATGGGGTCGAGTGAATAGACATGTCCAGGTTAGGGTTATTCATTGACAGGTCTATATTTTGGGTAAGGGGATTTGGGGGGTTTAAAAGTTCGCTAGTAATACGAGGGCTGTTATTAGTAGTAGAAAGCCCTCTTAACCCCTTGTCAGATAAAGTATCAACCCTCTCAATTAATAGTTCTACCTTTTTAGTTAATTTCTCCATCAAAGTAAACAGTACCTGTAAGTTGTTAGAGTTGTCATTATTCGGTTGACTTCCCTGCACCACTTCTGAATCCATGAAAACAGCAAACTTGAGAATGCATACACAAACTCACAAAGTTCTCCAATTCAGGATGGTGCTGGTAAGTTGACACACACTGGAGAAGAATGGTAAGTCCTGCTATGCAGCTCTGGAATAAATAAGTCCTTTCTTGTTCAAAGGTTATCCAAACAATTGCCACATTCAAGCATCCAAATATAAATAGTGGACAAAAGGTAGAACTAAAACCAAACTGGACCAAACAGGTCTCGATGAAATGGGTTTCGATGGTATGAGGTTCGATATTCTGAAGTAGCTCCGTATACAAATATATAAACCCCAGATCATCGAAGACTGCTTCGTTGAGATGAAAATATCAAAACCACATTTCAGTGAAAGACCGCAGCAATGAAGATCTTCCCAGGGTAAGTAATCAGTCATCCAAAATGTCACAAAACCTAAACCATACCACCCCTAACCCATCCAGGCAGGGGGCTGTGCCACCCAAACCCCCCAACTAAATATACCAAGTCCAAGATTGTACTACAGTTGGGAAAAGGGCAAAGTTTGCTTTCTTGGCTAGCACATTACTTACCCTGGGAAGATCTTCATTGCTCCAGTCTTTTGCTGAAATGAATTTTCGATATTTTCATCTCAATGATGTGCTCTTTGATAATCTGGGGTTTCGACGATCTGAAGGGTTTCGACGATCTGAAGGGGACCCATATATATATATATATATATATATATATATATATATATATATATATATGTATACACACACACACACACACACACACACACACACACACACACACACACACACACACAAGTGTGTTTCTGTGTGTGTGTATGTGTGTTTGTGTGTGTAGTAGTAGCAAACAGCTGAGGACTGTCTCTTGTAAGGAAATGCCCTTCAATGCTGTTTGCCTTTTATGGGAATCTAAAAGATAATTCAGCTCCCTTCATTAAGAAACTATTATAGTCCCAGTCAAAACACTAAATATGTCTTTCTTTACAGTATACATGAAAAAAGTGCCAGAGGTCCAGCATTAAAAATGGGTGTTAGTTGTGAAGCTGTTGTACTGAGCACTATTGCCCTTTTCTCCTTTGCAGGAGTGTGGTGCCAGTTCCTGGGAAAAACATCTAGTGTCACAACCTTATAATTAATCAGACAGGAAGTTCATGGGACTGTTTTTTAAATTCTTTCAGCACCATGTACCTTCCACCTCTTTAACACAACTTCATTTTAGAACGATCTTAACTCTTTTAGTCCTAAACAGCTGAACTCATCAAAATCAAGGACTTTAGTTAAGTCCTACGTGAGCTTTATGGCATCATTAAAGTATGCTCTTATTGTCTGGGTTTAGACATGATCACCACAACGTTCTCACTTAGTAAAGTGCTCCTTTCTATACAGCAGAGGTTATAGCAGACATTTTGTTGAAATGTGTAGGTGATATGTTCTGAATTAACTACTAAATCTTAGGACTGAAAGAGTTAAATGTTCAAGTATGAAGATTCATTTTATTCATATATTTAATTGTCAAGCTTTTCTATAATTTCAGCTACATATGTGGGCAAACAAATGATAAAAAGAGATCTATTTCATTCCGTACAACTAACTCTTCAGGGTGCAAGATCCATGAATTGTATGCTACTGTAATATCCCAAGCATCAACAAGGCCAACATTCATCCCACTGAATACTGCCATGAAGGCCCGGTTGATTTCATATGCTAACCAGTCACTGTAAAAACCTACATTTTCATCAGGATGTCTGTTATTGGTTGTTTTCAGCACGACTGTAGTTTCAGGGTTTCTACCCAGCAACTTCCGAAGAGCATTCCTGATAGTAATCAAGGTGGCCAGGTAAAGTCTCAGTGGGTACGGGGTGAAATGGGCTCCAGCACAGATGACAATAACAAACTCCTGTCCTCCATAGATATTATTGATCTGTCCGGCAGCTGATGGAAGTTCAAAAGGCACTATTGGACCTGGTGACTGCCAGGGAAGGCCGTGGGATGTCCATTGGAGGAAAATGTCATTGGTAAAATCAACAGCCAGGTGCTTCGAGTACCACAGGTGTTGGCCAACATTTACTTTCTTTAGAGCTGGAAAAATAAGCAGACATTTTAAAAGTATTGACATTTATGGTGCAGAGTATAGGAAGTCATATGTAGTATAATAAGAGATAGTTATGAATTAATCATGGTAGTTATTTATATGGCATAATGTTAGTTAAACAGCAAACATGGTAATACTTGCTACATGGCTCATACAGTAAGACTTTTTTTATCTTCATCTTCCTAGTGACCATCAGATATTTATCCCTTTTGAAACAATACACCACTGGAAACCAAACCTCAAAATACTTCAGAAACACCACAAAGTTCAAAGGAAGACACAGAAGTAGCTTATATCCATCTTTATTCTTTCCGTCCTGGTACCTCAGCTATTCGCCTTCAATGGGACATACTTTAACATTTTCAGTGTTCTTTTATATATGCATTAATTGATTAATTAAGCATAAATTGATTGATTAAACATCATTATATCAAACATTTTAACTCTTTCACCACTGAAACATATTCCAGGGAAAGAAACACTTCCATTTTTAACTATTTAAAACTCATTTTTTCCTTTTTTCTTAATTTACAAAATTTCTAATATTTATTACAAAGTATGAACTTAGAATAAACACTCCAAATTTAAATAATTAATAGATTTCATTTATACAATAAATTATTTTCATTTAAAGATGTATATAAATATAACAACCTTAACTTATCAAATATTACAAAATTTCATTTTTAATATGTAATAAATCAACAAATATAAGTTAAATGGAACTTTGTGGTGTTTCTGAAGTATTTATCCCTTTTGGCCAATTTGTTTCTCCTGACCCCAGCAGCCTAGGACAATAAGATAGGAAGGTGACAGGATGGGCTCATGTTCATCATCAACTGAGGTTTGTTCAGAAAGTTCAGTCAAGTATCTGTTATGCTGGGCCATGTGTGAGGTCATGCTTTCATCCTCCAGTAATTCCAAGTAGAGTTTCTGCACATTCCCTGGGGGCCCTATACTCCCCTGGAGTCCCTAACTGTAAGTACTTCAATCCAGAGACCTCTCTGGGTATAACAGTTCTTGTAGAACTCATGTAATACCCCCCCCCCAATAAGAGGGGCATATCAGTATTGGCTGCTCACTCCCATCCATCTCTGTGCCCCACTCTAGTGTCAAGCTGACTTAGATTCAACCTGTGGAAAAGTAAGAGACAAAATGTCTGCCACAGATCCAGCTTGTGGTAAGTTCAGTAGTGTATGGAGGTTTAATATTCAGCAAGTGGTACTTAGTAGATAAATGACACACATGATAAGAAATTGTATTGTGCAGAAGTGTAAAATGTGTCAGATTTCACAGAATTTGAGATATGTCTTTAGACTGTCATATGCAGAGTAATCTAATTATCATAAACTGGAAATGCTGCTGTCTATTTACAGAAACAGCCTCTCTAGATCTCCTACGCCATCCAGAACTAGTTTTGCCTTTTCATGCTCCTTAACTTTTGTTCCCTTCTTAAAAATCAAGAACTGCATTTAATTTTTCTTTTTTAATATTCCTCTTTCAACTCCAAATCTTTATAGCACCTCAGTTTAATCTGCGAAACACTTTAGTGAGCCATTGGCTAAAACACAATACTTCTCAACCTCTTAGAGCCAGAAATATGGACAAACCCATAAATAAAAGTGGGTCAAAGGGCAAAAAGTAGGGACTATTTTTAAATATTGCTCTCACAAACTTAGAAAGTTGATAGAATAACTGGTTTTAGATTAACATGAATTTTCTGAAGGGTATGAAGTCTGAAACTCAAATGTTTGTCATTCTTTTTTAACTTCATTCTTTAATGATTTGCCACTAATTTGCCAAAAAAACACAATTTTATGAAAAACGGACCAAAAATATGAGGCAAAAATTTGGACATTCTGCGAAAATCTGCACAGTTGAGAGGTATGAATGTACTACTAAAAATGTTCTCTACCTCTCTCTCTCCTTTTATATATATATATATATATATATAGTTATGCAGAGATAAAGAACACCGTTGCTGCTTTGTACTAATTCAAACAGATGTGGTTGATTTAGAGCTATTAGCAAGTAATTTACTAAACATAAAAAAAGCTATAAATCAATAGAAGTGTGGTATTAAGTATGCTGCAGGTCATAAATTGCAAATGTATTCAGCTCTAGAAATAGCCAACATGTCATAATACTGCAATATATCTGCTTGCTGATTTTGTTTTTCATAGTACTTAGTCAAAGAAAATACATTAACACCTTTGTACTGCTTATTCACTGCTGTTAATAGTTTCTAAAATGTAGTCTTCTTTCGGCTTTTCCCGGTTAGTGTTCACCACAGCGGAACTCCGGTCCGCTAATGATTGGTAGTTAAGTTTTACATGCCGAGTTACCAGTCCTGATGCACAACCTCCAATGAAGGAACGCCCATTCACGCATGTCTCCACGCAGAAGACGCTCTAGCTGAGAATCGAACTGGACAGCGTCTTACTGTGAGGCGACAACGCTACCACAGCACCACCACCGCGGGTCCTAATAGTTTCTAAAATACTGTCAGAAAATAGTAAGTGGACAGTCACTGTGCTTATTTTGAGTTAGCCAGTCTTACAAAGGTTTGCAATCTCTTTTGAACTTACATGACTGTAGTAGGTTATTCAAAATGCATCATGCCCATAATATACTGATAAGAAATTACCCCACTCTATGGAGCTGTACAAAAACGTGATGTAAACTATTGCATATATGTACTGAGATGTACAGAATACAAGATGCTGTAGCAATATATCAGTGCTTATTAGAAACATGTTGCATTGCCTTCTCAGCAGCACTAGCTAGACCCTACTAATTCTAGAAATTCAACCTGTTACTTCTGAGGGTAGTTATCTTTAAGATTATCTTTATGTTTGGAAAAAAGCTTAGGAAAAAGAAATCACCTGCTTCTGCATACAGTTCATTAGCTGCATATTCAGATTCTACGTCTGCAAATGTTTAAAACTGTCCTATAATAATAACATTTTCCAAAAAACTATGCCCCTGCTGTGTGACATTACTCACATTACACGTTTTTGTTTCAGAGCCATTTTATTAGTAGTTGTACAAAAAACTATTTTAGGATTATATACACAGAAAGTAGTGAATCCAATAATATGTTAACATAAAGGTAAAGTTTTCATGACAACTTTTAAAGCGGCCTAATTCCATAATGATAAATAAAGCTGGAAGATGCTCAAAGAAATACAGCTCTATCTCCAGGGAAATGTAACAAAAAGAAGTTAGAACACATTCACCTCAAAAATGAAATAACTCAGAGAGCAATATCACTTAAAGGTTTCATACCTCCTGTATGTATTCCCAAATACTCATTTCTGTTTTATCCCATTTAAATGGAATCCTTGACCTTAACTGTAGGAGTAAAGTTAAGTGTAATATTTTTAATTTTCCCCAAATTAACAGTATAGCCTAATACCCCAGAAAAGTAAACAATATTATTATTATTTAAAGTTGGATGACATTTATTAACATTACTCAAACAGAAGGACTGTATCACCCTCAGAAAGTTACATTTTATGAGAAATATTGCCTGTATAGAAAACATCACAATATGCAATATATTTATTCTTGAGTATTTGGTTCTCTAGCTTGGTATACATATCAAACAAAATATGTCATAAGGTCAGGGTCATAGCACAATTTTCATATTTATGTATTTATATATATATAAGATCGACAGCCACTTTCACCGACAACAGAAACATTGACACCACATTATCGACAAACCATAAACACGACACCTCACATGCCCGACAAGCAAGTAACCGACGGTCCACAAACACGAAACCCCATACACTGCACACACCACAATAACAACAATCAACTAACAAAACACATCCCCTTATCCAAAAACCACACACAGAACACAAGCACACCAAAATCCTCACAAACCCACACTAAACCTCACACACACAACTATGTCCAACCCTAACCCAAACCCTTACCCTAAGGTCCATCACTATCGCACACTCAGCTAACCCAGCCTAACCCTAACTCACTTAACCCACCCCTAACCCAAAAATACCACTACCAAGACACTTACATAACCCGCCCTAACCCTAACTCACTTAACCGCCCTAACCCAAAAACTGCCACTACCGACACTTACCTAACCGCCCTAACCCTAACTCACTTAACCCGCCCCTAACCCAAAAAATACCACTACCGCACACTTACCTAACCCGCGCCCTAACCCTAACTCACTTAACCCACCCCTATCCCCACAGACTGTCACTATCCACACTTACCTTACTCGCACCCTAACGTCCGTCACCACCGCATACTCACACAGCCTTCTTTCCAACTCACTATCCCTGGCATCGGCGTTTTCATCCGTAGCATCGGTCTTCCGAGTGTCGATCATCTGGCGCCCGCTAATCCATTGTCAGTTATATCGGCTGTCGATCTTCTAACCTAGACCCATATATATATATATATATATATATATATATATATATATATATATATAAAGTATACTAGCTATAGTTGAAACACGGAAACATCGACAACTAACGCCATTATTTTTGGGGAAAGGGCATATTCCCTAATGCTGAGAATTGTGTGATCTTACATACCTGTTGATATTCTGCTTAGTAGTCCAAACTGTAATGTCCATGCTAGGAAAAAAGTTATCAATAAATATTAGTCACAGGGTTCATATGGTAACCCTCCTATTGTGGGAAAACTCTAGGCTTTTATCACGAACCATCCACATGGATTGACCGCCAGCAAGTATTTTTGTACTCCCAACCCCAGCCTGGGCTAACTTCCATTTATTTTTACAGATCCTTGGTACATTCCCACCATTTACAATTAGGCAGGTATGAAACAACTACAAATAACTACAGAAAAAACACACTAATTTTTACCCATAGCTTCTACTAGAATTCATCTTCACAAAAAACAACCCTTTCATTCCCCTCCCAGCTCCTTTGGAGCTCATTCTTCCCAAAGCTCAGTAGTATTTCCAACCCATCCACCCTAATGGTTCCACTCAATGAGTAATGTGTCCAGCAATTACACTCCATAAAGGCTTTGTTTTAATCATGCTCCCACTCACTACACCACAAAGGAGGATGCCATCAGTCCAGTGCACTGCTACTTCACCCTTTAATCATTTTTTAAAAATGCTGATGTGCTTTAATTTGATAAATAACAGCCCAACATTTTTTCTGTCCTGGGCTCCCTTTCATCCACCATGGCTAGACTTCCACCGCAGACATGTAATAAGCTTCTCTAGCCCCGATCATATCACAGCCCAGCCACCCAAATGCTACGCATTACTTATTAACAGCGAAACCTGCTCCATCTAGACTAAACCTTTCATACCTTAAAAGCCCCTTCTCCCCAAGATTTAAAAAGGGGGCCTCAAACTCCCAGCTGGAGGCTGGATAAAAACAGATGTTATAAATCCATTTCTAACATTCATTTAAGTTAATTGCAGATCTGATGAAGACAACAGGAAAGTGCTGCACAACTTATATGCCTGCACTTTCACTATCACAAAAAAGAGATTATGAAATTTGTGATTATTTTTTACTTATAAAACCTATGTCTCTGCTATTTAAAGTGAAGTTACATGTGAACTTTTATCTTAGCAGGCTGGACTTAAAAAAACAGAGTATTTTAAAAAATGGGTAGGGCACTATGACCTTAAAGCACACTTACTTTTACAGAGTGGAAGAGTTTTCCAACTCCCTTAACCGTAATGTATTCAAAAGTAATTGTATTCTGATTGTAACCCACTCACCCCCAAGCACACAGGGCTACGCCTACCATGACAGCATAGAGGCTACAATAAATTAAACCTGACAACCCTAGAACCACCTACTTTGTATTAAATAAAATGGCCTGACAAAACAAGCTGTACTCAGTCAACTAAGCAGTGCGCATCTGCCAATAAAGAATTTTCCAATTTAAAAGAGAACTGAGTACTTGTCATTGCTTCAACTGGAATTTAGAGAGGAAACAAGGAACCTGACTTCATCACGCCAAAAACTAGCCTTAAAAGGAAGATCCCCAGGACTTCAGAAGAAGTAGGTACCAAGATAAACAAGAGTGTCTCTCCATCGAGAACCACAAGGCAAGTTACTATGCTAACTACTACACCACCGTGCTATAAATGTTACATTTTAACATTCTTTTTTCAACAAACTTCACACAATAAATAATTTAATTTAATTTACCTTTCTATCTGCCTATCTATGTATGTATGTAGGTTTACTATCAAAATGTTAATGATGGGTTTGAAAAACATGGACATGACGAATGGCAGTTGGCCGATGGCCATGTTGCCGAACATTGGGAGAGTGAGAGTACATATCACCGAATGCAACTGTGCGTTCGCTGATATCTACTCAATGTCATGCGTAGGGATCACAGTACAGTGCAGATTGAGAAATGTATCCCTTTCCTCACTGTAGTGCAATCTCAGGGTTGGAATATATAGTTTGCAAGGGGCGTGGGGATCGTAGGGAGGCTTGCCCCCCTACTAAAATGTGAATGCCCATTTAGGAGTTTAACTTACGGTTGCACATACACTGATGTCATGATCAATATTCAACATACAAGTCGAATCTGCTGAATTTGTTCAACAGATTCATCATTTATCCCTAATTAGTATTCAGGAATTTGCGGTTTTCATTCGATGTTACTGACTTTTTTTGTATATTTCAGGTTTTTGTTAGTAAATCATGTATGTATCTATCTGTCTGTATATACACAAAAAGATACATAAACACATGAACGTGTGTGTGTGTGTGTGTGTGTGTGTGTGTGTGTGTGTGTGTGTGTGTGTGTGCATTTATCCAAAGTGTTATATTTTACAACATATGGGCTCACCAATCATTGTTAGAAAAGATATGTAACATTTGACTAGTTATATTTTTTTAATGATACCACTGTGCAGCTTGCTCTGCTTGAAGAATTTGAAGAAGAAATGACACTGTATCTTTATCCTGAAAATTTAAGATGCACCACTTGTAACAAGATAAAACCTAGATTTGATGTTGTATTTTCTGTTCATTCCTCAATGTATAGTCTTGGATACAATCTTGGATTCTGGCCACAGCAATCCTCAAGCTTTGAAAACGGTGCTCAGGCTCCTCCCCCTACTCATAATCCCTAGTGTAAGGAATGAGCTACCTCAGGGTTTACTATCATTTTAGCAATCCTTACAATGTTGTATCACTAAATAACATGACCAAAAGGTTACTACATGTTCATCACGTGGTTCTGGATCCATCTTAGAGCTTCTTTCAGTGTTCGTGCAGGTCAAGAAAGTTTAAGTTTGACATTGTAGTTACCAGTACTCTCATCACGGGACATTCTGAACACACTATTTAGCGATTAGATATTGTAATGATCGCTAAACATTAGTAAACCTACCCCAGATCTCGTTTGCTTCTAGCAGCACTTGATGGGTCTTTGGTGCTGAGGAGGAGTTTTTGCTTAAAAGAATAATTTTATTAGATAAGTACTGTATCCTTTCTGATCTCCCCCTCTTATCTTTTCTGCAACAGTTTCCTCCCCATTTATCTCTAACTTTTCTTATATAAAATTTAAAAAAATGTATTTTTTCTGTTGTAGATTCTGTCTTAAAATAGTACAGGTTTTTTTTTGGCCTTATAGACTATCACTTCTTTTGTCTCCATTCTGTCTTTTATTACTGGCTGGACAGGATTGGCTGATAAGTCCTCTGGGTTTAAACAGTGTGTGGTTTGCTCACATAAATTACCTAATTTGGACATCCATGAGAAGTGCTAGGGTCTTTTTATCTCGATATTGCTTGTTTCATCTGTGAGACTTTTGGCCAATGAGCCATCATGCAGAGATGGATCAAATTTTTTTTAAAGAGCCTCCTTCACACCACCACAGCACAGAGGTCCTCTTCAGCATCGGGGAACTCTGTGGCTGCTGCTTCTTTTCCTTCTTTATCATTGAAAAAGCCTGATGATAAGTCCAAAGACAAACGCAGAGAGAGAGAGAGAGAGAAGGACAAAGAAAAACAAAGAAAAATTAAAATATACAAAAAAGATCAGATCCAACATTCTTGTTGGCTTCGTCAGATAAGATCTTAGGACCTTTGGAACCAATAGTCTTTTTGGACCCGATAGTTATTGGATCTGTAACTCCACCCGAGTTGTCCCTGGATCCCATCTGCTCCCAGCTCCAGTCTCTAATCCTGCAAGATAGACTATGTTATTCTTTGTGACCACTATCTTCTACTTCATTTCTGAGGTTAACTAGATTTTCTCAGAATCTCACTGAAGTGGACATGGACAGGATGATGAGGTGTTTCCTTCGGACTCAACTACCATCGGCTCTGGAAAATCCATTTCTTCCTCTCACTTGTTCATAGCTCCTTCTACGATCTGACTTTTCCGATTGAAGCCCCTGGATCCATTTCTTAGCCAGGGTAGATCTGCATTGGAGCTGAGGCTTCATACTTCCTCAACTCCAGTAAGTTCTCTAATAAAGTTGGTTACAATCTTGGAACCGAGCCATTGGCACTGACTCCGATGGGGAGGGATCTGATTTAAGGTCTTCGGATCTTTTCCTTCCTCTACAGGCATCAGTGCTTGATAGTGTACTCTCTCAACCTATAGAGGTCTTCCTTTTCAGAGCTAGATCAAACCCTCTCCAATAGGATTTCCCATGGTCCACAGCCTGCTCTTCTGGCCCTATCAGGACAGCCAGTTCCTGAAAGCCTCAAGTCATTTCTCCCATGGGAGGTGATATCTGTTTCTGAGTCTTTCCCTGAGGAACCCACTGAGGAGGTTCACAGAAAACATAAGTGTAAGAGCAGACATTTGGATTCCTGTGAGGAAACTCAGATCCTGAAACTGACACTGATTTTGATGAGGGAGATGTTACTCCCAGATCCTCCCTTGAAGAGGCATTTTAAACTTCTTAGAGAGAAACGGGGATTGGTCCACCCAAGTGCTTTCTTCAGAGGAATAATTTTTTTCTTCAGGTTTTCTGTTCTGGCCCATCTATTTCTTGGGTGGTTCCCCGGGCTGATGAGATAACCTGCTCTCCTCTCGGGCATGGAAGGAACTAGACACTGTTGAACCTATCCTCAAGAAGCCTGACAAGTTTTTAGTTGCAGTCACAGACCAACCCCCCATTGCAGCAAGGGTCCAGTGGAAGATTCTATGGTAGTGGTGGCAACCACTAAGAAGAAGATTGCAGAAGAAAACTCCTTTGTTCATCCATTAAACACACCGTTGCATACATTGGACAGGTTTGGAAAGGGTGCCTACACCTCATCTACCATTTTGGTGATTATAGTGGTTGACTTGAAGAATGTATTACGTTATGATGAATGTATAGTAACTGATGAGGGAATTTATTTCATTGGTGCATAGCCTTTGATTGTTTTCTATTTAAATTTAATTGTAAATATGGTGTTTTATGGTCTGATGAAGTGTTATGTGTAAACATGAAAGCACTTACAGTTTTAATAAAGATTTCTGCTTGTTTTACTCATGTTTATTTTGCCATATTGTACAGCCGTGTTTCAGTGTCCAATATTCTTTTTCTTTTAACACTTGTTTGTTTTCTGGCACTCTTTATCTCTGGTGGGCATTTGTTTTTTTTTTTTCATTTTTGTAATATCTGAAAACAACCTAAATGCCCAAAACAACAACTAAATAAAAACTTAAACCACACCAGGTAAATTGCCCTGCAATTCACTTTATTCAGTACCACCAATATACATTTATTGAGTACTTTCATCCAGAGCATGAACTTCATCAGAATAAAGAACTAAGAAACACAACTTGTTTAAAAGTGTACCAGAAAACTGCCTCCAAGGTCTGTATTGGATAAACAATTAATGACAGTTAATTACTTGATAAATGAATAAAAAAAACACTTCATAATAAACAAGAATATAAATACAATAAAAATACAAATGATGGTAAATGATGTAAACATATATATATATATATATATATATATATATATATATATACATATACATATATAACAACATACATAAAAACTTTACAAATATAAAGAAGCTTTTAAATGCAAAACACTTGCAATCAACACCATATCATTCAAAACGTCCATTAGAAGAGTTAAGCTTCAATTGCTTTCTATCTCTTTCCATTATAAAATGTCCTTCCACAGATCCCCTGAACTGTACTCCCAGTGCTATATAAAACATAAAATTTAAAATAATGAAAATCATTTCATTTTATATGTTTACATAAAGTATTCCATTCATCCTTTTTGTTTATGTCATAAATATGTTGGTATAGTATTGTTCTTAAATGTTTTTATGTTTTCTCTGTATAAAAAGCAAGACATGACTGACACTGGACAATGTATATAACACCTGAAGTAGAACAATAAAACATCTGTTTCAGAGAAACCTTACCCAAAATCAACAATGTAGAATGTCGACCATTCTATAATACAATTGCACTGGTTACAGTGCCCACATTTCTTCATACAAAGTTGTTCAGACTTTAAATCAACTTTTTCAATAAGAGATTTAAAGGAAAAGTCTTTTTTTATACACAAATGAAGGACAAGGGCCCAGAATATTAAACTGTTCACCAGCCATTTTCAACACATTCTAATTTTTGCAGACCACCAATTTCATGTCATTAAAGTCAAGGCTGTATGTTAAAACTATAGCTCTACTGCAATTGCCAATGGACTTAGTTTGCATAACCTCACCATTAGTAAAGCATCCTTTCCCCTAACACAGGAGTAAAAATTAACTGCTTGCGCTTGACTTTAGCTTCAACTATCATATTGATAAAACTAATTGGTTATCCTTCAAACATCGTCCTAAGCTTAGTGGTCTCTTGCAAAAAAACTTGCTGTGAAAGCATTCTAGCTAGTCTGACCATTTGCCCTTTGACCAATACCTTTTCATGATGTGTTGGGTGCCAACTGCTATATCACAACAATGTGTTAGAATAATTAGGTTTTCTATAGATATTTGACTAAAAACACTGCTTTGCTCTGCTCTGTTTTCTGAAATTGTAACATCTAGAAAATTGATGTGGTCTAGAGAATGATTTATGGTAAATCTTAAAAAGTCAGTGGTTTTATGAAAACCATAAAATTCCTTAAGTATTTCAAGTCTGCCTGTCCAAAAAATTATAATGTCATCTAGGTAGTGGCCATAGAGGGACTAATTGTCACTATATGAGGAGTATAAAACAAAATTATACTCCCATTCAGCCATAACTAAATTAGCAAAAATCAGAGCACAGACAGCATTCCATGGCAATTCTTGTGCTTTAATTTAATTTAAATAATTGTCCCTCAAAAAAAAAATAAATAAATAAAAGTTATTCTCCAAAACTACTTCTATCACATCAGTTAATAATTTAATCTTGCTATGATCAAACTCGCTTATTCTACATAAAAATTTATAAAACTACTCTAAACCTTGGTTATATAGGATAACTGAAAATAAGTTTACACATCTATGGTAACAAATATCATGTCCTCACCATATAGGTCCTTTTTCACCTTTTTAAGTAAATCCCATAAATCACTATATACATGGATTATACCCACTTCCACCTCATTTAATTGAAAAAGTCAATAAAACATGCTATAGTAAATGTTTTTGAAAACTTATCCTCCACAATAGGAAGAAGAGGTGGTGGGTCAACTAGATTCTTAGGGACTTTTGGGATTCCAAAAAAATTGTGTTTTTTATGTTACTTTTAAAAATTCATATTCTCCCTGGAAAATAAGACCTTTCCCAGGATTCAGCAAGCTCTGCATGGTGTGCAGGAATAGTGCAAGACCTGCTGCAGGCAACATGGCTGACGTGCAAGCCAGGAATGAGCTCTCGGGACATGGACGAGCGCTCCTACACTATTCCTGCATGGACACAGCCCCTGTATGCTAATTACCTCATTTTCTGGTAAAACTCATGCAAATGAGGTGAATTAGTGATCCAGGAAGTAGGCAGATGTTTGTGCAGGAATAGTGTAGACTGCAGAAATGAAGTAGCTGAATAAATTTCTGCAAACTACAAAACTGAGGCATGACAGCTCATAAAAAGCATGTATTATAAGGGTTCAGCATGCCAAAGGTCAAATATATGGCCATAGACATGAAAATTAGTTTCAAAATTATAAAAAATAACTTTTTTTGGCCGATTTTGGCCATTTAAGCATAGAGCAGTGGTGCTCAAATGGGATCAGCCCAAAAATAATAAAAAAGCTGGAAATAAGTTTTTAAACCAAAATCATCATTTTGCTATAATAGTCAATGACATGCATAACACAACAAGACCATGGAATAGTGGTTGCTAAGGAAGAAGGCTGAGTGTCGGTTTGGTAACCATGCATTAGCAGTCAATTCTATGAAAATGAGGGGAATGATAATGAATCACAGATTTCCCCTCAGTGCTAGCTTGCACCTAACCGTGTAGGTGCAGTAATACCATGGTGTAAGCCTAAGAGCTAGATGACTTCATAAGGAGGTGTGTCATGCATGCTTATGCTTATGCATGGTGTAAGCTTATTGGAGCTCTATGGCCCGTGTTTGCATTTGGTTAAGCACAGCTAAGTAAGGGTGTGTGTCTGAGGCTGCCTAGCAGTGTTTACATTGACTAAACTGGTGTGCACACCGCGCACCAAGTTTTAAGCAAAACAAAATAACAATAAACCAGGAAATAGCAGCTTCATTCACATCTGAGCACAGGGTTTGTGCGGCGTGCCTCTGGGCTTAAACAGGAAGGCAATGGGAAGGGAAAACAGCAGTAGGAAGGTAATCAAAGAGAACTAGCATAGCTGGCAGGTGAAATGTATCAGAATCAGCCAATTACACAAGCAGCAGCCCAGCCCAGCCCAGCACACTACTATAAACTATGCAAACACCTTTCCCTCTGTTTTTTCCCACAAACTGTACATCATCTGTGTACACAAATGGGGAAATTTTACCTATCAAAAGCAACAAAATGATAGGAGCTGCTTTTGCTCTCATAAATCAATATGTGGAAGAGGCTGAAGGTGGTGAGGATGAAAATGCTGATGACCAACCCACAGTGAGGAGAAGGAGAAGAAGAAGAGTGTACAGACCCAGGGTAACCTACCAGGGGCTACATGAGCTGGAGAAAGTGGAGCGGTATAGGGTGGACAGGGACCTCCTACAGCAAATTGTTGAGCTGTGCCGGTCATGCCTCACACACAGAACCAACAGAGGGGAATCCATCCCAGTGGATACCAAGGTATGTGTAGGCTTAAGAATAGTAGCAGTGGTACCTTCCAAAGACCAACTGGGGATATCATGGGGTTCTCACAGGCATCAGCATCCAGGGTACTCCAGCAGTTCTTGGATGCTATGTCAGCACATGTCGGTGAGCACGTATATTTCCACAACAGCCGTGAAGCATTGACCAGCAATATGCATCTCTTCCACCAAATAGCAGAATACCTTGAGGTAGTGGGTGTTATAGACTGCATGCACATACACATCAAAGCGCCACCTGGTGAGCGGGGTAGGGTCTACATAAACCACAAGGGCTTCCCCTCCATCAACTGTCAGGTCATGTGCGATGCCCAGGGCATTATAATGAATCTGTGTGCTGGCAGCCCTGGAAACTATCATGACTCCCACATCTGGCATATGACTCAGCTGTACAAGTGATTTGCCAGTGGGGAAATCCCATATGGCCACCTAGTGGGGGATGCTGGTTATGCACTGGAACCATGGCTGATGACACCCATCAGAAATGCACACACACCCGAACAAGAAATCCATAATGAGGCACAAACACAAACCAGAATCATGATAGAGAGTGTGTTTGGGATGTTCAAGTCACAGTTCTGGTGCCTGGACATATCTGGTGGAGCCTTGCAGTACTCTCCAGCTAAATGTACACAGATTTTCATTGTATGTCCCAACCCCAACCGGAGTTCCCCAAGGCTCCATACTAGGTCCCCTCCTCTTTAACATATTCATAAATAATTTCCGTAACTCTATCCCATTTTCAAACATTATCCAATATGCAGATGACTCAACTATTATCTGCTCGGCCTCATCTATCCCTACACTCCTCAAGCTCACTCAAGACGCTTTTTTAACCACAGAGCAATGGATGAAAAGAAACCACCTAGCACTAAACGCCTCTAAAACCAAATTAATGGTGTTCACCCTCTAAAGTCACCTATTTCGATAGTAACACATTCTCTATTACTAGTCAAAACAACACACCTCTGGAACTGGTCTCAGAGACCAAATTACTTGGTGTCCAAATTGATAACCAGCTCAAATTCAACTCCCATATACAACTAAATATCAAAACCCATCAAAACTTGGTATGCTCTATCGGCAAAAGCACTACCTTACACCTGCTACTAAAATCACTCTTTCTACTTCCTTTCTTATCCCTCACTTCTCTATGGAGCACCACTTCTAACTAACATACAGTCCTCTCTGAAAACACAACTCTCCTCTTGCTATAACAAAATTGCCAAGTTCGCTACCAGCCACAAGTCTTCCACCCACCACTGTTCCTCTCCAACAACTACATTGGCTAGAACTACCCAAGCATCTCACCTATACTCAACTAACTCTTGCACACAAGCTAATCTTCAACCCTCCTCTGTCCCTCCCTGTCTTCTACCTTTAAAATGCATCTACCCAATAGAGTATTAAGGTCTAACAACGAAAATCTATTAGAAGTCTACAAACCAAGTCGTCCCCAGGCAAAAATCTTCTATCACATGGTTTAGCATGCCTCTGGACCTCCCTACCTCCATCAATTACCACCTCCAACCATTTTTCTTTCAAAAATCCCTTCATTCATATCTAGTATCCCAGTGGGAATGCTCTTGCTTTCACCCACATAATTAACACTGGTAATTTCCATCTTCCTTTCCTTCCCTATCTACACCTGCAATATTTCCTTAGAATTCCTCCTATCTCATACACTCTTGTGTTACTGTATCCACTAGAATACACCACACTGTACCCTTTACATGTAAGATTGCTGATATGTAACCGTACTTCTCATTAAGTACCTTGAAACATTCCTTCTTTGTTTGTACCACCTGTATGCTACATTACTAGTTGTATTATTTGTAAAAGTTTTCAGCTCTAGTTTGTACTAGCTGTATTGTTTCCTCTAATACTATGTAATTGTTTGTTTGAATCTCTTACTCTTGTATAATTATCATGATTAACCGATTGTAACTTTGATTGTTTGGAGCTTTTCTCCCCAGGACTCCATTGAAAATGGGTTCTTCTTGGCCCAATGGACTATCCTGGTAAACCAACAGAAAATAAATAAATAAATAAATAAATAAATAAATGTACCATGCTACACAATATGATCCTGTGGAAACAGCTGCAGCAGGAACAGCATGGGGCTGGACCATGCAGCCCCCCACCATTGCCAAGGCCAGCACAGGCACAAACTGAGAAGGAACAACCTGAGCCTGCCCCTGTAGGCCGAAGGAGGTGTGCCCAGTATACCCAGGCTTTAGTAAAGAGGGAATGCATAGCACATAAACTGACATGGTAGGAACCCAGGGAATGACACCTCTCTCTGACTCACACATACAGTAAAAGGGATGCCAAACATGACACTACCTGTGCTTAACCATGTATGGGGAGTGTAATATGCGCATCTGACATAGTCAGCCCTCCAGCACCATCCTCAGTTACTGGAACAGCCACAAGGTAAGTCACTCTTCCTATCAATTGCTGAATGGAGTAGTATGCTCTGCTACTTGTATCCATGGTATGGATGTGAACATGCAAGGGAATCGGGTGGCTGAATAGGATGGCAGCAGATAGTAGACACCTATACGGGCAGCATGAAATCCATAACAAATAGTGGTGTCAACATAGTAGGCAGTACTAGACAAGGTGACAAATCCTACTGCAGGACATGTGGTGGGCCAAATGTGTGTCCATAGGACACACACATGCATGTCAGTGAGGCTCAGATACCCAACAACAGTCTCAGCCAGCAGGACAGGTGTAGATGACCACAAAGAAAGACTGTGCTAAGGCCTCCGATTGATGGCAATGGAGAACAGACCCCCTCCAGACCTACACAGACAGACTACAACAGGTCAGGCAGTTGGATGTTAGTCCTGATGGGTAAGAAGTCTGAAACTGAAATGTAGGTCAATAAAACTTAAGGTCTGCACCATACTGATATGCCTCCAGACTGCATGATAGGTCAGAATACAGAATGAAATGGAAGCCAACAGAGTACCTGAAATACCAGTACAGTCATAGCAAATGTTTACAGTTGTCAGGTGTGCTACGTAGAAGTGTAGCAACATGCACGTGTGGGTATAATAACAGTGGAGCAGAGATTACGAGAGCTGGCCAAATTAGCAGGATATATTGCTGCACATGTACAATATGCAGGGCTCTGTGTGTTAGGTTGTTGTGTGTTGTATATTGTGTGGAAGTGGTCAGCATGTAGGCATGGAGGGTTGTGTTCAGGTGGCCTGTGGCCAGTACTGTTGATGACAGGGCCAAGTTCTGACAACTGCAGTGCCAAACAGAATGCATCCCAGAAAGACCCTATCCAGCAGTAATCCATGCTAATTGTTCGTATGTAATATCTGGTGGAAGTACCCTAGACAGAGAGTGTATAAAATGTTACTGTCAAATGGACACACCTTTGGAATTATGCATACAGGTTAGCAGCACATTAGTTGTGTAATATGGAATACTGACGTAGTGTGGCCAAACACTGGCAGACCACAAAAGGCACAGTTATGAAGTACTGAGAAACCGCTGATGTCCCCGCACAAGCCAGCATAAGGGGAATGCCTCATGTATACCTGTAAGTCAGCTGCAAGTAACTTCTATAGCACACATGCACTCAGCTCACCTCACCATCAGCCATAGGTACCTCACAGATCATATCCCTGCTGTTGGGAATGAGTACAATATGATTTCCCACTTCTGTATGAGAATACCCACAGAATGCAGCATGCCAAAGAGGTGTCCCATGCAGGTGTGTCCCTTGCTGTAAGCAGCACCCTGCCAGCATCCACACCAATGGATTAATAAGGACAGAAACTATTGCCACTAACACCTTGCACACCTATCCTGTCACCCCAGGGGAATCCAGTGGCTTGCAGCCTGGGACTGTAGGAGTGACAGAATGCAATGGCCTGCTACAGATGGCCTGCATCACTACCAAATGCCCTACAGTCCTCTGTCAAAGCCCATGTCTCACCCATACTGCCAATGTATGTTATCTCATGGAGTCCCAAATAATGACATACAATCCACAGAACACAAATGCAAGGCCATGTCGACAAATTCCAGTAGCATGTCCACCATGTCCTACTGCATGAACTGTGGACCAACCCTAAATATTGCTAGGATGAAGTGATAACTATAGGGATACTTATCAGATATTGCTTGCATAATGTTAGGAAGAGGATAGAATAACAAGGGGGGGTGGTAGAAGCATGGATGCCATGTAGTGTGAAATCTGAAACTCTGATGTGTGCCCATACTATCCCTGCCTGCAAACCCACGAATGGGTGGCTACAAACCTGCTTGTAAACCACAATGTAAAGGGGAACATATGAGACCTGCCTCTGGGTAACCTGTGTGAATCTGTACAGCTGAGAGGTATGGCCACAGCAGGATATGCCCAATCTGTCATGTTGATAGATATACAAACATGGGATCCTCAGCCACCACAGTACCAAGGTGCTGGACCATTTACACAAACCCAGCAGCAAGTGTCTGCAGCTCCCCATTCAGAATGGCATGAGTGTGCAAGAATATGTGAGCTGCAGACCACAATACTGGACCCAGCTTAATTTATCTTGTATTCCCCAGGAAATTAAAACAGTACATATGTCTGAATATCTCTGCTAACACCAAAACCATGTAGCACAAGCAGCACAGACACAATTAGTTACAGTATCCCACTATCCTTTGCCCATTGTGACTCTATATTGTCAACCTATCTACAGATATCCTGCAGAAACAGGTTGCTAGCTGTAGGTGTAGAACACAAATGCCTGCACTGGAGTACAATCTACCTGGAATGGATTCACACATTCAGTACAGAAGGTCATACTGGGCATGCTCCCACACTTAAGAAATGAAGCCCATGTCTGAAAACAACAGTGGACTATACACATCTGTCAGTCACAGATTTCTGTGCACACACACACACCACATTGCACACCAGTCATGCTTTGCACACACATCGAATAGGAATATACACATATATCCAAGGACAACACACTATAATAGGTCAAACATACACAAACAGAGATGTGGGGAAGAAAGAGATGGACAGTGACAAAGAGCTTCCCATCATGAGGCCTGTCCCACCCACCACACATCCAATTGGCCAATATCACATGATGTGCCAATGTCTATCACTGTAGACATTTGCTTCTGGTAGCCCTCAGCACTATAGTGTCTGTGGTGCTTGTGATAACTGTGTAAGGTGGCAGTACAAGTCATTATTCATCTAGCTGTCATATACACAGTCCTGTCAAATGTAAAGTTGTCTGTGACTGAGTGTTGTGTGTGTTTCCAGAGGAATGGTTTATGGCCCATTCACACACACACTGCACTCCCCATTGCCCTAGTTTAGCTAGCCTGCTGATGTCAATCACCTTGAAATACCCCTATGGACAAGGATCATCCCTATAAGCTCTGTGGTGTGTGCAATAACTGCATAATGCTATAATGTGATATACTAGTTAGATAAGAGTTCTAATCCCAGACATAGCAACTGTGAATCATATGTGTGTGTGTGTAGTGATCAATGATTTTGAGGCCATTCACCATCACTACACCTCCCATTGCCCTACTTTAGCAAGCCTGCTGATGTCAGTCAACTTGAAATACCTCCCTGGAGAAGATTCAGTCATGTAAGTTCTGTGGCATGTGCAATAACTGCGTAATGCTAAAGTGTGTTGTACTAGTTAGGTAGGTGTTCTAATCCCAGACATGGCAACTGTGAAACTCTGTGTGTGTGTGTGTGTGTGTGTGTGTGTGTGTGTGTGTGTGTGTGTGTGTGTATGGATCAATGATTTTGAGGCCATTCATGAACACTACACCTCCCATTGCCCTACTATAGCAAGGCTGCTGATGGCATTCACCTTGAAATACACCTCTGGATAAGGGCTAGCCCTATAAGCTCCATGGCATGTGCAATAACTGTGCAATGTTATAGTGTGATGTACTCAGTAGGTAGGAATTATAATCCCAAACATGGCAACTGTGAAACTCTGCATGTGTACAGAGTAATGATTTTGAGGCCATTCAGAGTCACTATACCTCCCATTGCCCTACTTTAGCAAGCCTGCTGATGTCATCTACCTTGGAATATACCTTTGGAGAAGGGATAGCCCAATAATCTCCATGGTGCATGTCATAAATGCGGAACAATGTAGCAGTAGTAACTACACAGCTATAGGTCTGAATCTCATTTGTGGCAAGTATTTATGTGTGCCCCTTAAAGATTTTTGTCCCCATTTACAGCCAATACACATCTCAAAGCCCGACATTAGCAGTCCTGCAGGTATCATCCACCTTACAAGTATCTGTTGTGAAGCCTATACCATGTCAGGTCAGTGGTGCATGTGGTAAATGTGTAACATAATGGTCCATGAAGGTTGTTAGATAGAGATTTGAACCTCACCCCTGGCAAGTGTAAATGTGTGGTTAGGGTAAAATTATTTTTGGGATCTGTCACCCACTATATCACTCAATGCCAGTATTTACAAGGGCTGCTGATGGTCCTCACCTTTAAAGTACCTTGGGACAACATCCATCCAATAAGCTCCATGGCACGTGCGATAAATGTGGTACACTGTAGTAGAAATATATAGCTAGGTAGGGGGTTGAATCTCAGTACTGGTAAGCATGTGTGTGTGTGTGTGTGTGTGTGTGTGTGTGTGTGTGTGTGTGTGTGTGTGTGTGTGTGTGTGTGTGTGTGTGTGTTTGTCAGCAGTATCCTGTGTGGAGGTTGTTGTGATTGTCTAATGACAGGATGCACTGTGGGGTGGGTTTGCTAAATTATTATATTGAGGACCTACTATATGTCACAATGTCCACCTTACAAGGACAACAGATGTCAAACAGCAGACAGGCTGGTGTAGAGAATCCATAGCCCTACATGTGACATTATGGAGCGGTGAACAATATAGGCAACCCTTGTATTACTCAGAGAACACTCTCCACCCATGTCTCATACACAAACTCACTTGGCTAGGCAACGACCACTATGTTGGTAGTTTCCTGCATATAGCCCACACATAGTAACCACAGTGTGATTGCAGTGGACTACATGCCTGTTGACCACAACACTGATACTGACAGCAGAATGTACTGTGATGTGTAACATCTCCTGACTGAGTGTGTTATCCAGCAAGTAAAAGGACATGGCACCCTGTTCCATCCCTACAATAGGCAAATAAATGCTTACAGTGGTCCTTTGCTATGTTTCCCACTGGACATCTGCAAATGTAACCCACAAAGGGAATACCATGCCTTATACACATGCCCTATATGGACAGATGCCATTAACTCCACTGAATACCTGCATCATGCTGTCAATGTAGGTGCAGGCACAACCTCAGTTCCATAGCCAGGTCTCACCACATGAGGTCAGGAATGCCACACCAGATGATAACAATCTGTCCACACAACATGCCCCAGAGACCCCAAGTACACTTTCACACTTCCACACATCACAGAACATGTATCTGGGACGTGCACAATCCCGACACTGTCCATGTTATGCAATATACATCACATACATGGCAAATATTGTACAGCACTGGCCACCCACAATAGTAACCCAGATGAGTGGATGGTGAATACAATACCCACTGTGTGAGCCAATCCAGGGACTACACCCATGAGCCACACTGGAGACCATTGTCATGTGGCCTGATGCCAAGGTATTACCTTTGCCTAGCCTTGTACAGCCTTCTGGCACAGTCAACTACTACACACCTTTGAAGCAATGAACCCATGCATGTCAGTACTGGCAAGTGTGTGTGTGTGTGTGTGTGTGTGTGTGTGTGTGTGTGTGTGTGTGTGTGTGTGTGTGTGTGTGTGTGTGTGTGTGTGTGTGTGTGTGTGTGTGTCTGTGTGTGTGTGTGGAGATTAATGATTTTGAAGCCATTCACACTCTCTATACCTCCCATTGCCCTACTGCAGCACGCCTGCTGATGTCAGTCACCTTTTTGGCCATATATCACCCTTATAAACTCTGTGGCATGTGTGATAACTTTGTAATACTGTACTGTAGCAAACTAATTAGGTAGGAGTTTTAATCCTGACCCTGCCAACTGTGATAATGTGTGTGATTCCATGAAAGAGTGTGGTTGGCACTCACCTTCAAAGATACCTTTGGACAACTGTCTAACATGTAAGCTCTGTGGCACATGCAATAATTACATAACAATGTAATAACAATACATAGTCAGGTAGGGGTTTGAAACTCAGTACTAGTAAGTGTGTGTTTGTGTGTGCGTTATCAATGTCCTGCATGGGTGTTGGGGTGATTGTGTAATGACAGGGTCCATTGCAGTGTGGGTTTTGCCACATCATTATATTGAGGAGCTACATGTCCCATTGTCAACATTACAAGGCCAACATTTTCCAAACATTGTAGTGATTGTTGTCGACAATCCTCAGACATAAATGTGTACAGCCATGTGCAATTACCATGTGACAGTATGGATTAGTACACAATATAGGCAACCATCATAATGCCCAGATACCACTCTCCACCCATGGATCATACACAAACATGCTTGGCTCTTACTCTCCTACTCCCTTCCTTTCTTACTTTGTCTCTGTCTGTCTCTCTCACTCCCTCTCTGGTGGATGTGGAAAAGTACACCTGCTTTGCTTAGGCACCAACTTGAGTTTTGTAAGTGATGCTCATGATCAGCTGATGGTCTGTGCATGAAATGCAGTCCCCCACTAGCTAATTGCATGTGGAGCAGCTGTGGTATCATTCCAATTGCATGGAAACACACTCCTATAACTAAGCACTTCATGTGGGTGTTGGCCCTTTTCCTTCACTGTGAGCAGGACTTCATGTGGATGTTTGACAAACAGCATCACAGAGGGTAGTTGGATATACCTCTTAGAACATACACTGTGGAGACAGGCCAACAAACAGGAGGGGGATGTTCCAGACATGAGGACAGAATGTAAGTATTGCTCTTCTACATTTGAAGTAATGTTGGTTTAACAGGGTTTGTGTGGATATGGCTGTTCTACATGACTTAATATCTGTCATGACAGTGTTATGTGGTTGAGGAAAATCTCACCTGTAGGGCTATCTGCAGATTGGCCAGTGTTTGGAGTCTTACATGTGTTATGTTACTCACACATTTCCTGTCTTTAGAAATGCAGTAGCATACTCTGAGGATTGCAGACAGTACATGGTGACAGCCATGTGAGTTACTGACTTCATATCCCTCAGAAGACATATGTCACAACAAACCCTGTTACACCAGTAAATTTATGAGTTTATCAGAGCAACATGTCAATATTGGCCTTGTGTTTGTGCCTCCAGCCACAACTCTGTCAACCTTTTTACATATGTCATGCAGTAAGAGGTGCATATATTCAGTACATCATTATTTACTGACATCATACCTGATAACAAGCCAGTGAGATTTCAGACTGCCTGACATGTTATGTATAGTAGGTCTTATATTTGAGGACAAAACCTGGACATTCTGTTGTAGTGTGTACAGTAGTGAGGTCTGTGTACTTATGGTGATTGTTGACAGAGTGTGTATTGTGAATATGTGCCTTGGCCTGTGTACAGACTGTGGTAGATGTCATTGTTCTTGGTCCTGTTCTATCTGATGTTGCATGCTGCTCCAGTGTATGGTACCCTATCAGTGTACATGTTTGTAGGGCCAGCCAGACACATGTCCCATATCGACACATGTCCCATACCACAGTCAGACATTGGAAAACACTGTGTATTGGCCCAGTATAGGTAGGGTTAGGGTGTGAGTGGCACATATGAGGATGGTGTTGATCACACAGTCCATATACTGTAATATTAAGTACGCTTGCCATATGTGACTGTAGCTGTATTCAGATTGGTTGTGGGCATGCGCTTTCACACAGGTGCCTGCTACTCCATGCTGTTACATGCCTGTAGGGCCTGTCATATTTGCAGGTACATGTTTATTCCCCATAAGAAATGTAGGCCAGTGGTGTGGCAGTCTGCTTGTAGTTTGCACAGAGCTTTGTGACATGCCTAGCAGCTCAGTGTATTTACCCAGTGGGGGGTGCAAGGGGGCTTTCCCCCCTGCTAACAGTTTTAAGATAAGTGTTCATTGTGTTTTTTTGTGTTTATTTTACATGGTCGACTTTCCAAAAGTCGATCACATGGTCTTGGCCATATGAAAGTCGACTTTGTGAAAAGTCAACCATGTAAAGTAGACCCATATATATATATATATATATATATATATATATATGTATATAGATAGATAGCTATATACACACATATATATATATATATATATATATATATATATATATATATATATATATACATACCTGTATTTGTTTTGTTGATTGTCAGGTTGTCAGGATTGTGGTTTGTCAGGCATGTGAAATTTCGTGCTTTTGAACTGTCAGTTTTGTGGTGTTGGTTATCTCATTGTCGGTGCTTTGGCGTGCCGGTGTTTTCAAGTAGCCCCATATACATATGTACAGATAGATCTATATATGAACATATATATATATACATGTGTGTGTGTATATATATATATATATCTAAAGCAATATACAGATGTATATAAATACATATATATAAATATATATGTGTATGTACATGTATACACATATCTACATATATATATATATATATATATATATATATATATATATATATATATATATATATAATATCCATCCTTATGTGTACATGAGTGTTGTATTTACCTTCCCAGACGTATCCCACCATATTTATCTATGTGTCTATATAGATATAACAGCATACTGATCCAACAATATGTCCACTAACAAGTACTACACAATTGTAGAAGTCAAAGCAGTTGTTCACTACTATTCAGTATGTGTACTGACAGATATATTGGAAAAAACACCAAATGTCTTCATAGCTGTGATGGCTTAGTGGTTAACTGCTCTGACTATAGTGTGTAGAGTGCTGGGTTTAAGGGCTGATTATTTTGTTGCTAGGAGGAACAAGAACTGTTGGGTACAGAGTGGTTAAGGCAGTTTTGAGTAGCTTTAAGCGGGCTTGCATGGGTTTGCATGATGGTAAGCACTGTTAACATACAGTTAAACAAGTAAGAGCTTAAACCGTTTCAGCTTTGCTTACCAGTGCACAAATCTGCTTAGCATTTATATTGCAACAATGCTGAAACCTGCTAAGCATGGCTCAGTTCTGGAAATCAGTGATCACATTGCAGTCTGACAAAATAGTAGGATAATGACATCTTTAATAAGTGTATTTAATTCCATGTACATAACATGCGTCTATGTGCTGTCATTACAGTAGCAAGAGGTGTGAGTCTACTGTCTGGGACACCTGAGTATATATGGCTGGTACAAAACTCTTTTCCATTTGAATGTGTTTCATACATGGGTAGTATCCCAGGTTATATGCAGTCACACTGGTATGTAGTGTATCGTTACGTTACTACTACTGAAAGTGCTTTCCCAAGTAAGAGTAGATTGCAGACTGTAGTACTGGAACCAAACACGCCTGCATGCAAAGATGGACTCGGAGTCCTCACTATCGTGTTCTTGGTGTGTGAGCTGTGTGTCATTAAGTATTTGCTACTCGATATTTATCTGACATGTGGATATTAACTGTAGACTACTGTGTGTATAGGACATGTCATTGAGGGCTGCTGTCATATAGTAATGGCATACCTATCAGTATCAGACGTCTATCTGTCAACACATTCATCCTAATGCATAACCAGTTGGCTAGATGATGTCTGTCTGTCCTCTGTACAGATGTGCAGATGACGGGTATCCATCTTGGCTGCTTACAGGCAATATATGCCTGACTGACACTGACATGTCTGCCCAGCTGTGTTATGAATGCCACAGCTAGGAATCCCCACCCTGTACACACCACATGCTACGGATACTTCAACTACACTACCACAGTTAACAGAACATGCTTGGGTACAGGTCTCCAAGACAGACACTGACCATGTTATGTAATACATGTTGCATACATGTCAATTGGAGCATCTCAATGGCCATCTGTAAGAGGCAACCAGATGATTGGATATTGCATTTAACTCTCGCCCTGAGGATCACTCCCGTGGCATAAGTTGATAGATGGCCTGCTGGCAAATGGCAGGTGGCATGATACCACTGTAGCCACTTCCCCTACTCTTCCCATATCTCCATGGACAATATCCTGAAACACACCTAGGAACACCTGCACCTATGGACCCCAGTACTGACAAATGTGTTAGTGTACATTACTGAGAATAACAGTGTCTGTGTGTTTGTAAACCTGCACTTGATAATACCCTGAGGGCCTTCACACCCACTACACCCTCCATTGCCATACTTAGATACGGGCTGTTGCTGTAATGGACATTACCTGTACCTCGTTACACTCTTCACCCTGTGGGCTACTTGGAGCTTGCATAGCACAACACCGCTGTTCAAATGAGTAGATAGGCATGGGTTACCCTCTGAGTCCTGGCAAGTGTGTGTATGTGTGCAATTGTGTATATTTGTAGGATACAGCATTCTGAGGCCACATTCTCCTAAAGCAATACACCTTGCCATACAGTATAAGGGATAGTGATGTTGCTGACCGTAGGAGAGCCATGATAAAGCATCACCCTACTGTCCCTTTGGCATGTGCAATAGATGCATATCCCTCTAGTAGCATTCTTGAGATAGACAAGGGGTTGTATTGCAGTCCTGGTCAATGTGTGATGGTGGGTATGTCAGTTTATTATCGTGGGTTTCAGTGAGTACAATATCCAATGTGGGGTGTGGGTGCTGGGTATACTGTCTTTACACCATGGTACCCCCCAGCACATGTCCCAAGGTCCACTGTATGGGGTCCACTGTCACCATCAGCCATACAGGTAACTGAGTACACTATCTAGCCCAATGATGCATGTGCTGTGTGCAATGTACTTGTAACAGAATGGACACACTGACAAGGTAGTTAGCACTGATAAACCCAGATCTCTCAGATGTGTATATGACTGTTATGTGTTTGTCAATGAGTATATGACAGTATGTCACACTATATCACACCAGCTTAAATATAAACCCCTATGTCACTAGATGGGTTGCAAACTGGCTCAAGGACAGAACCCACATGGTTAGAATTGCTGGAGCCATGTCAGACTCCAAACCAGTTACAAGTGGCATTCCACAAGGCTCAGTCCTGGGACTTCTCTTGTTTGGTATATATTTCTCGGAGGTACAGGCCAACACGGAAGGACTGTGGCTGACCAAGTTCGCAGATGACTGAAAACTAGGTGCCATAATTGACTCTCCAGCTGACACAAGCATCCTACAAAAGGGCCTCATAGAAACAGACAACTGGTGCCAGAGCCATGGCCTCAAGCTAAATGCCAAAAAGTGTATAGTCATCCCCTTTGACAAAAACAGTGCACAAATTACCACATAGGTGGTAATCCATTAAGTATGGAAGAAGTAATTAGGGACCTGGGGACCCAAGTTGATAGCAATCTCTCATTTGAAAACCACATGGCCAAAGTGGTTAGAAAAACATTTTATATAGCCCACCTAATCATGAAGGAATTCACATCTAGATCAGGGGAGGTCATCGTGCCTCTTTACTCATCCCTCATCAGGCCCATAATTGAGTACAATGCCCCTTTTGGGATGTACTTTACCAGACACTTGCAGCAACTGGAAAGACCCCAAAAGTACCTCATCAAGAGGATCAAAGGGCTCAAACAGATGCCATATGCTGCCTGGTTAAAGAAACTCCAGCTCTACTCAGTGGCATACCACCTGCTCAGTGGCGATCTGTGCCTGACATATAAAGCCATGTCCAACCTGGAATTAATGGACATGCTGCACCTCAGAAAATCCAAATCCCATCGAGCTATGCGCTCGAGAGACTTGAACCTTGGCACTGAAATAAATAGGGCATGCTGGAGGGACAAATTCATAACCCAGAGGCTCCCTTCACTCTGGAATAAAATCCCAGTCAGGTTAGGCAGAGTCCCTCATTGACTCTCTTCAAGAGGAATCTTGATGAGTGGATGGGAGATCATAGGTTTACCCCAGGTATCACTTCTGTGTCACTGTTAGACAGAGGCACAGTATACTAACCTCGAAAAATGGCATAGCAAAATTCATTTAAAATGGGTGGTGAAAGCCAAACACTCTGGCTAGGCTTATAAATGTCCTAGGGCAGATAGCCTAGTATGAACCTATGAACCTATGTATTGTTCATAAAAAAACAGTACATCCTCCATTACCATACTGTACAATGCCTGGTGATGTACTTCACTTAACAAGTAACCTGGGACACACCTCATCCTAAAAGCTGTGTGGTGTGTGCAATTAAGGCCACGCACATTAGTAGCAATAAGTACCTAGGTAGGGGTTCTACTCTCAGTGTTGCCAAGTAAGAGTGTGTGTGTATGTGAAGGGATCTACTTCATTTTGCAGAAAATACATGTCCCAGGAGGTCATTTCACAGGTATCATCTTGTGGAAATTCATTCCATCAAAACTAGTAGTAGATGTGTGAATGCCCTCTTCCCCACTGTATATCTGTACAGCGATACTGGGATTGGTATATATAGGTGGGTGTGGATCTTTTGAACACAGCCACCATCATTGCGGTTATTGTTGAGCTTATCCCTCCGCTTAGTCAGCTGCAATACTGTACAGTTTATGTTAACAGGTTAAGTAGTTGTTGATCATGCTATCTGCGGTTCTACACCACCCCACATCCTCCAAAGGGTAGGGCTGTGCCACCCACACCAGCACACCTATGTTTACCAAGTTGAGAATTGCACTACATTGGGGAAGGGGACATATACCCTGCCAGTACCATTGTCAATGACATTAAACTAGCAGACTATTTCCCAATATGATGTTGTGCCTTTTCCATCTTGATGGAATTACATAGGCTAAAATGGGTTCCCAGCAAAAGTACATACATCCATGTGTACAGTATTCTCTGGGTATTGCATCTACCCCAAAGCCTCTGTGTGTGTGTGTTATACACACACATGTGGTGTGTACCACCTGGTACACCTACCATTGTCCACTGTAAAAGGGCTGCTGACATCAGCCACCATGCACCCACCTGTATACACCCCTCAGACCTATCAGGCATGTGGCATATGCAGTAACTGTTATACAGACCTGTGACTTGTGTTCAGTTGTACCCAGGATATGGCACAGTCAAGGTGTCACCACAGTGCCATACCCCTTGTAGGAAACAACAGCAGCCCAACATCCTGCTGACACATAGACACCTACAACACAAATGGAATACATTCAGGAGACCACAATCACTCAGTGTTAATAACAGCTATAATGCATCACGGGTGGATAGCTACACATCCTGACATATAAGCACTAAACTTTAGTGCTGAAAACATGTTACACAGCATTACATTGGTACACCATAGTACGGTCACCCTGTGCATCAAAGCCATATTAGCCTGTTCCTGCATCAATGTTATGGATGACAGGGATGTGGCACATGTATCATCTTATGCACAGGGTGTGTTGTGGGTTTGCCAGAGACCTAGGCTGAGCCATTTGTTTGACATCATGTGTGTGTGTGTTAGGGGGTTGCATTATTAATTGGGCTGTGCAGATGTGGTGTATGTAGGTACGGGGTTGCCCTAGCTGTGTTGGTGATGTGTGTGTGTATGCATGCATACAGTTCTGCCATGTGGCTGCCCTATACAGGGGTTTGTTGGACAGCTTTAGACCAGACCTGGCAGGGTGTGCAGTTCACTATCTCCGGCCATGGACCCAAGAACTGTGCCTGTCAGGGGTTCCATGGGCACTACCAGGTACAAGCCAAGATATGGTACTCTCCCCTGATGATGACATATGTCCGTGGATCCTGGTCCCTCTTGGGACCAGCCAGGGCCACGTGCACATTGCCTGCTATGTTGTGGTGTGGACAGCACCCCCCTGCAGTGGTGGTGCTGGTACTGCTACTACAGGAGCGGCTCTGACTTGTACGCCCACATTGACCTCCACCTGTTGGTGTTGCTGGTCTACGTCCATGTGAATGTTGCACTTCTCCCACCATATGCTCGAGCACAGACATTCCACAGTTGAGGATTCCCACCATCTCACCCAACCATCTATCCAGGACCTCTGCAAAACAACGGTCGGCACCTGCAAGATCACGGATGTTGTCAATAACAACAGAATGAGTAGCCCTCTGGAGCCTTAGACCCTGTCTGGTATAATGTTCCATATGTGCCTGTGCCTCCATGACGGCATGAAACATGCATCTGGTGGCACCAGCTGTGGCACTTCTGCCGGGGGCATGATGATCAGCAGCCCTCCAATGAGCACCCCTGTACATCTGCCTGTGTGGCATCTTTCTGGGTATCCAGCTACGGCTTTTGTGTCCAAACACACTTGCCATAGTCACCATACTGTCCTGTCCCATGCCACCACCCACCAGCTGTCCCTCATCTATGGCCACTGGTGATGGGGTATGTATAGGAAATGTGACTGTGTGCGGGGATGGGGTGGATAACAGTGGGATGTCAAATGATGGTACAACTTCAGCCCCTGACAACCCTGCTTGTACCTCACCACACCTATCATCATTCTCAGAGTCTGTATGGACACTAACATAGTTTGCCTGCAGGAGGGACCCTGACTCACCTTGCCATGTGTGAGGGGAAAACATAAAATGCACTTTAAGACTCGTATGTCATTGCCTAACTGGATACACACACACACACACACACACACACACACACACACACACACACACACACACACGCACACACACGCACACACACGCACGCACACACACGCACACACACACACACCCACTTACAGGTGAGGTTGCACAAAGATATTACAAACAGACCTCCCATTATCCATCTGTCAACATGCATGAGATACGGCACTCAGCATGCACTGCAGCTATAGTCAATCCCTGTTACCAAAATTATACATCCCTCTGATGCATGAGTTGTGTTAGTAGGTGATGCCCCTTCCACTGGAACACACTGTGCCCATGTGCACAGTATTGCTGTGCACCTGTTCAGCACTCTGGCATGTACTGTGCACCATACCTCACAGGTGTTCACGCCATTACTGAATGTGTATATGTGTGTTAGTTATGTTTGCTCTGCTGTTCACAGCCCCTATGTGTTTGTCCACCACATACCTGGGATGATATGGGGACAGATGTCAATAGTGAATGTCTGATGTCTGATTTGCAGATCTCATCATCAGCAGTGCATGTATGACCAATAACATACAACCTTCAAACCTTATTGTGGGTATGAGGAGTGTACACACCCTTATTGACATGGCACCCTCTTCCCTGATATGCCACGGGGCCACAATACTGCATATGTTAACATTACATGAACCTGATATATGCAATTAAATGCAGTATCAAACAAATGTGTTAGTTATGTAGATGCTGACTGAGATGCATACAATATATGGGTGCATAAGTGTGCACACACTTAACATGATAGTTTGTTGCACCAACTATTAAGTGTACTACAGCAGTCACTATTCCTGGAAAGGGTATACTAGCATGGCCCATCTGCAATTGCCAGTATTTGGCCACTCTGCCCTACAAATGTCACCCAACTCTGCAAGATTGTAAGGTAAACTCATGTGCACAGCCCTTGGAGGTCACACAGTACCTTCACTATTGCTGTGGTGTCAGGGTTATGTCTGCCACAATTCATGACCTTGATTGTGTGCAGATACAGCCATTCTTAGCAAGCTATGGATGTCTGCTTCATTCACTGTTGTGTTTCAGGATGACACCCTTCCCCATCCTCAGCCTTTTTGCAGATGCTTGACAACTATGGGCTACACATGAGTGTCATTTTGCAGTGTCCCAAATTCAGAACACCATGTGTACCGGCCTAATCCCTGCTAATGAAGGCAAACATACAGGCGTACACTGGCACCAGCAAGGTACAGATGGGGATGATGGGGCTGAGGTTTAGTGAGGTGTTGCTTGTGCAGCACATGTATCTTAACTGATACTGTCTTTAGGTTCCGAACTTGGTCTTGGTACACCATTACACATTGCAACACATGCCTTTGTGGGACTTTTGATGTTATGCATATGCTACCTGTAGAGAGCCCTGGCTAATGTTTCCTGTGGAACAACTGTCCCATCTGATTACCCTAACCCATAGACCACACTTATGCAGAGTCCAGGTGATTGTCGACACAGGTACTGCACAGCCAGTACTTGTTACACATTCCTGCACTCCCTCAGTGTTGCGGCATGTTTCTAGGAAGCCTCCATGACCAGTTTGCAATATGTGTTGTCATCTGTCTTGGATGGCCATCTGTTTATTTTCTACATTAATATTGTCCCATACTTCCTCATCACATACATGACTGTCTGCACTGTTTGCCGTGGTATATGCAATGGAGAGGTAAGGCTACATGTCCCACTCCTGCATGCTTCCTTTTGGGTAAGGGATCCATTCCATGGCTTGTAAGATGTGTGCAAGCCACGGCTGCCTCTGTTGCAGGTGAGTGGGCAAATGTGATGGACATACGTCTTGGACAGCAGACCATTTTTTGGTGTAACATTGAGGACCTGTACTTGCTGGAAGGTACATACTCATGAAGAGTGAATACTGTCAGTACCTCAAAAGCTGCTTCCACAATATGTTATTTGGAGTGTGTGCACACATATGCTTCCAGTGTTTGTTAAGGTACGTATTCCCCATATTTACTGTCCTAATATAGGATTCCATATTACACATTCATTACTCATGTTAGGACCACATTACAGGTTATAAGGGTTGTGGAATATGGTATTGTGATATCCCGTTGTGTAGATCTGTAACAGTTGTCATTGTAATAGTGGTATATACGCTGCTGTAGAACTGTATAAGGTTGATATTTCAGACATGTTCCTACTGTAGGCCATTTGTCCCACCATTATGTTCATCTCTGGGCACACCTTACATACCCTTCAGATATGCCACCATGGTGACCACTGTGATGCAGTGCAGTTAACAGCAACAAAAAGTGAACATGTACAGCATGCATTATGGGTAGGTGTGTTAAATGTGTGCATGGCAAATACCATGGCCATAACATGGCCGGTGTATTGGCAAACCTGAACAAACAACACCATTCTCACTAGCTACAGGCTGCTGCCCCAGAGGTATATCAGAGAGACCTACACAGTTGTGTGAGAGATGTGATGTCAGTAGCCACACCTATGGCATTGGTACAGGGTGGGAGCAGCATTTCAGTACATCAACAGTACAAACCCACAACACTACAGATTATGCACATCTGTTCATTACTACAATGCAGCAACAGACTATATATATTTTATCTCACATATGCATAATTAAACTCTACAGATGCAGATGGATAAGCAACAGTGGTCTACTGATGTGCCCTTTGGCCTTACCTGTATGCTCCTCATCCATTGTGTGGGTAGCACCCACCTCCACAATGCTGCCCACTGGGTCTTGTCTTTGCTGGTGGGCAGGTGCCCCAAGGCTGGTGAGGAGCTCCTCAGCATGTGTTGGGGGGCTGGATGGCATGACCCCCCCTGTGGCTAGCTGATTCCTCCTAACTGCAGCAGCATGCTGACGGCTGTGGCGGATGAGGTCAGTGGAATGATGCAGATCTGCTCATAACTGCGGTTATGCAGGCCGACATCGTTTACCCTGTGGATGAGCTCATTCCACAAGGAGGTCCTCTCCTGCAGATCATGGGCTGTACAGCCAAAGAGGGTGTAGTGGTGCTGCACCAGGTAGATGATTATGAAGCCAGGTCCAGGGTCTGGTGCATAGGGAGCTCCACAGAGATTTGGGGGATATACTACACCACCTTGAGGCCCTCGGTACACCATTACAGGGTCTGCATGTTCCTCCTGGTCAGCCCCCAGCTCATGCACCTTCAGGGCCATGAAGGTGCAGTTGTGACTGTCCATGGGTGGGGACCTTGGTCCCACTGTTTCCATTTGGGGGCTCATGGGCTTCCACTTTCCAAAAACCACTCCCCATCCAAGGTGTTTACCCACCACATGTGTCATATACCGCCCCTGTATGCTGTTTTGTCTGTCTTCCAACCCAACCTACTTCCCCAAATATATCTACTATCCTTTCCCAACATACCAATCTCACCTTCACAAACAAGTGTAATGTGTTCCCAACATGGATTTCACACCAGACATAGCTGTCCATTTCGCACCCGCTTACTACAGTATATATATATATATGTGTGTGTGTGTGTGTGTGTGTGTGTATAGATATGTGTGATGTTTTCTCAAACATATCGTGCAGCACTATCATTCAACAGTAGGGGAAATGTATTTATATATATATATATATATATATATATATATATATATATATATATATATATATATATATATATATATATGTGTGTGTGTGTGTGTGTGTGTTTGTATATATGTAGACATACACGTGTATATATATATATATATATATATATATATATATATATATATATATGCGTGCATATCACTTCACCTAAAACTCATTTCACCTAAACTCATTTCACCAAGACCAAATCACCTAAAGTTTATTTCACCTAAAACTCATTTCACTGACAAGTTGTACTCTAAAGCAATTTAATGGTATATGTCCTTTTCCTAACTGTAGTGCAATCCTGGTGTTAGTATATATATTAAGGGGGGGTGTGGGGGGGCACACCAAGTAATGTAAAACAAAACCAGACACCATAAAACCAAAGTAAGTGGTGGGCTATGCCCTCACACCCCCCTGACTATATATACTAACACCAGGGTTGCACTACAGTGGGGAAAAGGACATATACCTTTGTCTGCCTTATTGTACTACTTGTCAGTGAAATGAGTTTTAGGTGAAATGAGTTTTACGTGAAATGAAGTTTAGGTGATTTGGTTTTGATGACATGAGTAAATCACAATTTCCCCAGTAGTACAGGATCCAATAAAGGCTGTCCCACGATAATAATCCACAAGTAGTCCAAAAAACATCCGAAGTAGATAATACGTAAAAGTTTATTTAGCGATACAAAACAGTTTAAAATTCGCTTTCATCTCCAAACACTGGAAACTTCATCAGAATAAGGTGCCTCTGTGTTCACCAGGTTTTATAACTTAATCATTAATTGACTGAATTTAATTTAATTTAATTCAACACCTTAATGAATTGATTAAACAAGCTGCATTTAAAGTCACACAACAAAATTTTACATATACACATTTTCTGAAACACAAGCGCCGACCAAATGCAGTGCACTCAACAACACAAATTTACCTGTGCACTATGTAAATAGTCAGAAAAATCATTTCATGACAATTTCGCAACAGTTGTCTGCCAAATCAAGTACATACAAAATACCATACAGTTCGTGCATGGAGTACACACCGCTCAAACCTCCTTTGCATCAGTCCAAATGTAAATATCTAAGCTTAAGTATGGGTATGAATAGCAAATGGTATGGGTGTATGGTATAAATATATCCCTTGATGAAATGAGCTTAGGTGAAATGAGTTTTAGGTGAAGTAATATGTACCCATATATATATATATATATATATATATATATATATATATATATATATATCTATAAACATCAGTCCACACTCTCTAACTTTCCTTCCTCCTTCCTCCACAGCTGCACTGTTCTACCTTGCTACAAAACAGAAGGGTGTCACATATGGGCATAGCCTAACATTAGGGGGATATACATAGGGACAGATTGCAGGCAAGCCTATTACAAACCTATGACATTTGTGCATGATATATTTCACGTTAACATGATTGTCCTGCTGGTAGTGGGGTCTGAAACTCATGTGTCTATCATAACATCATTACTTCCACCACCAACTATTTGTCACACTAATATACATGTCTTGAGGTACAGAACACACACTATGATGGCTTACATTTTGTCATTCAGTACTGATCTGCACAGTTGACAGGTATAGTCCACTGCAGACAGAGCCAGATGCTATGTCCATAGCAGTTGTTCAACAGGACATCATTACAAAAAATCTTGATGGCACACATAAATCTTTCCACATCATCTATCCCATTATTACAGACCAAGTACTACATTCAATTACATGCATATAAGTTTCACATACCTGTTGTAGTATTGTCCTCTCTTCTAGGTACACTTTATGTGTCCCTTGTGTTATATACTTTTGTTTTGGTTTGGTTTGTAGTTTTAATTTCCTCTCTCTCTCTTTCCCTCTCTCTCCACTACAGGGATTGAGATGCTTTGAATAGGTTGCAGCATGAATTTTGTAGGTGAAGCTCATGATAAGGTGATGGCCTTTGCACCAGTGTTCACCACTTGTTAATTGTATGCAGCCACCTGTCTAGTACTTCCAATTACCACTGTCATGGCAACCCACTACTATAAATTACTACATCATGTGGGCGTTGTCCCTTTACCTTTCCTGTATGGAAGACAGCCTTCCTGTGTGTGGGCAGCAGTGTTACAGACAGCAGGTAGCAATACCTCTTAAAACAGGACTTGCAGACACAGGCCAACTACATATTTGTATAAGGTTCCAGACCTATGGCCAGTGCGAGTATTATTGTTATATGCATTGAATACCGATAGTTTTACAGGGTTTGTGTGTACATGCTAGTTTTGCATGGAATGCAGTCTGTCTGCATAGCTCTCAACTGTGGGCCTATCCACATGATGGCCAGAGGATTGGCTGTTATGTTATGTTTTGTCTGTTCACCACACAGGTCTTGTCTCTGATATATCAGTGGCATTCTCTCTTTTGAGAGCTATCAGTACATGGCTACATCCATTTGTGTTTCTGACTTCATATTCCTGAGTAAGGGTGTGTTGCAACCAATCCTGTAACACCAGCAACTTTCACAGTGTATAACAGCAATATTGGAAATATGGCCCTGTGTTCCAGCCTCTGTCCTCCACCTATATACCAGGTTTTGTCCACATGTCATGCAGTAAGAGGTAGTTAAGTAGTGGCCTATCATTATTTAGTGCTGGCATTCCTGCTATCATTCCAGTGATGTTGTGGACTCCCACACAATTTTTGGGGCAGTGTCCATATATATGAGGGCTACAGCTGGACAAAACATGTGTGGCCATGTACAGTCCATAGGTCAGTGTATGTAAGACTGTTATATGCCCTTGTAAGTCATTATATGAGGGAGGGGTATGCACCGTTTTTAACCTAGGCTGTTACAACATGTGAGGGATATCAGTAGTAAGACACATGAAGGTATATGGCTGTACATTTTCATACATTTCACCATGGGAACAGTCGTGGGATAGTGCTTACTGTCTTATAGACAGTTCTGTTTGTCAGTGTGATAGCGATGTTTTAAGTTAAGCATTGTTATGTAACAGATACATTTTCACTGTGACAACTTAATTCTTTACCCCCTAGGGTTTGAGTACAGAGTGTAATTGGAGGCTGCTGAACTACATCTGTAATTAATTAGTGTTAATTGATTCTTACCTTCCAGGCAAGTATTTTTTTTTACTGTTGTACTACTTGAGGACCTTGGCCTGGACAGCAACATATGTTATGCTTTCAGATTACTGTATCAAATGCTTTATTTGAGAGTTGCATTACTCAGTTATTATGTATTTCAAACACCTAACTGCTATATGAAATGGCATATACAACTGAAATAGCACATGGATAAACATTTCTATGTATGCAAACTTTTGTGTGGTGTCATATCCATTGACCTGTCTGTGGGTATATGTTTCATGCAATAATTGTCTTTTGTATGAAAGAATCAAACACTGGCCATTTTCAAAGGTGGCAACTGTAGGAATTCTGTCTGTTCAATTTGCTGTACACCCTCTAAATATATATCTTCTTATACATATCTATAAGTAGTAACATATGCATGTGTATTTATGTATATACACACACACATATTTATATATATATATGTATATATATATATATATATATATATATATATATATATATATATATATATATATATATATATATATATATATATATATATATATATATATATATATATATATATATATATATATAGAATATATATATATATATATGTGTGTGTGTGTGTGTGTGTGTGTGTGTGTGTGTGTGTGTATATGTATCATTGGAATGTTTACTGCTTCCACATTGCACATTCCCTATGGTACACAGACTGTTCTGCATGATATGTTATTAATATCATCCTGACATCGTACAGCTGAGATGGATTACTGTTAACTTGTTGTGGCTATGTTGTGTAGGGTCCTGGGTATGAGACTTGCAAGTGTTGGTTATTGTGTTGCAAGGCAGATCTGTTCAACTGTGGAGGAGGGATGATATCAATAATTACAAGAGGCAGTTATTTTGGGCCCCTTTACCCCCATTAACAGTGCCTTTGGTCATATATTTATTTTTTGTGTAGACATGGATGTGGAGCTAACCGACGTTTATGTGAGCTTAGCTTACGGCCACTTACGGCTGCTTAAACCCATGATAATTTCAAATAAAGAAAAGAAAAAAGGGAGATAGGAAAGTGGTAAAATTAGGGCAAGCAGGGGGACAAACAAGAGGAGAAACAAGTAGTGATGTGCAGGATGAGTGTAGGAAAGGACCATAGCTTTGCATTTCTTTGGCAGCAACAACTGCTTCCAATGTGGGCAGTTTAGAATTTGGTGTCTCACACCCTACAGGGAGGTGTGTGGGCATCATAAAATATGGATGATTGGTTGGGTTAGATTGTGTGATGGGTACATGTCTCTGGGCAGAATGCAGAGCTATGTATGGGATGTGATTTTTTTGTGGGACATATGCCCCTTTTTTTTAAGGTGAGAGTGGGATGTTAAGGAAGGATTATTTGTAAGTGTGGTGAGGGAGGTTTGGTAGGAGAGGTTGTATTTGCAGACAGACACAAAAGACAAGACAGCAGACGGGGAGGTGTATGACACATGGGCGCGTAAACACCTTGATGGGGACGATGGTTGGGAATCTGAGGCTCATGAGCCCCCCAGATGGTAGTAGTGGCACTGATGTCCCCTCCCGATGGCAGTCACCACTACTCCTTCACAGCCCTGAAGGTGGCTGTGCTGGTGAATTAGCTGGAGGGGCCACTTGCCCCTCTAGCTGCGACGGCCTGCCTTCCATCTGGCACAGGTGGTCATCCAGCTCCATCTGGAAGACACTGCACACCATGCCACAGACCTCATTCCATATGAGAACATCTTCACCGTGCCCACTTGCGGGAGGGGAGAGCCTCACCCCCTGCAGCGGTTCAGCCAAGGATGGTGCAGGACCAGCAGATAAGGGAGGTCTGGGTTGGCTCCCAGATGTGCTGGGACTCTGTGCCTTGGCCAGGTGAGGTGGGAGAGGTGGATCCGCAGGGATCTGCGTTCCCATATGTGCTATGATGTGGAAATTAACAATGAATATTGGTTAGTCATGCACAGCACATTACAACATTAGTCAAAATAGCATGCATAGATATTCCCTTTTACCCAAAACAGTGCAATTATAACAGCGCCATAGCAAACAGAACCCATGCATATATGGAATGGCATTCAGGGTTGCAACAGCATGCCAGTTAGTGGTATGTAAGGCAGGCAATAAAATGATTATTCAATAGGGAATATTAGTATGCACACAGTTTAAACAATGATAAACCAAATGACACAACGGTCCCAACAGTAGAAGTTTGTTTAGGAACATACCCATGTTGGTTTCAGTGTGATGGTTGGATCAGTTGAGTGGTGGAGGAAGGGAACAGATTCAATTGACAACTGCTATCAAGTATATTTGTCAGTACACTACTATTCACTACTCTACATTCTGACCACACTTACACTCTACCTGGGCCATGGAGCTGCTACAGCACACCAACAGCTGTAGATATCAACAGTGTCATTGTACCCTTATTTCACCAAAATAATCCACAAGTATCCAGGCTGCAAAACAATTCCAATAATAAAGATGATGAAGCCAGCCAAAAGGCTAAAACTGTTTTAATCTAAAAATCTTGAAAGTAATAAATCCACTTGGTTAAGTAACAAATCCACTTGGTTAAGCGCTTTTGTTTACATTAAGACATCCTCAGAACCAAGACAAATAGTGAAGTAAAAACTTTTAAATACAATACAAAGACACACCCATTTAAAACCTTCAATAGAACCAATCAACCAATTAAACATAGCAAACAGAAATAAAGCAACAGTAACTAGATGTTACAGCTATAGTACTGAATATAATAGATGCTTCATATACTTTAAAATATAAGTGAATGTTTTTTTCAATTCAATTGAAATTGAAATGTGTTCATTTAACCCTGGTGGGTTAGTTGCATCTAACCTAATCTGCCACAACATTTCCCTGTGCAATAAAATGTTCTCCCAGTCTCCAGAAAATGGTGTTGTTGTAATTTGTTCAAGTATCAGAAAAAACAAACGTATTGAACTTTTGACAGCATGCCTTGCCAATGCACTTCTATTGTCCCCTTTCTTATACTATATACATGCTGATATATTCGTTGTTTCAAACTATTCTTAGTCTTGCCTATATAAAATGCGCTGCATGTGCAACAAGTAGCAAGATAAATAATTTTTTCTGCTCTACAATTTAAACATTTTACTGTGTCCCAATGGTTAATAATGTTCAAAACTCCATTGTCCTTATTCACATTGATATAGGAACAATATGCGCATTGGTGACATTTTCTAGTCATAGGTACACCCCTGCTCGTACAACTTCTTTCCAACATCATCTTAACATTCTGCCTGTTTTTCTGTGTGAAAAATGGTGGAGATTTAAATAAATGACAGATGTTACTATCAACTTGTAACAAAATCCAGTTTCTATTGATAATCTTTTCAATAGCCTATCCGTTGTATAATGCAACACCATATTTGTATTCGGTGTTAATACCCTAGTTATTTTGTTTTCCAACCCAAACTTCACCTATAAGTTTCTCCAATAAGTCTATGGGATATCCTCCATCAATAAACATTTTTTTTAAATACTGTAAATTCTTCTAAACAGTTAGAAGAATCAGAAGTGAGACGTGAAGCTCGGATTAGCTGACTCTTAACTACCCCCTTTTTCTGATAAATGGGGTGGCAGCTCATGTAATGCAAATATGTGTTACAAAATGTAGGTTTCCTAAAAATTCTAGTAGCAAGAGTAGCATCACCTTTGTTAAAAAATAAAATATCTAGGTAATTCATCACTTTCACATCCTGTTTAAATGAAAACTTCAAAAAGTCAGAACTACTTTGCATAAATTGAAAAACATTTCTAACTGTTCTCTAGTGTCTGTCCACAAGAAAAATAAATCGTCCAAAAATCTAAACTAGACCAGGCAAAACCTATATAGTGGGAATTTGAACAAAACGTTCAGTTCCCACCATAACATGACTGTGTTCGCAAACAGGGGGGGCGCATGCAGCACCCATCACAACCCCCTGTTTCTGTTTGTAAAATTCACCTTCAAATGTCAAAAAATTGTTACTTAGCACCAGTTCCATGAAAATGCATATTGTTTCTTTCTCATCATCGTGAAGAACACTATATTTAAAAATTATGTCTCTAAACCAATCCAAGCCAGTTTCTTGTGGGATTACTGTGAAGAGACTACTCACATCACAAGTCACCAAAATAACATCATTTGGTATCATCACGGTTTGTAACTTACTCAAAAGCTCCCAAGAGTTTTTTAAAATGTGGGGAAATCTATCAAAAAGATGCTTATGTCTCACATCAACATATTTTGCTATGGGTTCAGTCACAGACCCCCTTGCTGCAACTATTGGATGTAGCGGTGGGTCTTCTTGATTACAGTGAATTCTAGGAATCCCAAAAATCTTACGTAGTAGTGGATTTTCTACCCTCAAATAATCATAGAGGGGTTTGGAAATGGAGTCGAATAACAACAGTTCATCAAGCACAATCTTCACAGACCTGTATGCTAGACTGACTTCGTTCAGGGAAACTACCTCATATATTTCAGTGTTGTTAAGCAAATTCATCATATGACCACTATAGTCTTCCGACTCCATAATGACCAATCCCCCTCCCTTATCAGGCTTCATACAACTAATTCCTTTGTTTTGCCTGATTTCATAAAGCAACTGACTCTCACCTTGAGAGAGATTATAAAATCTACAACGTTTGTTCCCCAGCAATGATCTTAATTCCCTTTCACATTGCCTTTCAAAAACGTTAATGGCTGGATGCAATGGAGGGTTAAATGTACTGGACCTTTTGAAATCATCATTTTGTCTTGTTTCTGATCCCCCACCATCATACATAACCCTGAAATTAAGTTTGCGACTAAACATTTTTAGATTGAGTATGATGTCTTTTACTCGGGCTCCTTTTGCAGGAATAAATTTAAAACCTTTCAAAAATAGACTGTGATGTTGAGGCCCTATATTCATACTCGAAAAGTTGTAAATGTTGAAATTGTAAAATGAAGTCATTTTTACAGTACCTGATCTATTAATAGTGAAGCATGCTCCCAGAATTGACCTATTTAATTCCGATAATTCTGGCCATTCTTGAAATTGTGGCACCTCCTGCCATCTGTCGGTTGTTGCCCTTGTCCCTGCCAATTGTTCACCTGCTTTCTCCCTGCTAGTCTCTCCGACCTTCTCGGTCCTGCTTGCTCCAAAGGGGCCTCGTCCTGCATTGCCCCTTGTTCATCACCGACAATGGAGTCATATATACCATTCTGAATTCCCCTGGTTGAAAAGGGTAATGGATAGACTGTCTTCCTCTGGTATTCGTCATTGTCACGTTTAAGTTTTTTTATCTTTTCGCATCCTGATAGCTGCCATTTTGCACTCAGTGTATTCAAACACTTGATTGAACCTTATTTTGTGATCTTGAAACTGCACATCTGCAGTAATGGACTCCACAGTTTTAGCGATCTCCTGTTTATACTCCTTCATCCTTCTTTCGTTGTCTTTAATCAATAACCTTGTCAATTCCAGTCTGGTACGATCGAATAACTCAGTAAGCTCAACATGAAAAATTGAGTTTGCTTCAACCCCCTGGTGGTACTTCCAAACTCATAGTCCTTTAGGTACATGCGATCTCCTCACACTTTTTTCCAAAAAATAATTGTCCAATTGTAATGTTTTGAACTTACAGAGTACCTTTTCTAACTGCTCAATCTGTTCTAAAATCATCAGAACTCACCCAGAGTCTGACACAATAGGTTCCATTGCTTGACCACCACCCAAATTGTTGAGCCAAGCATAAACTTTCGGAACCGAAGAGAAGTCAGACATGGTTCCACGCCCACTAACAAAAGTAGTGTTGTCACGATAGTTAGTGGTTTTAACAGTTGTACCTTCATTATTTTGACGTACATTACTTAGTCCATTAAGACTATCGTTTAACTAAGTCACACTCTGTGTAAGCTGTTGTAACAAAAGTGTTAACATCCCAACGTCGTTCCCATTTGAGTCGGGCGGGTGCATCAGAAAATAAAACCTGTGTGTTGCCAGCTGACATAGTAGGATCCTTATAGAACTCAACACAGTAACCAAAATAATCCACAAGTATCCAGGCTGCAAAACAATTCCAATAATAAAGATGACGAAGCCAGCCAGAAGGCTAAAACACAGTTTTAATCTAAAAATCTTGAAAGTAACAAATCCACTTGGTTAAGTAACAAATCCACTTGGTTAAGCACTTTCGTCTACATTAAGACATCCTCAGAACCAAGACAAATAGTGAAGTAAAAACTTTTAAATACAATACAAAGACACACCCATTTGAAACCTTCAGTAGAACCAATCAACCAATTAAACATAGCAAACAGAAATAAAGCAACAGTAACTAGATGTTACAGCTATAGTACTGAATATAATAGATGCTTCATATACTTTAAAATATAAGTGAACGTTTTTTCAACTCACATGAAATTGAAATGTGTTCATTTAACCCTGGTGGGTTTGTTGCATCTAACCTAATCTGCCACAACATTTTCCTGTGCAATAAAATGTTCTCCCAGTCTCCTGAAAATGGTGTTGTAATTTGTTCAAGTATCAAAAAAACAAACTTATTGAAGTTTTGACAACACGCAGCATGCCTTGCCAATGTACTTCTATTGTCCCCCTTTCTTATGCTATATACATGCTGATATATTCGTTGTTTCAAACTATTCTTAGTCTTGCCTATATAAAATGTGCTGCATGTGCAACAAGTAGCAAGATAAATATTTTTTTCTGCTCTACAGTTTAAACATTTTACTGTGTCCCAATGATTAATAACGTTCAAAACTCCATTGTCCTTATTCACATTAATATAGGAACAATATGCACATTGGTGACATTTTCTAGTCATAGGTACACCCCTGCTCGTACAACTTCTTTCCAGTTACTGTTGCTTTATTTCTGTTTGCTATGTTTAATTGGTTGATTGGTTCTATTGAAGGTTTCAAATGGGTGCGTCTTTGTATTGTATTTAAAAGTTTTTACTTCACTATTTGTCTTGGTTCTGAGGATGTCTTAATGTAGACGAAAGTGCTTAACCAAGTGGATTTGTTACTTAACCAAGTGGATTTGTTACTTTCAAGATTTTTAGATTAAAACTGTGTTTTAGCCTTCTGGCTGGCTTTGTCATCTTTATTAGTAACCTTATTTTAGTTATACACATCATACCTGTTTCTATACCAAATTCTTTACCTGTGGGCCTGTGCAGATGAACTGTGTGCACATTACATTGCTGTTTCTACACATATTTCAGATTCACATATTAGTTGCAGGCCCTGGAGGGTGTGTTGTGCCTTTCACATATATCTACTGTGACATGCTCTGTATGCAGGTTTGTTGGCAACTGGGGAAACTATCCTTGACAGCGTGACACTTGAGGGGTTTGTCTGTGCCAGACTGCAGAGAGTGGATGTCTAGCTTGCATCTATTTGTAGGACTGGGGCTGATCAACACAACAGTTGTACACCTTTCATAGTTATACACATCATACTAGTATTTCTATTCAGATTTCTTTACCTGTGTGCCATGTATGTGTTGCAGTACATTATTCTTTCTATTCAGATTACAGTTTACAACTGTAGAATCAGACTGAGATGTTAGTGGCGATCCCTGGATTCAAACCGTGGTGTGTGTGAAAAATTGAACTATAGGTTTAGTCCTTATCAGACTGAGCTACTGGGGAGGTGTAGTCTGTTGCTTGTGACATTCCTAGCTAGTACATATTTTTTTGCACAGTACTTTATTATGACATGTTCCATTATTTGTTTCCTATTTTCAGTACTAATTATGCATACAAAACAGAGATTGGTGTCACTGTTTGTGAAACGTGCACATTAGCTGGATTGCACATTTGACTGTTTTACAACTACAAACTGCAATTTAGATTCCTGACTACACAGTCTGCACCTGTTAGCCTTATACATGTTTCAGTACATTCACAGCTACATACAGCTGAAATTTAAAGTTTAACACAGGACAATGCTGGCAGACAAACAAGTAAAACAAATTCTGATGGAAATATGTACTGCTGATTTTTCAGTTATTTGACATGCCCATTCTAAAGTATGCAGACAAGTAGTGCTAAATCAGTTCACCTCAGTTAATGCATTCTGTAGGACATACTCATTTCTATTTTTCAGGTACACGTGAGATGACGCACACCAGTGTTTGGGATCACCTTTATTAGTTTTGACATACATACCTGTGTACAATTCAGAAATCCACAATTACATTTCCTGCATGATCTGTACAGGGTAATGCTTTTCATTTCTAACTGTTACAGTAGCCCTGACATGGCATTTCTTGGCAGGTTGACTCAGACACACTCATACATATTGTAATATTCCTCTCCTGCATATTGTATCTTGTTTGCTACTGCTATCTGTATTACACAGCAGCTGGGAATACTCCATTGTAACACTGGTAGCCTGACACAGGCATTTATTCCTGACTTTTACAGCACAATTATATATACAGGCAGTACTACCATTACTATAATTTTGATTTCTTACTGCTAATAGTAGGGGGTATTCTGTACTCACCATACTGCTGATGCAGCCAGGCCAGTCACTGGGCATGAGCCTCAACATTCTTGGACCTCTCTGCAGCAGCTGTATAGGGAGACATCACACAATAATCACACCTGCACAGTCACAAGTTGACTTTTTCCATACTTAGAGATCCATAACACTGCATACTTACAGACAAGTGGGACATCCTGCGCTCAGCCTTCTTGGATCCACTGATCCGAGAGTGCACCCCTCCTCTGCTTCAGATCATTATGGTGGTGATGCATCTGCTCACTAGTCTGGGGTATGCCAGTGGCACTGGTGAGATCACGTACAAGCTGGTCCCAGGCCTCTGCTTTGTACTGCGAGCTCTGGTACTGGCCCTGCAGCAGCCTGCCATCATGGTTTTTAACTAGGAGCCCAACCATGACCCTGGACTCCTGGATGCCCCAACGTTGTGCTCGGAAGCGAACACCTTCACTAACACCAGACATTTTGGTCCTCCTGTGAGCAAATCCAAATGGTTTAGGCTGTATTCCCACCTGTGCAGTTTAAATTGGGCAGTTTTCTCACACTTTTTCTTGATTGGCCAGTTTTAATATGCTGAATTATGCTTAGCTCCATGAAAATCCGCATAGCAATGCTTACACCAGCTAAGCAGAGCTGAAAGCAGGTAAGCAATGCTTACACTAGCAAAGCATTGCTTAAATCTTTTTTTCTTTCATTAATTTATAAATAATCTTTTACATTTATACTTTAGAAATAGAAAAAAACAAATCCACTGTGTGCAAACACTCCTCTGTGTCTTGGGAATTCCACTCAATACAGCAAAACCACGGTCCCACCAATATCGTCAAACAGCAAATAATTGTCAAATCACGATATAAAACCAAGAAATAATTTATTAAATCCAAAACGCCAACACTGGTTAAGCACTTTCACTTGGAAAGAATGCAAGCTTTATCAGAACACCATAGTTGGATAATCAGTTCATTAAATAACATTTTTGGTGCCATATCAGTTTGAAATGAGCAAGAATAATTTAAAGAGATACATACACTTTTTGTGAACCAATTTACTGTGCACATGTATACAAATAGCAAACGCTCATGTCAGACTAAAATATAAAATAAAAAACATTTAAAGTATATACAAATATAAATACCCATAGCCAACACTACTAAGTTTATAGTTATTATAAAAAGTGTAAAAACTATGCAGAAAATTATATATAATTCATTTTAAGGCCAGAAATGGTTTAATTGAAACTGTGTCATTTAATCCTGGTGTAACAGATGCATCTGTATAAATTTGCCACCATAATTCTTTGTAGAGAATTAGACCATTAAAGTCACCTCCTCTTTGGTTAACCTGCACAATGTCTATTATACCAAAGTTAAAATAGTGCTTATCTCCATGTTGTTTGATATGTCTGTACAGCGCATTTTTGTCATCCTTTCTTTTAATGCTGTACAGGTGAGAATAAATGCGTTTATTAAAACTCCTTTGGGTCTTGCCTATGTAGAACCCGGAACAGGTCCTACATATGGCAATATATACTACCATTTTGGTTAAACAATTGCCTCCACAAAAATTGATGCGAGTATGTTTATAATTATCCAAAATCACACTATCCCCCTGAAATATTGTGTGACATTGTTTGCAAGTCCCACATTTGGTAGTACTCCTAAATGTGGGCATCTTGGTGAGGGTACCCATCTCCAAAATCAATTTGATATTGGTACCTACTTTGTAGACAAATCTGGGACTGTAACCTAAAATGGGGGCTATGTCCTGATCAACTGATATATTATACCAGTTGTCGATCAAGATTTTCTTAACCTTACCCGTGTGTGTTCCAAATTCCAATATGCAAGTCCTGTCAAAGCTGTTAGACTCTATCTTCTTATCAGCTGTGTTGTCCACCCCTTTGACTAAACTTGTATTAAACTTTTCTCCCAAAAGGGGCGTGTATTTTTTCCCCCATTCATTTATAACATATTTGCTGACATTAGCCATGACTCTGTCATTGTATCCTCTGTCCTTAAATAAAGAAGTGATGTATATAACTTCATCCAACATGTCCTCATAGCCTGATGTCATCCTAACTGCTCTAATGAGTTGCCCTTTATAGATGTTCAAGAATTGTTTCCTCGGGTGGTTACTCGAATATTCCAAATAATTATTCGAGAAGGTACTTTTTCTAAAAATTCTGGAACTGAACTGGTTGTCATCTCTAAATACAAAGGTGTCTAAATATGCAAGTCCCTTCATACTTGAGGAGGACGTGAATTTCAAATAATTACTACTACTATTAATAAATTTCAGGATTTTTTTCAGCAGTTGATCTCCTCCATCCCATATCAAATAGATATCATCTAAATATCTGGTGTAATGTTTATTATGTTGCATATATTGACTATCAAATATAATCTTCTCTTCCCATTCAAGCATAACCAAATTGGCATATATGGGAGCACAAGCTGCTCCCATAGCTACCCCTTTGATTTGTCTAAAAAACTCTCCCTCGAAAAATATGTAATTGTAATTGAGGACCAGTGACATCATGTATATGAGAAGACATGTCATATCCCACTGTATGTCAGCGTATTTTCTAATACTATTTGTAAAAGCCTGTAAACCTTCTTCCTTAGCTATACATGAGAATAGGTCTATGACATCTATGGTTAGAAATATTAAATCTTTACTAGATAGGTAAACGGGGTAACTTGTTAGAAATTCCCAAGAGTCTTTAACTATGTGTGAAATGTTACCATATACATGTTTTAAATATATATCAATAACTTTACCCATAGGGAATGTCTTAGACCTACTCCCAGAAATAATCGGTCTAAAAGGGGGATCTTCTACAATTTTATGTATCTTAGGAATGCCCACTATTGTGGCTAAAACTGGGTAATCAACTTTTATGAACTTATAGATGTCATAATTAATCCTATTGTCTATTAAATAATCCTCAATGCACATATCAATTTTCCTGTAACCTATATTAATCTTGTTGAGGGATGACATGGAATAATTCCCAGAAGTATGCAGCAAATCATGTATCTTACAAGAGTACAGTAAACTGTCAAAAACAACAGCACCCCCTCCCTTATCAGGTTTCATAATTCTGATATTTCTAGCACTCCTAAGTTCCTGAAGTACCTTAAGTTCTTCCGCAGTGAGGTTGGACATGACATGATGTCCAGCTATCTGTTTGTCTAATTGGTATATCTGTCGAGTCACTACCTTATCATACATAGAAATTGTAGGGTGCATAGGGGGTATGAACATACTCTTCTTTTTAATAGTAGGTACAGTGTACTCAGATGTATGTGATGTACCAACGGCTCTTGTGTCCTTGAACATAATAGCCAAATTTAATTTTCTAACATATCTTTTAACTTTACAAATACAATCTACTAAACTGAACTTTTTTGTGGGAATATATTTTATCCCCTTGGACAATAAATCAAAATGTCTAATATTGAGTTTATATCCTGTATAATTATAGATATTGAACTTCCTGTAAGTGAAAATTACCCCATTCTGTGTTATACCTTCTTCTAAATCTGGAACTTCGATTGAGTCATCCTTTTCTTCTAAAGGGGTGTCGTACACAGACGCTATCGTTGGGCTCCGGGGTATGGGTGATACTAATAATGGGGGAAAAATACACGCCCCTTTTGGGAGGAAAAGTATAATACAAGTTTAGTCAAAGGGGTGGACAACACAGCTGGTAAGAAGATAGAGTCTAACAGCTTTGACAGGACTTGCATATTGGAATTTGGTACACACACGGGTAAGGTTAAGAAAATCTTGATCAACAACTGGTATATTATATCAGTTGATCAGGACATAGCCCCCATTTTAGGTTACAGTCCCATATTTGTCTACAAAGTAGGTACCAATATCAAATTGATTTTGGAGAGGGGTACCCTCACCAAGATGCCCACATTTAGGAGTACTACCAAATGTGGGACTTGCAAACAATGTCACACTATATTTCAGGGGGATAGTGTGATTTTGGATAATTATAAACATACTCGCATCAATTTTTGTGGAGGCAATTGTTTACCCAAAATGGTAGTATATATTGCCATATGTAGGACCTGTTCCGGGTTCTACATAGGCAAGACCCAAAGGAGTTTTAATAAACGCATTTATTCTCACCTGTACAGCATTAAAAGAAAGGATGACAAAAATGCGCTGTACAGACATATCAAACAACATGGAGATAAGCACTATTTTAACTTTGGTATAATATTCATTGTGCAGGTTAACCAAAGAGGAGGTGACTTTAATGGTCTACTTCTCTACAAAGAATTATAGTGGCAAATTTATACAGATGCATCTGTTACACCAGGATTAAATGACACAATTTCAATTAAATGATTTCTGGCCTTAAAATGAATTATATATAATTTTCTGCATAGTTTTTACACTTTTTATAATAACTATAAACTTAGTAGTGTTGGCTATGGGTATTTATATTTATATATACTTTAAATGTTTTTTATTTTATATTTTAGTCTGACATGAGCGTTTGCTATTTGTATACATGTGCACAGTAAATTGGTTCACAAAAAGTGTATGTATCTCTTTAAATTATTCTTGCTCATTTCAAACTGATATGGCGCCAAAAATGTTATTTAATGAACTGATTATCCAACTATGGTGTTCTGATGAAGCTTGTATTCTTTACAAGTGAAAGCGCTTAACCAGTTTTGGCGTTTTGGATTTAATAAATTATTTCTTGGTTTTACATTGTGATTTGACAATTATTTGCTGTTTGACGATATTGGTGGGGCCGTGGTTTTGCTGTATTCAGTGGAATTCCCAAGACACAGAGGAGTGTTTGCACACAGTGGATTTGTTTTTTTTCTATTTCTTTGGTTGCTTCATTGTTCGCTTTGGTGGTTTACATTTATATTTTACATATTCTCACCCCTACTGTGCTATACGTGAGCCATATGATTGACATCTATCATTCAAATTCCTTAAAAGTTTATTAAATAAATTGGCAGAGGGGGGATTCAAACCAAGCATGTTCTACAGGCTATACCTTGGCAAGTACCACTATGCTACAGCAGCTTGATGACGTTTTCTATCACAGGAGCACTTGTCTATCATTTTCTGGATTTCAGCCAGGCTAAACATAGCGGTGCACCACGCAAACAAGCTGCACACTGCTTAAACTTCGGATTTATTTGATGAAAAAAAATACTTACATTTTTTTAATTTCTATTGCTTTCCTCTTGCCCTACTGCTTCCATGCATGTAGAGCAAGAGTGCATATATTTGGGGGTGTGCACTTGTAGGCTGCTGCCTTCTAGGTGTTTGTATTTTTTTTTCTTTTTCAGTGTCCTCAGACACTGAAATGTTAGCTGCTTACATTTCAGTGTCTGTGGACACTTGTTTACTATATACTGTTAAAGCCAGGCTCTAATATTACATAAATTGACACTCATCTGTGTCAGACAGTGCCATACGGCACTTTCTGAGTGAAGGGGGCATGTTACATGTGCAGGCACTGCTGACACATGCCTTCTGCAAGCTCACTCCTGGTTCATGTCCATTTAGATTAGATAGCAGCTCGCTTTCATGCATATGCAAGGCACACTGCTATCCTAAATGGGCACAAACCCCTCCTTGCAAGAACAGCCTTATTCTTGCATGGAGCTTCGTGAATCCTGGGGCTTGTGTTAAATGGTTGTTTAAAACATATCAATCTTGTGGTATGCAATATTCCTTTGGTTAATTGACACAGTAGTATATGCTTCTACATATAATAGGTCAAACATTGTATTAATATAATCATTAGTGTTCATAACAATCAGACTACCTCTTTATTGGGTTTCATCAACCTAACTTGTCTGCTGTAAGAAATCAGATTTAGCAAGGTTTGCTCATCTCTAGTTAAATTATGACAATAAAACTTCTTTTTGTTGTTTAAAACCTTCTTAATATCAAATTCACAAATTTTCTCAAATAAAGCAATGATAGGTTGTAGTGGAGAATTAAAAATAGTAGGTCTAATAAACAGATCGGGGGTTAACTTCCCCCTTGTTCTTTTTGTGAAAAATGCAAAGATAAAAGTAAGCTTATGTGTAAACAAAACTCAAACGAAACAGCAGCCTATGTGTAAACAACTTTAAATCAATGAAAATGTCACTCACAAGGCTCTTCTCATTGGTATAAAAGTGAGCCCTTTTTCAAGTAAAATTGCCCTTTTTTATCCACAAAAAAATTAGTATAATTAAAAACTTTAAAATTACCAGTCTTATTATATACAATATTAGGGTTATTTATCTCTTATAGTAACTGCCTATGTCATTCCCCCTCCTGTTGTTCATCTGATTCCAATCCTTCCATTGCTGCCTGTTTTTTATCCTCTAAGATCTCCTTGACGAAGGAAAATCGAAAGGGGATTCAATATTAAACTGTACCTTAGCATCATCATTAGTAAATTCACTGTCTCTGAAAGCACCATCAAATTCATGCATCTGATTTTCCCTATTTTCACCATGGTAATCATGAGGAGCAGTGTTTTTGTTATCTTTATAAGGAGAAGGATATGCTACCCCATATTCATAATCAATTTTATCTCTTAATTATTTCTTTTCTTTCTTACTTTTCACATTAGTTAGAACAGAATTGATTTTGTTAAAGACATTATGGTATTCACTGGCTTTTTCAGAAAACAACAAATCCAATGTTAAACTGTCATTGATAACATTTATCTCACCTAACAATTTAACCTTGTCCTTTATGTGATTTCTGATCAAAATTTCCATCAGTTCACAGCCCTGACAAATAAATAATGAGATAGGTTTGTTATGGAGCCAGGACCCATCCACCTTACCTGTTGGATATTTTCAGTAACGCAAACTTTTAGGGACTCAATTCACACAAATACACTTTTTAAAGTAATTCATTTCAACTTGTAATTTCCTATATTTAATTAACTTAGTCTCAAAAGTTTGCAGCTGTTTATTAAAAGATGCAAGAAAAACACCACATTTGTCTTGGACTGCCTGTAACTCGCTGTTCTCATTTAGCCAGGCCTTTAAAGTATGTTTGGATGGCCACAGTGACCTCAAATTTAAGCAAAGCACAGGAGTTGCTGTGGATGCCACCTGTACTCTGGTTTTTGTTAATTTCATTATTGCTGAATGGGAGTATAATTTTGTTTTACACTTCTCATATAGTGACAACTGATCCTTCTATGACTGCTACCTAGAGGACATTATAATTTTTTGGACGAGCGGCTTTGAAAAACTTAAGGAATTTTATGGTTATCTTAACAATACCACTGATTTTTAAGATTTACCATGAATAATTCTCTTAACCATATCAATTTTCTAGATGTTACAGTTTCAAAAAATAGAGCAGAGCAGTATTTTGAGTTGCATATTTATAGAAAACCTACTTACTCTAACACATTGTTGCATTATAGCAGCTGGCAACCAACACATCAGTAAAAGGCATTGTTCAAAGGGCAAATGGTCAGACTGGCTAGCATGGTTTCTCAACAAAGAATTTTTTGCAAAAGACCACTAAGCTTAGGATGATGTTTAAAATACAAGGATACCCGATTAGTTTTATCATTGTGACAGGTGATGAAGTTGAAGCCAAGCATGAGCAGTTAACATTTACACCTATATTAGGGAAAGGGTGTTTCACTAACAATGAGGTTATGCAAACTAATCCATTGGCATTTGCAGTACAGCTATAGTTTTAACATACAACCTTGACTTCAATGGCATCAAATCAGTGGTCTGCAAAAATTGAAATGTGTTGAAAAATGGCTGGTGAAAAGTTTAATATTCTAGGCCCTTGTCCTTCATTTGTGTATAAAAAAGACTGTTCCTTTAAATCTGTTATTGAGAAAGTTGATTTAAAGTCTGAACAACTTTATATGAAGAAATGTGGCCTCTGTAGCCAGTGCAATTATATTATGGAAGGGTTGACATTTTATATTGCTGATTTTGGTAAGGTTTCTCTGAAAAAGAGGTTTTATTGTTCTAATTCAGATGTTATATACGTTGTCCAATGTCAGTCATGCCCTAATTTTTACGTAGGGAAAATAGAGAACATTTAAGAACAAGACTATACCAACACATTTATGACATAAAAAAGGATGAATGTAACGCTTTATATAAACATATCGAATTAAATGATTCTCATTGTTTTAAATTTTATGTTTTAGATAGCATTGGGAATACAGTTAGGGGGAGGGGGACATGGAAGAGCATTTTAAAATCGAAAAAGTTCAGATGACAACTAAAGCTTACCCTTTCTAATGGACATGATTTGAATGATATGTTGTTGATTGCAAATGTTTGTGTTTAAAAGCTTCTTTATATGTGTAACATTTTTATGTATGTTGTTTATATATATATACATATATATATATATATATATATATATATATATATATATATATATATATATATATATGTATGTATACATACACACACACACACACACACACACACACACACACACACACACACACACACACACATATATTTTTTACATTATTTATCATTTGTATTTTTATTGTATTCTGATTCTTGTTTATTATGTGTTTTGTTAATTAATTTATCAAGAAATTAACTGCCATTAATTTATTATCCAATAAGGCCCTTGGGAGTGGTGTTGCAGTTCACTTTTAGCTGTGTTTTTCTTAGTTCTTTATTCTGATGAAGTCCATGCTGTGAACAAAAGCGCTCAATGAATGTATATTGATGGTACTGAATAAAGTGAATTGTGGGGCAGTTTACCTGGTGCAGTTTACGTTTTTTTTTTTTTTTTTTTTTTAGATGATCAATATGTGTTTGCATGTACATACATTGGCAATAGTACACTTGGACTAGATTACAACAAGAATACATAGAATGACCCATTCTTTTCTGTGTACAAATGAAAAAAAAATCAGCTGGACAAGATTAAATTTCCTTGTGGTTCTACCCTTAATTAAATATGTAGACAATTTACTTTTAGCTTCAGAAAAACTCAAATGACTGCAAACAAGATATTATTTTTCTTATATCAAAGTTATCAGAGTTAAGATTTGAGGTTAACAAAGATAAATTGCAGTTATAGAAGTCGCAGGTTCAATACTTAGGACATCTAATTTTAGAAGGCTCTAAACAGATTTTGCCTTATGCATTATTGCAACACAAACTGCTCCACTTCCTACTACATTAAAACTTGCAAGACTTCTTGGGACTAACATGTTACTGTTGACAATAGATTTCTAATTATGAAGAATTAGTGAAACTTTAATAGAATTATTAAAGAAGGCTACCCCTGAACCTTTATCCTGGGAGGATTTTCATGAAAAGTTTTTGTACAATTGAAAACATTACTTTTAATCCCTCCTGCCCTTGGGCTGTCAGATTATTCTAATAGATTTGTTTAATTCCTACACCAGACAATGGAGAACCCAGCAACTCTGTAGTTGTTAACACTGTGCTAGGTTACTAGGTTAGATTTACAAGATGTTCTATTACAGAATCCAGAATCAAACTATTTTTGTGGATGGTCACTATGTTCAAAGAGATGATGGTAAACTCATCAGCATTCTTTTCCACTTGTACACAAGACAGAATCTTATTAACTAGACAATTAAATGGAAAAGTGTCTGCTCAAGTAGCTGAACTTGTAGCTACTACCAAAGCCTTTAAGACTTGGCAAAGATCAGTCAGTAACAATTTTCACAGATTCCCATTATGGAGTAGTTCATGATTTGGGGATATTTTGGAAAGAGCAAGGTTATTCGACTTCAGCATGAACTGTTACTAAAAATGCAATTTTCATTAATTGTAAATTAGATGCCTACCAAAAAAAGTAGCTGTGGTTAAATGTACCACACATAAAAATAATGATCCTTTTATAACTAAGGGAAATAGTTTTTCAGATATAGTGGCAAGATAGGTTGCATTGTCTTAACTTGTTCAGATTTTATTTTTTGCAGCAAATGAATGAAACTAACAACATTTTTTTTTCTTTACAGGAGTTGTTATCTTTTCAGAATCAAACAAAGGACTTAGAGAACGACATGGATAAATAATGGCTGCAGCCAGTCTCCAGACCTTTTGTGGCACCACCCGGATGGATGGCTAGTAGCCCCCACAAAATTTCTCAACTCATTTGGTCAAATCCTACCACTTACCTTTTCCTTTGGACAAAAATGCTTTAATAAAACAGATTTTCAATGATTGGTATGCCCCTTATCTTTCAGAAGTCACTCAAAATTTTTGTAAATATGTGTGTAATTTGCTTACAGCACAGTGTGTCTAAATCTGTACCTGTACCTATTCAAACAATGAAAAAGCCTTGACATACCTCTCAACCTGTTAGCACAAGAAATTTGGACAAAGCCTGACATAATGGGGGGACAAAGGCCCCAAAATAGGGACACATTTTAAGTATTGCTCTTATAAACTTAGAAAGTTGTTAGAATAACATGATTTATGTTAGCATGCACTTTCTGAAGGATATAAGTCTGACCCTCAAATGCATGTCATTATTTAGTGACTTCAGTCCTTAGATCATCCCAGTGATTTGTCAAAAAAACATAATTTTCTGAGGAACAGATAAAAATATGAGGCAAAAATCTGGACATTCTGCAAAAATCTGTACAGTTGAGAGGTAAGCTTGGGGACCATTTTGTTCCATAGTGTGGGACTTCACTGAAGTCACCCAAGTGCAGAAATTTAGATATACAATGGTTATTGCTGACACTTTTCTGGATGACTGCAGGCACATCCCTCTTTAAAGAATGAAGCAAACATAGTAGCCAAAAAATTGCTAACAGAATTGATCCCAAGATTTGAGGCACCTTGTTGTATCCAGTCAGTTCAGGGCATGTATTCTAACAGTCAAATAATACAACAGATTTGCAAATCTTTGAATGTGAAATTGCAGTTTCAGTGTCCCTTTAGACCACAAGCCTCACGGATAGTAGAAAGAGCTAACCAAACCATCAAGACCCGATTAGCTAAAATTTGTGAGGAGATTGGTCTTAAATGGCCAGAAGCTTTGACCTTACTTTTATTTAGTATGAGAAGAGCACTTAGTACCACTAGAGGATTGTCCCATCATGAAATTCTTATGGGCAGACCCACGAGAAAGTACAGTTTTGTACCTACCATAAATGTAGATGTCCGATAGGTATGCATCTGCAGTCATCACATATGGGTTGTCCTGCCTCAGGCAGCCCTTCGGTCGGCCGGATTCCAAAGTCTGGGTCCTGCGTCGGCTGACGTTGCCCCTTCCCCGACGTCAGAGCACCTGGGGTATAAAAGCGTCAGCCGATGCCATCTTCCTCAGTGTTTCTTGCCCCAGATGCCAGGTGCCCTCAAAGGAAGGCTAAATTTGTATAAATGCAATAATTCCAAACATGCATATAAATATATATATATATATATATATATATATATATATATATATATATATATACAACAAATACACCATAATAGATAACCCCAGCTAGCTATGAGAGGGAAAAGTACCCAATAAATCCCAAAGAGGGGAAGGAGGGAGGGTAAACCTGACTGCAGATGCATACCTATCGGACATCTACATTTATGGTAGGTACAAAACTGTACTATGTCCTTCAAGGATGCATCTGCAGTCATCACATATGGGTAGAATACCATAGCCAATCTAGGGGTGGAGGATCTATGTAAAGGATGGTGTAGCTAAAATGCCCTGCAGGACTGCCGTAGCAAAGCCTGCTCTGGATCTGGAATATAAAGGTAAATTGTAATGCTTGGAAAATGTATGCATGGAGCTCCATGTAGCAGCTTCTAAAATGTCCTTGGTAGCCACCCCTCTTAAGAAGGCTGTGGAGGTGGCTGTGGCTCTGGTGGAATGAGGTCTAATGTTAGCTGGCACAGCTTTTCCATGGAAGGAATAACAAACGAATGCAATTCCCTATCCATTTTGAAATTGTCTGTTTGGAAATTGCTTTTCCTTGTGCACCAGCAGCATATGCTACCAACAGCTGGTCAGTTTTTCTGTAGCTTTTCGTTCTGTCCAAGTAGTAGCGCAACTGTCTGTGTATGTCCAGAGTGTGCAGAAGTTTCTCCCCTTTGTTCTGTGGATTTGGAAAGAAGGTAGGCAGGTGAATAGCTTGGTTTAATGAGACCCTGGATACCACCTTTGGCATAAATGAAGGATTGGTTCTCAATGACACTCTGTCCTGATGAAAAATAAGAAATGGCTGTACTGCCATGAGGGCCTGTAACTCAGATACTCTTCTTGCTGAGGTTATGGCCAGAAGGAAGGCGGTCTTCCAAGACAGGAACTGTAGTTCTGCAGATGCTGCTGGTTCAAAGGGAGGCAGAGTTCATTTTTCCAACACGAAGTTAAGGTCCCAAGTAGGCACTAGAGGTTTCCTTGGAGGATTGATGTTTTTAATTCCTCTTAGAAACTGTCTTAGGAGAGGATGAGAAAAAACAGGAGGATCAGTATTGTACTCTGCTGAAATTGCTGAAGCATGAATTTTAATGGAAGAGTAAGACAGGCCATTGTGGAGCATTTCTGCCAAGTATTCCAGGATATGTGGCATGTTCATCACTGTCGCATCTAGGCCCTTTGTGGTGTTCCAAATGTGAAATCTTTTCCATTTTGCTGAATATGCCTTTCTTGTGGAAGGCCTGTGAGCTTCCATGATGATATCCTTCACTCTCTTGGATAGCATATCCTGAGGAGGAGTCAAGGTATTTTCCAGGCTGTTAGTCACAAGGTTTTCAGGGTGGAATGCAGAGTTTTGTAATTGTGCTGTGTCAGGAGAAGTGGCCATTGAGGAAGAGGCCATGGTTCCGTGTGTGACATGCTCTTTAACAGTGTGTACCAGTGCTGTCTTTGCCAGTCCGGAGCTATCAGAATCACTTTTGGCTGCTCTGTCCTGATCTTCAGTAAGACCTTGGTCATTAATGGAAGAGGTGGAAATGCATAAACTGTTAGGGTTCTCCAGCTGAAAGATAGGGCGTCCACTTTCCATGCTTGTGGGTGGTATGTCCTTGAGCAGATTTTTTTCAGCTGATGATTGTGGGGGGAGGCAAAAAGATCTATGTCTGGCCTTCCCCATGATTGTGTTATCTGTAGGAAGATGTCTGGGTGCAACATCCATTCGTGTGCATCCATGATATTTCTGCTTAAGCTGTCCGCCAGTATATTGTCTTTTCCTGGCACAAACTGGGATTGCAGGTCTATGTTGAGTTTCAAGGAAAGTTCCCATAGATTCATTGCCAGTCTGCAAAGAGGGTAGGAATGGGTGCCTCCTTGCTTGTTTATGTACCACATAACTGTGGTGTTGTCTGTCCTTATTAGCAGGTGGCCTTGATGCAGAAAGAGTTTGAAGGCCTCGATTGCATGTATCACTGCCAGCATTTCCTTTTGGTTTATGTGCATGCATAGCTCCTTTTGTGACCATAGTCCTTGAATACATCTGCCCTCCATGTGTGCTCCCCAACCGTGGTCTGAAGCGTCCGTTGTAATAGTTTGGCTGGCTATTGGCTTGCTGAAGGGTAGACCCCTGTTTGATTGGCTTGCTTGAGCCCACCACTGAAATTCCTTTTGGAGACATGGAATGAGTGGGATCAAAGTTTCTAAGCTGTGGCTGTGCTGTGTCCATAAACTCCTTAGGTACCATTGTAGTTCCCTCATATGCAGCCTTGCTTGGGGAATGAGAAGAATGCAAGATGCCATGTAACCCAGGGCCTGCAGGATTTTCCTTGCAGTCAGCTGAGTTTGTCTTGTCAGATTCTTGAAGAAATCCGGTAGTTGTCTTTGTTTTTCTTCTGTGAGAAAAGCCATTTGGGTGGTTGTGTCTAAATCCGCACCCAGAAAGGTTATTCTTTGGGATGGAACAAGTCTTGATTTGTGAAAGTTGACTATATATCCCAATGCCTGCAGTAGGTGGATGGCATAATTCAAGTCCTTTAACAAAGTTTGTTGGCTGTCCGCTTGTATAAGGCAGTCGTCCAGATATGGGTATATTTGAATCCCCTGAAGTCTGCAGTGAGCAATTACTGATGCCAGGCATTTCGTGAATACTCTGGGTGCAGTAGATAAGCCAAAGGGCAATGCTGAGAATTGGTAATGCTCTGAACCTGCAAGAAATCTGAGGTGTCTTCTGCAACTTTGTCTGATAGGGACATCCAGGTATGCCTCCTTGAGGTCTAGAGTCACCAGCCAAGACCCCTTGCCCAGCATGGGAAGGAGTTGCTGCAGAGTCAGCATTTTGAATTTTGGCACAATGAGATAAGTATTCAGTGCGGACAAGTCGAGAATAGGCCTCCATTGATTTTCTTTTCTTGGAACAAGGAAAAGTCTGGAATAAAATCCTTGGCCTTGTTCTGAAAGAGGAACCTTTTCTATAGCTTTCATTTGCATTAAGCCTCTGCCCTTTGATTTGGTGGCAGGTCTGGCATGCCTTTTCTTTTTGGCAATGTGTGAAAATGGAACCTGTATCCTCTGTCTATTATTTGCAGTGTCCATTTGTCTCTTGTAATAGTGTGCCAATTGTCTGAGAATAAAGAAAGCTTTCCACCCAAAGGTGCTTCTAATTGAGCCTGGTTGGCGGAGTCAAAGCAAAGTCATTGAGCCTGTCCTTGTGCAGCAGTTGAAGGTCCTGCACTACCTCTCTGGTTGGGAGGCTACCATTGACGCCCTCTGTAGGAGCCTCTAGCTTGCCCTCTACCTCTGGCATGCTGTTCTTGCCTCTCTGAAATCTTTCTGTGTCCGGAAAGGACCAGTTCTTGGCAGGCCAATTTCTGCTGAATCTTGGTGGTTGGACTTGTAGAAAATCTTTAACTGTTTGTACAGATTTTGCCTTTTCCTCAACCTTCTTTAAGACCTCCTGAGCAGTGGAGCCAAATAACTTTTGCTTTTCCAGGGGAGCATCCAGAAGCTTAGCTTTAACATGGTCTGGCAGAGATTGTTCCTTCAGCCAAGCATGCCTACGTATGACTGCACCTGTCATAGCTGACCTACATGAAGTTTCCAATGCATCATAACCACATTGTAAGAAATGGTTACTAACCTGCTGGGAGTTATGTACCAGATCCTGTAGTGATTTGCAATCTAGGGGTTCAGGTGAAGACAGTTTCTTATGCAATTCATCTAACAAATACTCTTGGTACTGTATCATATGAAACTGACAATTTAATGCCCTCATAGAAAGAGTAGCAGAAGTATACACTTTTTTACCCCATCTCTCTAGAGCCCTGGACTCCCTTTCAGAAGGGAGTGGATTTTTAGAGGTGGCAGACGCAACCCCTTAGGGCCCTGGGAAATAGTTTCTGGATCAGCAGAGTGGGCCTTGTAAAGAAAATGATGTGAGTCTGGGACCCTGTAGTACCTATCGGGTTTGACAGAGGCCGGGGGAAGAGTGTCAGGGGTTATGCTACACTCAGAGTACACATCATCAATGACATTCAAAACAGGAGGAATAGCCAAAGGTCTATGCTGAGGTAAATGCAGAAAAGTTCTTAATCTTTTCCTGGAATCAGAAAATTCCTGGCCCTGCCATTTGAAATGCTCTCTCATTGTGTGAAGGGTCTCACCGAAGGATAGCTCTTCAGGAGGGGAGGCTGAGCGGATGGATTCCTCTGCATCAGAATCCTCATAGGCCGAAAAAGCCTCCTCCTGGTAGTCCGAGAGAGCAGAGCCATCAGAGGCCTCCTCTGAGGAGTGGGGATCAGAGGGCTCAACCCTGGGCCTTTTGTCTAGAGGAGGTTGAGAGCCCCTGTCCGGATGAGGTTGAGATCCCCTAATCAAGGAAATAAGGTCCTCTTCTAAAGTAAGAATCTGTGAACTTGTAGAGGGTCACTGAGGAATAACCCTGGGAGGCATAGCTTTTGTATGTTTAGCAACTTTAGCCCTGGTGAATGCCTTTATGGACATGGATGCAGGAGGCCTAGCTGCACCACGTGCTGGAGTAGTTTTGTCTAGAGGAATGGTGTCGGAAGTCTCCAAAACACCAGTTTCTGAAGGAAATTCAATAACCGACTCAGCAGGGGCCTCCAGGGCCGAGGTTGTCTGTTGAGCGGTTTCGGGTGTCGGAAGTACTAAGGACTCGGTTTCAGCCAAGACCGAGACACTCGCGGTAGGCCTGGCCGTGGTTTCAGCCGAAACCGCGGCCCGTGTGTGTCGGTCCTTGTCCTTCCGTTTCTTTACTAAATGTGAAGTCGGAGTCTCCGACGGCATTTTGTATGAAAAACTAGCCCCAAAAAATTCCTCTGCGAACTCCGCCTGACGTCTAAGAGTGCGTCGGTTGAAGGAAGCACAGGCTGAACAGGCCGAGACGTCGTGGTCTGGGCCTAGGCAGGGGAGGCAGTAAGAGTGGAAATCCTTATGAGGTATTTGTTTCCCACAAGTTAAACAATTATTAACTTTATCTGACATCAGCTGAGGCAAGAAAGAGTCCCCAACGGGGTACTTAGCTTTTGAAGTCTTCGGTAGCTGAAATACAGGAGCTGGCCGACCGGCACTTGCGAACTGCTTCTGCTTCGGGCACCATGCGGCAAGAAAGACTGAGGAAGATGGCGTCGGCTGACGCTTTTATACCCCAGGCGCTCTGACGTCGGGGAAGGGGCGACGTCAGCCGACGCCGGACCAAGACTTTGGAATCCGGCCGACCGAAGGGCTACCTGACGCAGGACAACCCATATGTGATGACTGCAGATGCATCCTTGAAGGACATCGCCTGCTACACGACTCCCCAAGAATTTGGAATTCCAAGACATTGATGAATCCATGTTGTTGCATTATAAATCTCTGTTCTGTTTTACAAAAGTATCATAAGCTTGTTCTGTGTGCAGAATAATAACTCACAGAACAATAACCCACAGAACAACACAGTCATGAATTGCAGCCTGGAGATTTTGTCTGCATTAAAGTTTATTCCTAAAGATACTCACTCAGCTCTGGATGAAAGGGACCCTACATGTTTTTTCTCATAACTGCCACTGCCATAGGTTGTGAAGGCCTCTCTGATGGATCTGTATGTTGCATTTCAAGAAGACTTTCTCTTGTGATGAGTGCAACCAAGAGTCAGTTGACATAATTCCATATGAACCAGCAGAACCAGATGAAAAACAGGAATACTGTTACATCCGAAAGTGACAGCCAATGCTGTTTTTCCATCTGGACCAAATCTGAAACTGACTGTGAATCATCTGCCATACAAATTAAATATGAAAGTGAATCCAGCTGATTTACCCTTTGTACCAAAACAAAAAGTGAAATTATGTGACTCTGTTATTTCATTCTTGCCTGAAATAAATTTTACTGACTCTTCTTCAATATCAACAGTATTTTTTCTTGCTTCTGAATCCATCATCAGTGATTAATTTTGCCTTTTGGACACTGATATAAATAATATGTCATCTAAACAGAAGTCATTTATGAAGTCATCTGCAGAAGATGTTTTTGGTCAGAGATTATTTGATGATTGAATCTGCATGGACTATAACCACACAATGCAACATCCGTGTTTGCAGCTTCTTCAAAACCTTCTCCAGCCTCAGCATTATTATTTTTCTTATGGACTTATCATCAGGACAGCTATTGTGATTTTCATCATCATTTTATTTCATTTACTTTTGACTTCCAGAACCATGAGTACATCATCATCTACCACCATTGGAACTGTAAGCACTGAACCATTTCTTATGTATACATGCATTGCTAAGAATAGAGAGACAGGTGTTTGGTTAAAATTGAATCAACATCTGAATAGTATCCTAGATTTCAAACTTTTTCTGCTGCATTGCACACCTATGCACAAACTCTCAATATTAGTGATGGTTGGGTGTGTGCCCATGTACCTACTGAACATCATGAGGGCATTTTACCAGTGAATTATACTGGATTTTGTACTATTTTTCTCTCTAAAATGGAAAGACTAATCATGCTTCTACCTCTTTTGCAGTAATACAGCTTCAGCTTTCAGTAACTGCTAAAGAACATGTTTGCTAATGCAAAAATAGGATGCTTTTTGTTGGAAACAGTGTTTGTAATTTCACTTTGAGAATTTATTATGGGCTGGAGGGCAGTGTATAGCAGCACTGCATGAGTACTACTTTATTTGTGGAGAATAAGCTTATCACTGGTTACATACAGACTGGTATGCTTTTTGTTGTTATACAGGCCATATTTTACTAACTATATGGCATACAACAGTTTTACCTGAAGGAAAAATTCACTTGAGCAAACCAGTAACTCCCCAGGTAAAACACAAACTGACTACATGACCTGTAACATAGAAAAATGACACTCAAACATAATCCAAACGTTTATTACTGAAACATCCGTTAGTTAATATTATTATCAAAAGCAGTTATTTGTTAATAACATTTTGAATTATACTTGAGTGTCGTTCCTCTGTGCTGCAGGTTGTGTAGTTAGTCTGAAGGAAAAATTCATAATGGTCTTCACAGCAGATACATTAAAACCATTCCAAACTCAGATGAAAAAATAGATGCCTCATGGGTTTATTATAATACTGTTCAAAAGACTGCTTTTAAAGGACTTGTTCTCATGGAGCTTGGTGATGGGGTCATTTCTGGAATAGGAATTATACCTGCTTATGAGGCAGTCAAGTCCATAGGGGAGCTGAGGAAGCTGTCTAACCTTCCAGAAATTTTAAGTAACTCCACCTTTGAGTCCATTAATTTAATTATCAAGAGATGCCTGCCATACACACTGTGGTGCTGCAGAACCTAATGGTGCTTGATTTTACCCTTGCTTCAAGAGGGAGTATATGTGAGCTCATCAAACTGAGTGCTGTTCATTTATTCCTGATACTACTGGTGCCATTCATAGTCACCTAGAAATAATTCAAACAGTGGCTGAGCTTTCATGTGTCAAAGATGCTGATAGTTCTCAGTGGGTATGGTTAACTAATCTTTTCTCCAGATGTAGAAAAATATCTTAAAGTTCTTCTTGCTCATAGCTATTATAATTCTATTATTAGGCTTTATTTTATTCCTGATAAAAGCTTGCATTTTAAAGCTATTAGAATCCAGACAAAGTGTCACTTTACACATGCACAAGGTTAAATCAATGCCATTGACCATATTAGATAAAATCATAGTATATAACAAAAGTATTACAAGGTTTTAGTAGACTGTATAACAAATATGTAAGAGGAATGCAAAATGGAAAATGTGCAACTGAAAATTATTCACAGCATTCAGATTGTGTTTTTATTCCATCAAGATGTAGGGATGTTTTTATTGCTAACAGAACTATATTTCTGAAGCAACTGCATAAAATTGTTAATGTCAAGGACAGAAGGAAATTGCATGTGAAGAGTGCCTGATAGCAAGTGAAAAAGTATCCGCTCATCTGAGAATCTGTATTCACTGTTCAGTAATAAAATAAATGTATTTATTGAGTGATACTTTACAACATCAGATGGAGGAATGTGAAAGATGAGTCCTACAGAGAAGGAAGAATGTTAAGAATGTGAAGTTTCATTTCTAATATGATTTCATTACAAGATGGATTGTGAGTGCTTTTCAGTATGCATGTAATAATTTACTTCCAGACAAATATAAAAAAAAAATATGCTAGCATGGAAAAAGTGTAGAAAGCTATGCCCCGGGATTCAGTAAGCTCTACATGACATGCAGGAATAGTGCAGGAGCTGCAGCATGCAATATGTCCACCGAGCGATCCAGTATAGAGCTCCCGGGGCATGCACGAGCATTCCTACACTATTCCTGCATGGACACCACTGCCTAATGCTAATTGCATCATTTGATGGTGAAAACCATGCAAATGAGGTGAATTAGCAATTCAGCAAGCAGGCAAGTGTTCGTGCAGGAATAGTATAACCTGCAGACATGTATTCAGTTACTAGTTGAATACATTTCTGCAAATGAGAAAACGGAGGCATGACAGATCAAAAGAAAGCATGTATTATATTTAGTAGGCATGCCAATGGCCAAATATATGGCCATTAGCATGAAAAATAGTTTTAATTTTTTAAAATAAAACTTTTTTTTTTGGCCTATCTCAGCCGTTTAAGCATAGGGCAGCAGCACGCAAACGGGACAGAAATCTGCATTTTGCCATTATACCAATGGCATGCAGAATGAAAACAATACCAAGGAATAGTGGTTGCTAAGTAGAAAGGCCCAGCCTATGTGTGGTAACTATGGTGTAAGGCAGTGGTGTATGCAAATGAGGGGATTTATACTGAATCACAAATTTCTTCTAAGTGTCGGACTGCACTTAACTGTGTACGTGCTCTAACACCACCATGTAGACAGGAGGAGCAGCTAACATGAAAAGGGGGTGTGTCATGCTTGTTGTAAGCACATTGGAGCTCAGTGGCCAGTGTTTGCCCTTAGCTAAGCACAGCTTAGTAAGGGGGTGTGTCTGAGGCTGTATTGTCTTATTCCATGAAATGCAGAGTGTGTTCACATCCAGGGAGGGCCAGTTCTGCTTAAACATGTTTACTTTAGCTAAATGGGTGTGCACTGCGTGCACTGGACCTAAAAAAAAAACAGAAACCCCCTACTGGGAATAGCAGAAATGTTTACATTACCGGGAATGAGCGACATGCATCAGGGCTTACACAGGGAGGAAATGAGAAGGGGAAACAGCAGAAGGAAGGCAATCAAGGAGAACAACCATCACTGACAGGTAGAATGTATCAGAATCAGACAATTACACAGGCAGCAGCCCAGTACACTACTATAAACTATGCAAACACCTTTCAGACTATTTTTTCCCCACAAACTCTACACTGCTGGTGTACACATTTGGGGGGTATTTTAAACTTATAAAACAAGCAAAACATGTTAGGAGCTGCTGTTGCTTTGATTTATCAGTATGTGCTAGAAACTGAGGGTGATGAGGAGGAGGATAATGCTGACAACCAACTCAGACTGAGGAGGAGAAGAGTGTTCAGACCCAGGGGAACCTACCAGGGGCTACATCATCTGGAGATAGTAGAGTGGTACAGGGTGGACAGGGACATACTTCAGCAACTTGTTGAGCTGTGCCGGCCTCACCTCAGACCCAGAACCAACAGAGGGGAACCCATCCTAGTGGATACCAAGGTATGTGTAGCCTTAAGAATACTAACTACAGGTACTTTCCAAAAACCAACTAGGGATATTATGGTGGTCTCACAGGCATCTGTCTCCAGGATACATCACCAGTTCCTGGATGCCATGGGACCGCATGCCGCTGAGCACACTTCCCCAGCATCTGTGAGGAAAGGACAAGCAATATGCATCTCTTCCACTGTGTAGCAGAATACTCGGAGGTACTGGCTGCCATAGACTGCATGCACACCCACATCAAAGCACCACCCTGTGACCAGGGTAGGGTCTACCTAAACCGCAAGGGGTTCCACTCCATTAACTGCCAGGTCATGTGTGATGTCCAGGGCATTATCATGAATGTTTGTGCTGGCAGCCCGGAAAGCTATCATGACTCCCACATATGGCATTCGTCACAGCTGTACTGGGCATTTGCCAGTGGGGATATCCCATATGGCCATCTGGTGGGGATACCGGCTACACATTGGTGCTGTGGCTGATGACACCCATGAGAAATGCACATACACACACACACACACACACACACACACACACACACACACACACATACACAAGAATGCTATAATGAGGCACACGCAGAAACCAGGATCTTTATAGAGTATGTGTTTGGGATTCTCAAGTCATGGTTCCACTGCTGTGACATATCCATTGGAGCCTTGCAGTTCTCTCCAGCCACATGTGCACACATGTTCATAGTATGTGCCATGCTACACAATATGATCCTGCAGAAACAGCTGCAGCAGGAACAAAATAGGGAAGGCCACACCGACCCCCCACCACTGCTAAGGTCTCAACAGGCACAGAGGGACTCGGAGGAGGAATATTCTGAGCTTGCCCCTGTAGGCAGATGGAGGCATGCCCAGTATGCCTTATCCTTGGCAAAGAGGCAAAGCTTAGCATATACACTGACACTGTAGGACCCGAGGGTCTGATCTCTCTCTCTGACTTGCAAACACAGTAAAATGGATGCCAAACATCACACCACCTATACCCTACCATGTATAGGCAGTGTACTGTGTGCATCCAACACAGTCAGTCCTCAAGCACCATCCTGACAACATCCCCGGGCACAAAGTAAGTCAGTCTCCTTAATAAAATGAATGAATGCAGTGGAATGTTTTGATAGCATATCTATGGTATTGATTCAAGCATGCAAGGGAATGGGGTGGCTTACTGGGATAGCAGCAGACAACTGACAGCTCTGTGAGACAGCAGGAAGTGTATTCCCAGTACTGGCCTACCCACACAATGCAGTACCACCCTAGTTGACAAATACCACTGCAGTATATGTGGTAAGGCAAATAACTATGGGGGTCATAGGTCACATGCATGGATGTCAAAGTGGGGGCCCCATACCCTCCCCCAGCCTCTCCCAGCAGATCAGCTGTAGAACACCATACAGAAATGCCTGGCAAAGGCCCCTACATGGCGACATCCATGAAATCCCCACCTACAGACTTTTACACAGTGATATCACAGCAGGTCTGGCAGTGACAGTATAATTTTGAAAGGTAAGAAGTCTAAAACTACAAATGTGTATGCCAGAACAATCTGACCTGTGGTTGATACTGTTATGCCTGTAGTCTCAAATATAGGGCACACCACTATGCTAAATGGGACCAAAATGTTAAGCAAATATCAGCACAGTCTCTGCAAATGTGTATTGTGTACAGATGTGTCAACCCCCATAGTCCCATAGAAATGCAGTAACATGTCCCTTGCCTTAAGCAACATCCAGCCATCAACTAGAGTGATGGCTCAACACAAACAGAAAGCAATTGTCAGTAACACCTACAGTCAACTTACTGGTGCAGTCCTAGGGTTGTCCACTGCCGGCAGTCTGGGAACATATGATCATCAGAATGCACTGCCTTGCTACAGGTGGCCTGCATCTGTCACACCTGGCCTATAGGCCTGTGGCAAATGTCCATGCCTCACCCATAGTGCCCTGTTAGGGAGTGTCATGGGGTCCATAACACCAACATAACGCAGTCTACAAAATGCAAAGAAATGCCATGCTGCTAACTGCTAGGAGAAAACCTGCCAGTGCCAGAGAGACAGAAATCTGGCCAAAGTCATGAATAATGGGGTAAAAAAGGTCCAAAGAGAAGGACACCTTTGAAATACTGCTCTAATAATGTAATAAAGTTGATGGAATGATTTTAGTAGCATGGAATTTCTGATGGGTATGAAGTCAGAAAAGTACAGTTGTGTACACTTACCATAAATGTAGATGTTTGAGTGTATTCACTGTTGCAGTCATTACAATTGGGTTATCCTGCTGGCAGGCTACCCTCAGTCGGCCTGAATTCCAAAGTCTAGGTCCAGCGTCAGTTGCTGTCGCCTCTTCCCCGATGTCAGTGCGCCAGGGGTATAAAAGATGCAGCCGATGCCATTTTCTTCAGTTTTTCTTGCCCCAGATGTCAGGTGCCCCCAAAAGGGTAGGCTAAAAATATGTCAATAAAACATGCATGTACCAAAGTATATATTTTGTCTTCATCTACAAGCAAATACACCACATAGGTTGTATAGAATAGAGAAGTACAGATAAGTTCCAGCAAAGAAATGGGGGATGGCGGGTGGGTAACCTGGACTGCAACAGTGAATACCCTCGATCATCTACATTTATGGTAAGTGTACACAACTATACTATGTTCTTCGTGTTTCACTGTTGCAGTCATTACAATTGGGTTGAATCCCAAAGCTAAGGTTGGGAGGCTGGAGCTAAATAGCATTAGGGGTGGCTATTAGGCCCTGCAGAACTGCAGTGGCAAAGCCTGCCCTGGATTTAGAGTAGAGTGATAAGTGATAGTGCTTTGTGAAGGTGTGCAGTGAAGGTGTGCAGTGAACTCCAGGTAGCCACCTCTAAAATGTCTTTGGTTGGTACTCCCCTGAGGAAGGCTGCTGAAGTGGCTGCTGCTCTGGTTGAATGTGGCCTAATGCCCTTAGGTACTGGCTTGCCATGTTGTGAATAGCAGAAACGAATGCAGTGGCCTATCCACTTTGAAATAGTCTGCTTTGAGATAGCCTTTCCTTGTGATCCTGCAGCATATGCCACTAGTAATTGCTCTGTCTTTCTGAAAGCTTTGGCTCTGTTCAAATAGAAGCGTAGCTGTCTGTGTATGTCCAAAGAATGCAGAATTCTCTCCTCCTTATTTTGTGGGTTTGAATAAAAAATAGGCAGATGAATAGTTTGGTTAAGGGCCACACTGGACACTACCTTAGGCATAAATGCTGGGTTTGTCCTTCAAGAATCCCTGTCTGGATAAAAATTGATAAAAGGTTCCACAGCCATGAGTGCCTGTAGCTCTGAGACTCATCTTGCAGAAGTTATTGCTAGTAGTAGAGCTTTTTTCCAAGATAAAAACTTTATATCAGTTGTAGCAGCTGGCTCAAAAGAAGGCAGGGTGAGTTTTTCCAAGACATAATTGAGGTCCCAAGCAGGTATTGGTGATCTCCTTGGAGGCCTTACATTTTTGGCCCCTCTGAGGTACTGCCTTAATAATGGATGAGAAAAGCTTGGTGGCTCTGTATTGTAATGAGCTGAAATGGCAGAGGCATGAATTTTTATAGATGAAAAGGATAGGCCTTTGTCCAGCATCTCAGTCAAGTATTGTAAAATCTGAGGAATATGTGGTACAGCTGTGTCAATTCCTTGTGCCTGGTTCCAAGCACAGAATCTCTTCCATTTTCCAGCACAGGATTTTCTAGTACTAGGCCTCCTGGCCTCCAAAATAACATCCATCACTGCTTTAGTGAGAGGTGTGTTTTGTATGACTACATTATCTGCCATGCTGCCAGATTTAAGGTCTTGAGTTGGCTGTGCAGGATTTGATTGTTCTGCTGGGACAGTAGATGAGGCACTTGAGGTAAGGTCCAGGCTGGGCATTGAGACAAGCTCCTTAAGATTGGATACCAGTACTGGTGTGGCCAGTCTGGGGCAATCAGTATCATTTTTGGCTTCTCCTGCCTGACCTTTAGGAGTACCTTGGGGAGGAGAGGCAGAGGAGGAAAGGTATATACTGTTAGGTTTTTCCAGATGAAAGATAGGGCATCCACTTTCCATGCTTGTCTGTGATACGTCCTTGTGCAGAATCTCTTTAGTTGGCAGTTGTGAGGTGAGGCAAATAGATCTATGTCCGGGCATCCCCATTTCTTTGTTACCATGCTGAAGACTTGTGGATCCAATTTCCACTCATGGGGATCCATGAGGTTTCTGCTTAGTTCGTCTGCCAGAGTATTTGTCTTTCCTGGCAGGAATTGTGCCTGCAGATGCACTTGGTAAAGCCAATGCTGTGTCCCACAAAGTCATGGCTAGTCTGCAAAGGGGGTAAGAATGAGTGCCTCCCTGCTTGTTTATATGCCACATGACCGTGGTGTTATATGTTTTTATCAGTAGTTGTCCCGGATGAAGTAGGTCCTTGAAGGCTGTCAGGGCATTTTGAACAGCTAGCATCTCTTTTTGATTGATATGTAGATGCATTTGCTTTGCTGACCATGTGCCTTGAATACATTTTCCTGCCATGTGGGCTCCCCAGGCATAATCCGATACATCCGTTGTTAATGTCTGTGTGGCTGGGGGTAGAGTGAATGGCTGTCCCTTGTTCTGGTGACAGTCCTTCGCCCACCATCGAAACTCCTGTTGCAGGCAGGGAATGAGAGTAAATGACACTGACAAATACAGTAGGACATCTTTAAATGAAATTCATTTAGCCTACAAAAAGATATGGGGACTATTGCAGGATTTATTATTAGAAGGGTCTATTGATTTAAAAACTTATAATTTCTTAAATGTCCCAAAACCTAAAATACCATCAATTTTTGGGATTCCAAAAGTACATAAGGATATCAATGACCCACCATTAACAGTGATTGTGTCCTCAGAAGGATCTATAACAGCACCCCTTGCAAAGTATATTGATGTCAAGATAAAGCAACTAGTAAATGAAAATAAAAACATCTTAAAAGACTCATGGGATTTTCTTAGAAAAATAGAGATTTCTTTACACAAAGAAACTTTTGGGTTTGGCACCCTTGACGTTATTGACTTATTCACAAGTATTCCTCACGAAGTGGGACTAAAGTGGTTTGAGGAAATGTTGGTGCCTTTCAAAAATATCTCTCAAAATGATTTTACCACTATACTTATTCTGATGGAAGTTGTCCTCAAATACAATTTTTTATATTTTGAAGGCGAACATTACAGGCAAACTAGTGGAGTAGCCATGGGAGCTCATTGCGCACCTACATATGCAAACATTATTATGGCATATTGGGAGAACAAGTACATCTTAATTCCTAAGTTTACGGGTATGTGGACCCTGTATTGTAGATTTTTGGATGACTTGTGTTTTCTATGGAAGGGCTCTAATTACGACTTTGATACATTTGTAGAATACATTAATGAGACAACCCATTTCCTTAAATTCACAAAGAAGTTTGACACAAAGCAGGTAGATTACCTAGACGTTAATATTATTAAGACTGATGATAAATTTGTTTCGAAGGTACATAGAAAAAGAGACATTTTCAAATACATACTTACATTTTTCTAGTTCCCATCCCTTTCATCAGAAAAAAAGTGTTTTGAAAGGGCAACTAGTTAGAATTTGTAGGATGACCTCAGATGATGGAACTTTTATCCAAGAATGTGACACTTTGAGAAACATGTTTATGAATAGAGGTTATCCAAAGGAATTGTTCGATGACACACTCCAAGAAGTATGTGCTGGGAGGAAAACCAGATTTGAACCAATATTGGGCAAGCAGGAGATGGTGGAAACTGTACTACCGCCAGATGATTCTTTGGATGAAGGTTTCGTATCAGGTCTCATTATTACTTATGATGGACAATCCAGTATTGTCAAAACAACCTTTGAAAGAGAGTGGAGAAACTTTGCCAAAGTATCTGATCTCAGTAACATTTTTGAAAATGAGATCAAATTTATTTATAAGAAGGGTAACAACATAAAAGGAATTATAGAGAGGGGTACTAGTGGGGTGACAGATAAAAGTATGAAAAAAACTGGGGTTTTTAAATGTGGAGCCTGTAGGTACTGCACATATCTTAAAACAGGAGACAGCTGCTACTTAAAGGCCAGAAAGAAAACATTGACATTAAAATCTTTTGTTAATTGTAACACAAAAGGGATTATTTATGTTGCTCTGTGTAAGAAATGTGAGGCATTTTACATTGGAAAAAGCGAAAGGAGAATTAAACAAAGGATTTATGAACATGCATATGACATTAGAACATCCTGTGTCAACAATTCTCTGTACAAACACACTTTAGTTTGTAATGATTCTAGTTTTGAATTTTTCGTGTTGGAAGTGGTCCCTATTGATCCAAGAGGGGGAATGTGGGAAACATTACTAGAATACAGAGAATTATACTGGCAAATAATTTTAGAATCCAACAAATATCCAGGAATTAATGACATGGTTTCTTTAGCACCTGTACTGAAATTAAGAGCTGCTAAATTATAATATTTTTAACACTATTTATTGACTAATTTAAAAACATATATATAAGACTACTAAGAATTAGGGTGTAAAGCCATCTTTTACCAGTAGAGTGTAGTATTGTTTTAATTATTTATTTTATTACATATTATTTCAGATTATGTCTGAATGAATTTTAAAATACATTTTAAAATACATTTTCTATTTCATAATGCATCTGATTTTTTACACAATCAATTTTATGTAATGTTCATTATATGTATCAGTTTTTAAAAAAACCTGTATTTGCACTTTCCATGTGTTTTCACTATGAATTTTGTGATTAATTAATTAATTCAATGTGACTATTGGTCGATTTGTATTTTATCAAGTGTATTTAATTAGTAGATTTGTGGGTAAATAGGTGTTTATGTATTTTCTGAAGAAGGATTGATGATACGTTGATGTGGTATACACTGCGTATGTGGATTGCTGTGGTGAATTCTGTCTTTAGCCCAATAAACTGTTTGCACCTTCGTTGTTGACCTGGTGCTTTTCTTTTGGTTACAAGTACTTTTAAGCACCTTCCACTGTTTTGGTTGAATGAGAGTAACTATTGTTTGCAGGCTGTGGCAATGTTGAGTCCAAACACTTTTTACGTACCACTGAAGTTTCCTCATATGCAGTCTTGCATATGGAATTAGTAGAATGCAGGATGCCATGAAGCCCAAAGCCTGCAGAATTTTTCTTGCAGATAACTGGGCCTTTGTTGCCAACAGTTTGAAATAGGTAGTCAGTTGCCTTTGTTTGTCTGGCATGAGATAAGCCATCTGGGCAGTTGTATTTAAGCTTGCACCCAGGAATATTATCTCTTGAGAGGGTACTAGTTTTGATTTCTGTTCGCTGACTGTGTACCCTAGGCATGGTAGTAATCTCTTTACAAACGCCAGATGCTGTAGCAGAATGTCCTTGTTCTCTGCTTGAATTAAGCAGTCGTCCAAGTAAGGATATATTTGTATTCCTCTTTGTCTGCAGAATGTAATTACTGGTGCCAGGCACTTTGTGAAGACCCTGGGTGCAGTAGATAAGCCAAAGGTCAGTGCAGAGAATTGGTTGTGCATTGAGCCAGCTTTGAATCTGAGGTATATTCTGCATGTTTGTCTGATTGGGACATGCAGGTATGCCTCTTTTAGATCTAAAGTCACAAGCCAAGTCTTCTTGCCCAACATGGGCAGAAGCTGCTGTAGAGTCAACATTTTGAATTTTGGAATATCCAGATATGTGTTTAGAATAGATAGGTCCAGTATTGGTCTCCAGGCTTTGTCATTTCTGGGTACCAAGAACAGTCTTGAATAAAATCATTGTCCCTGCTCTTGCTCTGGTACTTGTTGAATGGCCCTCATGTCCATGAGGGATGAGACTTGTTTTTGTGCCTCTGCCCATTGATGTTTTGGCAGGTCTGGCCAACCATTTGCCCTTGGCAGTGTATGGAAGTGAAACTTGTAGCCTTGTGACACTATGTTTAAGACCCATTTTACCTGGGTTATGTGCCAATTTTGAGAAAAAAGTACTAGTTTTCCCCATAAAGGTGCTGCCAGAAGATAAGTGCTTAGCGCAGGCAGGGGGAAGTCATTGGGACTGTTTCCTGTATGGTTGTGATTTGTCTTCTCCAGTTTTGGAGGTAGATGCACCACATTGTTTAGACCTGTACGAACCTTGGGGCTGGGATCTGCCTCTAGGGCATCTGTATCTGCCCCTTTGTGGCCTGTCTGACACTGAAAAGGACAAATTCTTTGTAGGCCAGTGTCTGCTAAATCTTGGTGGCTATACCTGTAAGAAATCCTTGACTGTTTGCATGGATTTAGCTTTGTCCTCCATTTTCCTTAACACCTCTTCTGCTTTAACACCAAACAAAACATCATGCTGTAATGGAGCATCTAATAATTTTGCTTTAACATGATCAGGTAGATTTTGTTCCTTTAACCAAGCATGCCTCCTAATGACAGAACCCGTAACTGCGGCCCTGCAGGAGGCTTCCAGAGAATCAAAACCACATTGCAAAGCATGCTTTCCAACTTGTTCAGCTGCATGTAATAATTCCTGCGTTTCTTTGTTTTCTGAACATTCAGAATTTATCAACATTTTTTGTTTAAGCAGTGACATAATATATTGCTGATATTTGAGCATATGAAACTGACAATTTAAAGCCCTTATAGCCAGGGTAGCAGAAGTGTAAATCTTTTTTCCCCATCTGTCCAGTGCCCTAGAATCCCTGTCAGAGGGAGTAGGTTTTTTTGCAGTGGAAGCCTTGACCCCTTTGGGACCCTGAGAGATAGTTTCTGGGTCAGCAGCAGGGTTTTTGAAAAGGAATTTATGAGAGTCAGGAACCCTGTAGTACCTGTCCGGCTTAACAGGAGCTGGAGATAGGGAGTCAGGGGTCAGACTGGACTCTGAAAATACATCATTGACAATGCCTAACACAGGTGGAATAGCTAGGGGCCTGTGTTGTGGTAGTAAAAGGAAGTCTCTGAGCCTTTTCTTAGATTCTGAATAATCTTGGCTCTCCCAGTGGAAATGCTCCCTCATGGTATGTAAAGTTTCCCCAAAAGAATAATCCTCAGGAGGAGAGGCTGAATGGATTGATTCTTCAGCATCAGAATCCTCATAGGGAGGTAGAGAGTATTCCTGATCAGAAGAGGAATCAGATGAAATGGAAACCTGATCTGAAGATTCATATTCTGTCTCTTGCCTAGGCCTCTTATCAGGAGGGGGATGGGAACCCCTGATCAAAGTAATTAGGTCTCCGGCCATTTTGAGCATCTGTTTTTTAGGCATGGAGGCCTGTCCATGAGGCTGTTGTACTTGCTTCTTTGTCTTTAAAGGTGCCTTAGTCTTTGCCTTTGAAGCTGAAGTCATTTTAACATATAATTGAGTAGGTCTGAAAACACCCTCAGAAGCCGATGCCTGCTCAGCAGCTACAGACCCATCTGAGGAAATAGTTTCCGAAGGTCCAATACCTTGAGCTTCCAGCAGCCTAGTCGACTCCACGTGGGAGTCGGTAGTGGCCTGCAAGTCTAAAATAGTGGTTGTCAGGGGCTGCGAAGGTGCCTCACTGAGAACCGGCGAACCGGCGACTGGCTTAGGAGAAGCCTTGTCATCGGTTTTGGACCTCGGATGCCTGTCCTTTTCCTTGCGTTTCTTGTGAATTCCGGTAGTTGGTTGGCTATCCAACGACATTGTATAGTTAAATCTTCTGCCAAAATAGTGAAATGCAAAATCGTACCGACGCTTAATAGTGCGTTGGTTAAATCTAGCACAAAACTGACAACTAGCAACGTCATGGTCAGGGCCTAGGCAATGAATACAGTAAGAATGAAAGTCCTTATGAGGTATTTGCTTCCCATAACAAATACAATTATTAACTTTTTCTGACATTGGTCTGGAGCAAGAAAAAAAGTGTCCCCAACAGGGTACTTAGCTTTTAGGGAAGACTTCAGATCTGAAATTCGAACACGAAAATCTCAGGAGTCGGCCGACTGGCACTTACAAACTGCTTTGGCTTCGGGCACTGTGCGGCAAGAAAGACTGAAGAAAATGGCGCTGGCTGCATCTTTTATACCCCTGGCACACTGACGTCAGGGAAGAGGCGACAGCAACCGATGCCGGACCTAGACTTTGGAATTCAGGCCGACTGAGGGTAGCCTGCCAGCAGGATAACCCAATTGTAATGACTGCAACAGTGAAACACGAAGAACATCTGCAATGTCAACTGTCAGTAATATCTGACTTCAACCCTGAGTGACTTGCAAAACACTTTTCCTTGAAAACCACACTTGTTTGCATAACCAGCAAGATATATGAGTCATGAATGTGGGCATTCGGTGATACTCTGTACAGTCGATAGGCAGGGCTATGAGTCTAAACATGGGAATGCACTCATTGCAGGCAGTCCTAACCCTGGAAGATGGTGACAGTCTGCACCCACATAAACCTGGGCCACAGCCAATGGGAGTAACACACCCTTCCCTGATCACTCATCCTATGCAGCATCCTGACCACAAAATGAGGCCAGCCAAGCAAAATGAGGTGGGCCATACATATATGTCAGACAGGCACAAACGTCCAGGCTGGTCAAACAGTTTGACACACACAAGACCTCCAAGTGCAGTCAACCTTTGAGCAGACCCTTATGCAAAGCACTGGTAGCTATAGGTAAACATATCTGACCCAGGACACCCCCCATATCTTATCCCCTACTAATTTATCTGGAGTTTGCCTGTCACCCGGATCCTGTCTGACTTATATTACCCAACTGTGGACTGGAAATCACACAAGGCCAGAACAGAAATGCACAGAGATTCCACCATTGTAATATATCACCAAGGTGCTGGACCATTTCCACAGCTCCAGCAGTCAATTGCTCATAGGCACACCTCCCAACAAGCTGGATTCTGCAAGAATGCATAGCATTTGGGCTGTAATTTTTGTGTGTGCATCATCCATCCTGTATTTCTCTGATAAATCACTGTGATGATCTGAGGAGGTATGTCACAAGGTACTGAAACAATACATGACAGTGTCAAATGGCATATATGTCAGATGTCTGCTAAAACAAGTCCTGTAACCCTAGCAACCCATACATTACTGAGAGAAATAGTCACAATCATGGTATGGCTCATTGTCCCCTCATTTTGATAGGCTATCTCCAGATATCCTGCACCAACAGGTTGAGAGGTATGGCTGTAGCACAAAACAAACCAGACTGGAGTACAACAATCCCTGGAATGGAGTCCCACATATACTATAGAAGGTCACACTGGGCATGCTGATACACTTAGAGAAATGTCAGTAGGATCTAGGAATGAGCAGGCCTTCCCCACCCAGTGCACTTCCCATTGCCCTACTTTAGCAGTCCTGAAGATGTTTGTCACCATAGAAGTCCCTTTCATCAGGCTTCAGCCCTATAAGCTCTGTGGCATGTACGATAACTGTGTAACACTATAGTGCAAATAACTAGTTAGGTAGGAGTTCTAATCTCAGTACAGCTTTTGGGTCCATTCAAACCCAGTATACTTCCCGTCTCCCACTTTAGCAGTTCTACAGATGTCATTCACCTTAGAAGTCCCTTTCATCAGGCTGCAGCCCCATAAGCTCTGTGGCTCATGCGATAACTGTGTACCACTATTGTACAAATAGCTAGTTGGGTAGGAATTCTAATCTCAATCCTGGCAAATGTGAAAGTGTTTGTGTGTGTGTGTTTACATGCTAAAGCTTTTGGGTCTATTCAAACCCAGTATACTTCCCCTTTCCCACTTTAGCAGTCCTGCAGATATCAGTCACCTTAGAAGTCTGCTTTGTCAGGCCTCACCCCTATAATTTCTGTGGCATGTGCAATAACTATGTAACACTATAGTACAAATAACAAGTTAGGCAGGAGTTCTAATCTCAGTCCTGGCAAAATGTCAAAGTGTGTGTGTGTTTACAAGTTAAAGCTTTTGGGTCCATTCAAACCCAGTACACTTTCCCTTTCCCTACTTTAGCAGTCCAGCAGATATCAGTCACCTTAGAAGTCCCTTTCATCAGTAGCTGCATAATACTATGGTACAAATAACTAGTTAGGTAGGAGTTCTGATCTCAGTCCTGCCCAATGTCAAAGTGTATGTGTGTGTGTGTGTGTGTGTGTGTGTGTGTGTGTGTGTGTGTGTGTGTGTGTGTGTGTGTGTGTGTGTGTGTGTGTGTGTGTGTGTGTGTGTGTGTGTGTGTGTGTGTGTGTGTGTGTGTGTGTGTGTGTGTGTGTGTCTGTGTACAAGTTAAAACTTTTGGGTCCATTCAAACCCAGTATACTTTTCCTTTCCCACTTTAGCAGTCCTGCAGATATTAATCACCTTAGAAGTCCCTTTCATCAGGCCTCAGCCCCATATGCTCTGTGGTGCGTGCGATAGCTGCTTAACACTATAGTACAAATGACTAGTCAAGTAAAAGTTCTAATCCCATTTCTGGCACATGTGTGTGTATAAGTGTGTATATGTGTAGTTTAAAGTATTTTGTGGCCTCTCTCACCCAGTACATCACCCATTGCCATACTTTTCAAGGGCTGGTGATGTTCCTCACCTTAGAAGTTCCTTAGGACAACCTTCATTCTATAAGCTCTGTGGCATGTGTGATAAATGCGTAGCACTGTAGTAGCAAGAGATAGGTAGGGGTTCTAATCTCAGTCCGTGCAAGTGTGTGTGTGTGTAAACAGTATGTTGTCTGTTGGGGGGGGGTTGTTGTGTTTGTGAGAGAAACATATCCATTGGGGAGTTGTTTTTTCTACTTTTTGCTGTTGCCCACACAGCACATGTCCCAGTGTCCACATTATAAGTCCTACAGTTGTCATCCACTGCAGAGGGACCAGCAGACACTCTGCAGCACTATAAGCATTGTGCCATGTGCAAAAACTATATGACAGTATGGAATAGATAACAAGATAGGCTGCCCATCTAATCCTTGGATATTACTCCCCACTCAGGAATCATATACAAACACACTCAATAAGGCAGCCACACCTACATCAATAGGTGGCCTGCAAACCAGCTCACAGATAGATTCCACAGTGTGAAAGCAGCTGACTCCATGTCAGACTGCCGAACAGTCATGAGTGGAGTCCCACAGGTTGTGGACCTGGGTTCCCTCATGTTTGGGATCCACACCTCTGAGGACCAGCACAATGCAAAGGCACCCAGCCTGACAATGTTTGCAGATGACTACAAGGTGGGTGCTATTATTACCCCTCCCACTTGAGGTTGACATCCTTCACAAAGGCCTCTCTGAGACCTATGACTGTTGTCAGAACCCTGGACATAAGCGCAATGCCAGATGATGTGCCACCATCCCCTCTGGGTATGACATGGCTCCCATAATGTAATACATTGGTGATAGTCTACTGAACACTGATACTGGTATAATGGAACTGGGAACACATGTTGACAGTGAGGTTGATGGTAACCACCACAGTGCCACTGTCTTTTGAAAGTTCTTCCATGTGTCACTTCTCCTGACTCAGGGTGTTGAATGCAGGAAGCAAAAGGACAGTGTTTCCCCTGTGTACACCCCTCAGTAGGCCAATCAATGTGTACTATGGCCCATTTGCCATGTACCCCACTTGGCACCAGCAACAACAGGAGAGGCTGCAAATGTACCTCACAAAGAGGATATTAGGTACAACACACTTGCCCCATATGGTCAGACTCCAACAACTGCAATGACTCTCTGTCTCATATTGGCTACTTAGGTGTGATCTCTGCCTGACATACACAGCCATGTCTAACCCAACCCTTTCAGGAATGCTATATCTGAGGAAACACATATGTCCACACAACATGCACCAGATACCCCAACCCCATCCTCACAATCAACAGGACATGCTGGAGGGACAGGTTCACAACCCAGAGACTGGCTATGCATGCAAAGCCGAGCACATCACTGGCCTTCTTCAAGAGAAATCAGGCAGAGTAGATGGGGAATAGAATACCCACCCTGGGGATCACTCCAGTGACTATACTCAGTAGACACACTGGGGAGTATTGCCACGTGGCATGATGCCAGTATATTCCCATGGGCTAGCCTTGTAAAGCCTCCATGGACATTTGCCACATACACACCTATGACTCTTTGAACCCATGGATCTTAGTACTGTAAAATGTGTGTGTGTGTGTGTGTGTGTGTGTGTGTGTGTGTGTGTGTGTGTGTGTGTGTGTGTGTGTGTGTGTGTATACATTAATGTGTCTGAAAGTGGTTATGAGTGTGTAAACATGTGGGTGAAAGTAGTTGGTGGCCCATCTCACTCAGTACAACTACCATTGCCATACCTTACAAGTGCTGTAGATGTCATTCACTATATAGGTACCTTGGGACACTCCACAACCTGTAAGCTCTGTGGTGTGTGCGGTAACTGCATAACACTATAATATCGATAACCACATAGCTAGGGGTTCTAATATGAGTCCTGGAAAATGTGTGTGTATGTGTAGGTTACAGTATTTTGTGGCCTCTCCACCCAGTACATCACCCATTGTCATAATTTGCAGGCCTGGTGATGTCCCTCATCTTAGAAGTACCTTTGGATAAGTGTCAACACATAACCTCTGTGGTGAGTGCGATAAATGTGTAACAATATAGTAACAATAAATAGATAGGTAGTGGTTCCACTCCCAGTCCTGGCAAATGTGTGTGTATTCCTAAGTCTACTGTGTGAGATCCACTGCTCACATCAACCGTAGTGGTATCTGTAGACACTCATCAGCCCTATAAGACCTGTGCAACAGTATGGAATAGTATGGCATGAATAACAATATATGTTGGTCTGCTAATGTCAGTATTGAAAAGTGTGTGTGTGTGTGTGTGTGTGTGTGTGTGTGTGTGTGTGTGTGCGTGTGTGTGCGTGTGTGTGCGTGTGTGTGTGTCTGTGTGTCTGTGTGTGTGTGTGTGTGTCATGCATTGGTGTGTATAGCAGTGGTTGTGAGTGTGTACACTTGTATGTGACACTATTATGAGTACTCTCATACCCAGTACAACCACCATTGCCATACCCCACAAGGCCACATGATGTTATTCACCTTACAGGTACCTTGTAACAGTCATCACACTAGTAGTCCTGTCCCACCTGCAATAACTGCATAATAGTGTGGTACCACAACTTGATGGGTAGGGGTTCCAAACGCAACACTGGTAACTGTGATCCTGTGCGTGCATGTATGTGTTTGTGTGTGTGAACAGTATTCTCTGTATGTTTGGTCGAGACAATATCCTCTGGGGTTGAGGGTGTTAGCAATCTGAGGTGTGTTCCACCCACCATACTTACCACTGTCCACTATACTGATGTCAACCACCATAGACTGAGATACAACCCCTCAGCCCTATAAGCTGTGAGGCACATGCAAGAACAGTTACACAGATCTGGGAAATGTGTGCAGATGCAGCTGTGCCCCGAAAATGATGTGGTAAATGTTTTACTACACTGCCATACCCCTTGTTGGTAATGTCTGCAGGGCCACATCCTGCTTGTCACACAGATACCTGGAACACAAACAGAGTACAGCATGTGAGAACACATTTGCTTAGTGTTACTAACACCAATAATGCATCATGGCTGAAAAGGTACACACAAACTCTGATGTGTGCCCATTACAAATGCCAGATGACAGCACCTTACACAACATGAAATAGCTACACTCTACTAAAGTCACCCTGCTCATCAGACCCATATAAGCATGTCCCTACATTGATGGTATGGATGGCATGGATGTGGCACAGTTATCATCATATGCACAGGGTGTTTTGTGAATTTGCCAGAAGCCTAGGCTGGGCCACATGGTTGAAATCATGTGCGTGTGTTTGGGGGATGTTCATTAAATGGGCAGTGCAGTGGTGGTGTGTGTGTGTTTGTGTGGTTGTGACTTTTCTGATGGTGATGCGTATTTGTTTGATTGCACACGGTCACGCCATGTGGGCGTCCTACACAGGGGTATTTTGGACAGCTGTGGGCTGTACATGGCAGAGTGTACACTTCACCATCTCTGGCCATGGACACAGGAACTGGGCCTGCGAGGGTATCACTGGCACCACCAGGCCCAAGTCAAGATGTAGTACTACTCCCCGCTGGTGACTGCTGCCTGCTGGATCCGTGTCCCTGTTGGGACCGGCCAGGATCAAACGCCCATGGCCTGCTGCATTGTGGCGTGGACAGCACACACCCTTCAGTAGTGCTGGTGGTACTGCCAGCATGGGAATGTGATGTCGCATGGACATGTAGACCCTCAGCTGACTGTGGTGCTACCCCACAGCCACATGCCTGCTGGCCAATGTCCACTAAATGCTCAAGGACAGATATTCCATGGTCAACAAGTGCCAAGGTCTACCCTACCATCTATCCATGATCCCAGTATGCTCAAAGATGGCTGCAGTGAGTTCATATTGCCATGACCCTGCATATATGTCTGGTATTACGTTCATTATGTGCCTGTGCCCCCATAACAGCCTGAAGCATGCATCTGGTGACTGCTGCCATGGCACTTGCAACAGGGGCATGATGGGCTGCAATCCTCCTCTGAGCACCCCTGCCTATCTGCCTGTGTGGGACCTCACCGGCACTCTGGCTATAACTAATGCCTGCACCCTCACTTGCCATTGTCACCACAGTAGCCTGTTACATGCTACCACCCGCCAACTGTCTATTATCTGTGGCCACTGGTGACGGGGTATGTGTGGGCATTGTGACTGTGTGCAGGGATGGGGTTGACAATAGTGGGATGTGAACTGATGGCACAGTATCAGCCCCTGATAACCCCACCTGTGCCTCAATATGAGTATCACCATGATCAGATTCTGCAGAGACACTGACATCAGTATCAGAGCGGGAGGGACACCAGCCACCATGTCCACCTATGAGGGAAAAACAACATATGTAAATCACTACTGGCACCATAAGGTTTGCTGGTACATACACACACACACACACACACACACACACACACACACACACACACACACACACACACACACACACACAGGTGAGGTGCCTCAAAGGCATTACACAGACCTCACATTAGCTGACTGGGGGCATTCACGACACACAGTCAGACAATAACATACACACTCTGGATGGAGACTCAGCATCATTCAGTGCAGCCCTTTCCAATTACCACTATTACTAATATACACCTCTGGGATACGTGAGTGGTGTTAGTAGGTGATGGCCCTTCACCTAGCACATATTGCACCCTATGTAAATTATTGCTGTTCACCTGTATAGCACTGTGGCAACTCCTACAGAACATACTCCCCAACTGTACAGGGTTTTGCTGAATGTCTACATGTATGGCTGATATGTTTGGTCTGTTCCTCATAACTCCTGTGTTTGTCTGATACATTCCTGGGTTGGCCTGTGGAATGGTGCCACTAAGTAATGCCTTAATTGGAGGTGCATAACCTGCAGTACATGTATTTTAAAACAAAGCCAGTTACTCAAACAACTTCCCAAGCTTACAGCAGATATAATAAGTGTACACACACCTGTTAACATGCCAGGTTTTTGTGATATATCACATGATACCTCAGAAATCAGGTCATTTTATTTTGTATGTTAAAAATAATAAACTTGTTTTAAAAAAAAAAAGAAGGCAGTGCTCTAGGGCAACTGAGCAATTGAGCCTGTCTTCTCTTGAAAAAAAAAGAAATCAGGTCATAACATTGCCATAATTTCATATGACATATAACCTATGCAATCCAACTGAAGAACATACACATCAGTTACAGGTAACACCTGGTAACTGAAATAGGTACAATAGGCTAGTTGCATGAGTGTGCACACCTTTAACTCATTCACTCCACTGGAGCTCAGCAAGTTTGCACTGTAACTTCCAATGGGCGGAGCCTAAGCCTTTTGACAGAATCAAATTATGCCCTCACATTTCAAATAAATGTTCATATCTCTGGAACCACAGGGGTTATGAAGTTAGAATAAATGACAAACTCTAGCACTAACTATTGTTATTGTGGTACTATTGCTTAGGTTCTAGGTCTTAAACCAAATTTTATAAGTCACAGTAAACACAGTAACTATTACATTTGTAATATTCTGTAAACAACTTACAATATCACAGCACCTACTCAAGTAACAAATATACTGTTAGCAGCATTTTATTCATCTGACTGAGATATTTCATATGAGGCCAAAGAGTTCTGTCTGTGTTACTTGGTTGTTGAGATATTTAGAAAAATGTGAAAATTATATCTATGCAAATTAATATAATAAAAACAACAGTTAATATCTATTTACCTGCACTAGATGGAGGTCAAACATTAATGCAGTTGAGTTTGCTATTGTATGAGCTTTAATATGAAATCTTTTAAAACCTTGTACGTAGCATCGTTTTAGAATTATTTATGAAAATATGAACAAGCAATATTTGACGCCTACGTCAATAGGAGTTAACTGCAGATGCACCTGGAGGCATTACTCGGATGTATGAGTCAAAGTAATACTCTGTTAAAGCAACTTTTGATTTACTCATAGTATGCAGTCCTCTTGGGAAGGTGTCTATCAGCATGGCACATCTTGACTTTCCAATGTTTGCACACTTTCCCTTGCAAAACACCTCCAACTATGTCAGATTGCAAGGGCATCCCCTGTGCACTGCCCTCTTCAGATCACTCTGCCTATGTCCTATTGGATGTAGGTGTGGGGTCTGACTCGCCCAGTGCAGAAAATTGCATGTGTTCTGGTGAAGCCATCCTTTTGTTGATATGGATGTATGGTTTGGGCCATTGGTGTGTGAAAAGGTGGAATTCCTCACCATCCACAGCTATGTGGCAGACACCAAAACATTTTGGAGCCACAAGGGACCAGTGTTTGGAACTGTTCATAATCCACTCTAACTTGGCTACAGCCCCAGTTCCAGCTTGTGAACAGCAACCTCAAAGCAGGACACTGCCATCCCCATGCTTCACCGTGGGGGTGGTGTTGTTGTGGTGATGTGCAGTGGTGATATTGTGCTAAACACACCTGTCAGAATTGTGGTCAATGAGTACAACCATGGTCCCATATTACCATAACACATTTTCCCATTTGCTTTTCGGAGACCCAATGTATTATTTTTAGACTTTCATCAGGCCTGGATATTGTTTGGTGTGAGGAACTTCTGGCATCTTCCAACCCTACCCTAAAGGCAGGACATGTGGAGACCATGCGAGGTTGTTGTGACATGTAGTACACACCCAGTACTTGCTGGAGATTCCTGCTACTCCTTCACTGTTGCTGTAGGGCTCCTGGCAGCCTCCCTGGCCAGTTTTGGTCTTGTATTCTCATAGACTTTGGTGGGATGTCCACTCCTTTGCAATGTCACTGTAGCCACATATTTTCACCACCTTTTGATGACTGTTTGCACTGTGTTCCATGGTTTGTGCAATGCTGTCAAAATGTTTGTGTACCCTTCTCCAGGCTGCTACATCTCAAACATGTGTTCCCTTAACAGCTTCATCAGCTCTATGTGAACCATGGCTGTTACTGTAGCAGGCAACTGGGTATATGTTGGGATAATCCTGGTAGGACAGCTGACCATTAGTTGCTATTAATCAAAGATTAATCAAAGAGCCTCTGTAATTGATGGCTGTTGTGTACCCAATAAAATGTACTTCTGTAGTTATATCGAAAGCTGCCTCAACACAGTACTAGCTTCAGCCTGTGCACACATATGCATCTTGGTTGTACTATTGCTATGTGCCATTATTGTCCCCATGACAGATTTGTTTGCTTTACAATTGAATTGTACAGGTTATAGGTCACATGAAAGTTTGGCAGTATTCTGAACTTGTCTATTGTGCTGGCATTTTTGTATATCACACACACCTTGCATTCTAACAAGTGTGTACATCATTTATATGCACTGTATACGACTGATTTCTACAATATGACCCTAGTTTTAGGCCTTTGTCCCCCCATTTTGTCAGTCTTTGTCCAGGTGTCCTGCAATGACAGGTTGTGAGGTATGCTACAGATATGTGACATCTCCTGCACATAGGCCCATATCATGACCACCATGATGCAATGCCTTAAACACCACCACAGGTGAATATGTAGATATTGCCAAATGGCTGAGTGTAACAGTTGTGTGCATGGTCACATCATTTACTTTAGTATGCCTGAGGTAATGGTGAGCCACAACAGGGAAACCCCATATTTACTGGGTTCAGGCTTCTGTCCCATGTGCAGATCCAAGGGACCTATGTACTTGTGAGGGAGTGGTATTGTCAGCAGCTCCACATTAGGCATTGTTACAAGATGAACTCCATGTTTCTGCACAGGTACAATACACACTATGATATTACACAATTTGCTGTTCTTCACTGTAGATGTGCACTTGTGTGCATTACTACACCCCACCCACTAATCCATTTTGCACTAAAATATGCATCTAGAGACTCTGTAGAAGGCAATTTAAATGCTACCTCATTACATTGATGTGCACTTTGGCCTTACCTGGATGCTCCTCGCCTGTTCCCTGGATGACACCTACCTACACAACTGCTGTTTCCCATGTTTGAGTTTGTGTGGGGGCTACCCCAAGGTTGGCAAGGAGCTCCTCTGTTGCTATAAGTGGGGCCTGTGTGGCTGGCCCCCCACTGGTAGTAGTACGGCCCCTCACTACAGCAGCAGCCCTGTACCAGGCATGATGTATCAGGTCAGTTGCTCTATGCCTGACCTGATCCATGTGCATCCATGGTGGCCCAACACATTCACTCTGTAGATGATCTCATCTAACAGGGCAGTCTGCTCCTGCAGATTTTGCCAGTTATGGCCAGAAAGGATGCCGTAGTTTAAGATTACAGCTTCTGTGATGGCTGCTGTCTCTGCATCGGTGTAAGGCATTTGCCGCTGCATGACACCTGGAGGACATACACAGGGACACACATCACAGGACCTCAGACATTGCCCAGAGTTCTTTACAAAGCCAGGACATGCATATGGACTATCATTATCCACCACTTACAAACACATCATACCTCTGAATCTGGCAGCACTGTATGAGCATGCATTGTACTCCTGGTCCTGATGTGTCATGTCCCCCCGAATGAGGGCCAATGCATTGCATAAAACACCATTCACCATTCACATTTGTGTAGAGGGATGACAGTGGCCATGTTCCTTGCAGATGAGATGCCAATGGTGCTCAGGCTTTGCTTGCATACAGTGTGTAATGAAGCTGGAAGCTTATGCCTGGGTTCATGTAGGATGCAGACAGGAATGTTATCAGGCCCCAAGGGAACTTGATTTTGTCAACTTTGATTAGGCAGTTTGGACCTGATCCATGATTATGAGGGGATGGGTGCATGTGCTGTGCATAGTCACCTATACTGATGGTGATCCAGGGTGGTGATGTCTGTCCTAAACCTGTCTGCAGCAGGTTGGCTGTAGCTATGATGTGTATGTATGTGCTGTGATTGACCACCATTACAGGGTGGGTTGGGTTGGTGCCTCTGAGACTGCAGACATATGTGAAGGTGGCCTTGTGATTGCCCTTAGTAGATGTGTCCAATTTGTACTCATAGTTAGCCTTACAGTAATTCACCTGTGACCTATTATGCTCATTCATACAAAGGTGGACATGCTGCCAGTTGGTGCCTGCTCTTACTTTGCCCTGTACAACCAATACAGCATCACATTATGAGCTTTGTGCATTGCTGCTGTCCAGCAAAGGGGTTTTCTCGACTTTGGTGGAGACCGGTTTTACAAGTAAGGTATTGCTGAGGCCATACAGCTATGTGGGTGATCATATATCTGTTTATAGTAGGCATGGATACAGGTTCAGACCACAGTTCGCCACCTCTACAGTTTCAATGTGATACTCATGCTTATTATACTACCCATGTCTGTGTCAGGGCAATGACACCACCAGTATCTGTAGAGGTGTAACTCTGTTGGATGCAAAGAAACTAAGGTTACACACATGTACAACATGTACAGCTTATTCACTTGATGTTTTGCATCCCATGTCAGTTATTATGAGGCAGCCAGGTACACCTACCCATACATACATATGCACAGGTAATACCTGCTATACATTTCTGTTCTATGGCAGTATGGCACACTGTAATGACAGTCTTCCTGCTCAGTCAGTCATGTCAACCAATTAGGGCAGGACATCTGTAGGACAATGCACATACATGGTGGGCTATGGGCCACAATTAGTGACACTTTCTTCATATTGCTGTACCACACATATGTGTCATTTGATAATGCAGTAGCCTTTGCATTCACATACATACTCTGGAGGATATCTGATGCTCATATGGCAGGCAGAGAGGTGAAAGGCTAGGTGTGTGGTAGTGAGGGTAGGAGCTGTTAATGTTGTGAGTATGACTGGTATGGGGTCAGAGCTAGATGATATGCTGGACAGAGGAAAGCTGGATATATTATGTGTGCCAGAGACCAGATGGAAGGGGTGTACAGCTGTGTGTACCAGAGTTGGGTACAAATAGTTCTATCATGGTGTGCATGGGAGGGGAAATTGTGTAGGGGTTAACCTAATGGAACATTACGCTAAGGGTGTTTGTGGAGGTGATAAGAGTGTTGGGTAGAGTGATGTTCAGGAGGCTGGGATTTGATGGTGTAATGTTGACAGGTGTTAGTGCATATGCTCAGCTAATTGCATGCATGATGGATGAGACAGGCGTACTTGGGTGTGGTTGAATGAAGTGGTGATGTGTGTACCCAAGAATGAGTGAGTGGTGATTGGAGCAGATTTCAATGGGCAGTTAGTGAAGGGGACAGAGGGGATGCAGAAGTGATGTGTAGGTATGATGTTAAGCAAAGTAATGCAGAAGGTGAGATTGTGGTGGAGTTTGTAACAGAGGCTGGACATGGGCGTGGTGAATACATAATATTACAAGACTGAGGGGCATAGGTGACATACAAGAGTGGAGGAAGATGTACATGGGTAAATTATCTCCTATGCAGGTGGGCCTGTTTGAAGGGAATTGGTAACTCTAAAGTGGTAACAGGGGAAAGTGTAATTAGGTAGAATGGAAGGTTGGTCTGTGGGACAACATTGGTGATCACGAAGAGGGGGAGGAGTGTGAGGGCAGCACAACGGATCAAATGGATACTGAGAAAGGGTGATTGTGAGGTTGAGTTTAGGGAAGAGTTAAGACAAGCAGTGGGTGGCAGTGAAGAGTTAGCAAATACCTGGGTAACTACATCCAAGCTAGTAAGGGAGATGAGTAGAACTGGGCTTGGTGTGACATCTGCACAGAGGAAGGAGGGCAAGGAGACCTGGTGGTGGCATGAGGAAGTACAGGGGAGTATGCAGAGAAACAGGTTGGCAAAGGAAAAATGGGATTGTCAGACAGATGCAGAAAGTAGACAGGTGTATAGGGAGATGGGGTGCATGGCAAAGAGCGTGGTGGCAAAGGTTGAGGATGGGGCATCTGAAGGGTTGCATGTAAGGTTGGACTCCAAGGATGGAAAATAGATCTGTACCAATTGGCTTGACAGAGACATGTAGCTAGGAAGGATGTGCAGCAGATAAGGCTGAGAAAGGATAATGGTGGAAATGCACTCACTAGCAAGGAGAGTGTGCTGAGCAGGTGGAAACAGTACTTTGATAGGCTGTTGAATGAAGAGAATTGAGGGTGAGAAGGTTGGATGATGTGGGTATGGTGAATAAGGATGTGCAACAGATTATCAAGGGAGGGTGTAAGGATAGCTATGAAGAGATTTAAGAATGGAAAGGCTATTGGTCCAGATGACATACCTGTGGAAGCATGGATATGTGTAGGACAAATGGCAGTGGTCTTTTTAACCGGATTGTTTACTGTAATATAGGGAGGTGAGAGGATGCATGCTGAGTGGATGAAATTATTTGGGTACTGATTATGAGAATAAGGGTGGTGTACAGAGCTGTAGTAACTACAGAGGGATAACATTGTTCAGACACAGCATGAGGTAATGGTAAAGGGTGGTGGAAACTAGGCTAAGAAGGGAGGTGAGGATTGCTGATCAGCAGCATGGTTTCATGCCAGGATAGAGCAACACAGATGCAATGTTTGCTCTGAGAGTGTTGATGGGGACATACAGAGAAGGTCAGATGTAGCTGTGTTGTGTCTTTGTGGACTTACAGACAGCATATGACAGAATGCCTAGAGAGGAGTTGTGGTATTGTATGAGGTGGTTAGGAGTGGAGGAGGAATCCGTAAGAATGCTACAGGGTATGTACAAGGCTAGTGTGACAGCAGTGAGCTCTGCATTGGGAGTGACAGGTGTGTTTAATGTGGAGGTGGGTGTACATCAAGGATCAACTATGAGCCCCTTATTATTTGCACTGGCAATGGACAGGTTGACAGACATGATCAGGCAGGAGTCCCCCTAGATTGTGCTGTTTGCAGATGATATTGTGGTCTGTAGTGAGGGTAGGGAACATGTTGAGACTCTGGAGAGGTAAAGGTATGGTCTAGAGGGGGAGGAATGATGGTCAGCAGGACTAAGATGGAATATATGTGTGTGAATGGGAAGGAGGATGGAGGAATGGTGAGGATGCAGGGAGTACAATTTGCAAAGGTGGATAGGTATAAATACTTGGGAATAACAGTTCAGATTAATCGCGAGTGTGGGGGACAGGTGATGACATGAGTACATGCAGGATGTGGATGGTGGGGAAGAGTGTCATGTTTGATTTGTGACAAACAAGTACCATTAAGAGTGATAGGGAAGGTCTACAAGATGGTAGTGAGACCAGCTATGTTATATGGGTTGGAGACATTGGCACTGAAAAAAGAGGCACAAGTCAGAGCTGGACATAGCAGAGTTACTGATGGTATGAGTTGCACTGGGTGCAGCCTAGCAGTGTCACAGTCGGTATTCTGCAACACATACTCAAGTAGTGGTCATATGTGAGCCATCCTTTCCTGGGGTGACTCAGGGTTCTGAGCTGTCTTCTATGTCACTGCAGACAGACACAGTTTCTATTGCCATAGGTTCTTCTCAGCAATATATCAGTACAGCATGTGTTGTTGAGACATAATACTGTTTGAACTTCCTATTTTCCATGTTTACATGCCCCCTACTACACTGCATTTCAGGCTTGATTGTTTGACATAGTTGTGTTTATTTTGTTTTCATTTCAGTTGGCATACTCCATCAGTCTCAGTGTGTGTGTGTCTGTTTGTTTGTTTTTGTGGCTGTGTGAGTATGTGTGTGTGTGTGTGTGTGTGTGTGTGTGTGTGTGTGTGTGTGTGTGTGTGTGTGTGTGTGTCTCTCTCTCTCTCTCTCTGAGACAGATGTAAGATATACATATGTTTTGTACAGGCAGAATCTTGCCTTTAGTAGGTAATGCTCATGAGCAGCTGATGACCTGTGCACCAATTGGAGTCCCCTACTTGCTAATTGCGTGTGGAACAGCTGTGGTATCATTCCCATACCCAATAGCATGGAAACATGGAAACACACTTCTATAACTGAGTACTTCATGTGGGTGTTGCCCTTTTTCCTTGCCTGGGAGGAGTACTTCATGGAGGTGTGTGACAAACAGCATCACAGAGTGTAGTTGGGAATACCTCTTACAACAAACATTGTGGAGACAGCCCAACAAATTGACGAAGAATGTTCCAGACATAGGGACAGAATGCAAGTATTGCTGTTATACAGTTCAACTAATGCTGGTTTGACAGGGTTTGTGTGGATAAGGCTGCTCTGCATGAATTTAAGTGTGATAGTGTTATGTGCTTGATATAACTTCCAAATGTAGGGCTATAATGGTGGCCAGAGTTTGGACTCTTATGTTTGGTGTGTTACTCACGCATTTTTTGGCCTTGGAAATGCAGTAGCATACTCTGAGGATTGCAGTCAGTAAATGGTAACACCCATGTGTGTTTCTGACTTCATATCCCTCAGAACAGATATGTTACAACAACCCTGTTAGACCAGCAACTTTCTCAGTTTATGACAGAATTATGTCAATAATGCCTCCATGTTTGGGCCTCTGCCCCCAAATATGTCAGGCTTTGTCCAGATGTCATGCTGTAAGAGGTGTATAGGTGTACTATATCATTATATAGTGAATTAATTCCAGATATTATCCCAGTGATGTATCAGACTGCCAGACATGTTACGTATAGAAGACCTTATATATGAGGATGAAGCCTGGACCCTCTGTGGGACTGTATACAGTTGATAGGACTGTGTATTTCTGGCAATTGTTGACAAAATGTCACAATTGTGTAGCAGTGTATTGTGAATGTGTTATTTAGCCTGTGTATGGGGGTAGATGTAAGTGTTGAGGGTCCATTTCTATCTGACTTTGCATGCTGCTCCAGCTCCTGGTGCTCTATCAGCTGTATATGTTTGTAGGAGCAGAATGAGATATGTCCCATACCACAGTCAAGTGTCAGACTACACTGTGAATTGTTTCAGTACATATATAGGGGTAGTTTGTGAGTGGCAAACATGCTGATGATTTTGTCCACACAGTCCATATACTCTTCTGTTCCTGTGGCTTACCAGCATGTCAGTTTGAATGTGGTGAGACTGGTTCTGGGTATGCACTTTCACGCTGGTGTCTGTTGGTCAGTGCTGTTACATCCCTGTAGTGCCTGATATACTTGCAATCACATGTGTATTCCTCCACAGAAAAACTGGGTTTGTGTTGTGTCAGTCTGCCCGTAGTTTAGACAGTACTTGGTGACATGCCTAGCAGCTCAGTGTAGTTTCCCTACTGTAATGTTATGTCCTGATATTTATCAGATGTACTGTTACCTGGCCCCCATACATGTTGTGTATGTCTGACACATCAGTGGGATGATGTGAAAATGTATGTCAGTGAGTAGTGGGGAGTAATTTGGTTTTGGACTTGGGCTATTCCAGTCAATATATGGTACAACAGACAGGAGGGTGTTGCTGCATCATCTGTGTCACCTTATCTACTCCAGTATTTGGGATATGTTCCCAGTTTCATGGCTTTACACCCCCGTCCCAGTTAGGCTTGATCCAGATTTGTTGCACTAAGGGGTTCTGAGCATACCTCTCGATTGGCCAGATTGTTTCAGACTGTCCAGGATTATCGCTCATATGTATGTTTGTTCCACAGAATCATTATTTTCATTTCTGTGGTAAATCACTGTGATGATGTGAGGGTTTCTGTCTGTAAATGATGACATACATTTCAGTTTCAGAACTCACATCCTTCTGGACACGTATGCTGATGTGAACCCTGTTACTGAAGGAACATTCTACATTTATAACTGCAGTACATACATTATGTCTCTGTTCTTGGACCATTGTCCCCCCATTTTTACAGCCTTTGTCCAGAATTATTGCAATAAGAGGTGTAGAGGTATGGTGCTGGGCATGACTCCAGTATATGTTATGGGCATGTATATATATATATATATATATATATATATATATATATATATATATATATATATATATATATATATATATATATATATTGTTTTTGATATCTATACATATGTGTATATAACAATATATATGTATACATTATATACATATTTGTTTTATATGTATAGCTCCATATATCTGATGTATATACTTTTTAATGTTTATCTATCACCATACACATCAATATGTGTATATTTATATATACTAAACATGACTGATTCCAGTTTGTTCTCTACTATTCTATACCTGAAGTGAATGATATATTTGAAAAAACAGCATTCATTGTTACATCTCAGATGATGGAGTGGTAAATTGCTCAGAATATGGTGTACAGGGTCCTGGATTAAAGATTTGGCAATGCTGATTATTTTGTTGCTAGGCAGAACAGTGGCTGATGGAGACAGGGTGATTAAGGCAGTTTTAAGCAGCTGTAAGTGGGTTTGCACGATGGTAAGTGATGCCAACACACGGTTAAATGGGAAACTGCTTAATCTCTATAGGCATCGCTTAGCATCGCGCAAACTCGCTTACTGCTGCTTACTGATGCTTGCTGCAGCTTACTCCTGCTTACCCCCTCACTAATTTCTTTAAAAGAAAAGAAAAATATGCGGATTCAAAACTGAAAAAATAGCTATGGAGGGTGAAAATGTGTTAAAAGATTATTGGGACTTGTTGAAGAAACTAAATTCTGGCCTTTATTCAGATAGTTTGCTTTTGATTTCTGTGGATGTGGTTGATTTGTTTTCTTCTATCCCTTATGATATGGGTTTAGAATGGTTGGAAGAAGTTTTATTCGACAGTAAGGACATTACTTATAATAACTGTCGAGCGTGTCTGATATTGATGGATGTGATTTTAAAGAACAATTTTTTTTTTGAGGGTGAATTTTTTAAACAGCTAAGAGGTGTAGCTATGGGGGCCCATTGTGCCCCAACTTATGCTAACATCATATTATCTTATTGGGAAAATAAATATGTTTTTAATAGTGATTTTAATAGGTGTTGGAGCTTTTATGGTCGGTTTTTGGATATTTATTTGTTTTGGAGAGAGATGGTGGACAGGTTCTTGGAATTATTTAGATATTTATCAAATTCTACTGAATTTTTAGGATTTACATATGTAATGGTTCAAGATGAAATGAGATACCTTAATGTCTGCATTAATAGAATTAATGGCGATTTTAAAACCAGGGTATATATAAAAATGACATTTTCAAATTCATACCTGTATTATACTAGTGCACACCCATACCACCAGAAGAAAGGGATGGTAAAAGGCCAGTTTGTGTACATCAGTAGAATGACATCTGATGATAATGATTTTTTAAATGAAAGTAAATATCTTTTTGAGTTGTTCAAAGCTAGGGGTTACCCAGAATCATTACTTACGGAGGTGCTTGAAGAAGTGTCTGCAGCTAGGAAAACTAAGTTTGCCCCTATTTTTGGCAATGACACTGTGGATCTGAGCAGTACCCATTCAACAAAGGCTAATGTAGAGAATGCATACAACAGTGCTTTGGTACTAACCTATGATGGAGAAGCTAGAATGGTCAGAAGTATTATAGAGGATGAATGTACTAGGTTTGCTAGTATTCCTGACTTGCAATATATTTTTAATAGACCACATAAATGTGTATATAGAAAAGGGCACACTATTAAAAACACTCTGGGGAATGGGCCTAGCAAGGCTGGTAATAATAATCCCACTAAAAGGGGTACACATAAGTGTGGGAGCTGTACCCAATGCCCCTATGTTAAAACAGGGGATACATGCTTTTTGAAAGCCAGAAATAAATCTACTAAAACCTTATGTTTTGCCAACTGTAATACAAATGGTTTGATTTATTTAGCCTTATGTGGGAACTGTGAGGCATTTTACTTTGGCAAAACTGAAAGAAAATTAAAATGCAGAATGTATGAGGACAGGTATGATATAAAAAAGATGAAATTAAACAATGCTTTATATAAACACACCTTAGACTGTTCAGGAAGAGATTTTTATTTTTTTGTGATTGAGGTACTACCAATTGATCCCAGGGGTGGTCCCTGGGAGACACGCTTGGAGTACAGAGAGTTGTACTGGTAGTTGGTGTTAGAAGCAAACAAACACCCTGGTTTAAATGACATGGTTTCTTTGAGGCCAGTCTTAAAATTAAGAGCTGCTAAACTTTGATTTTTATTATTGCTCTAAAACTTTTGGCCAGTAGATGTCACTGTTTCATTAAGATCTCTACGCAGCAGGCTTTTACAGATTTACTATTGTTTGTTTTTATCAGTATTTTTATATGAAAGTTTTAAATGTTTTTTAATATTTTTAAATGTATTTAATGTGAATTTATATCCCATATCTAGCTAAAGTATTATTTATTATTTTTACACTTGTACTGAATGGTAGTTCTATTTAGACAGGGTCTGCATGCATTGTTTCCTATGACACTTTTTAAACATTTTAGTTTGGTAATATGTCTTTAATTGTGGATTGGTTACTTAATGGACCTATTAAGGACTATATATAAAGGACTCATTTTTGTAGGTATGCTCATCTGATGAAGTTGCTGATGAAAACACTGTGGTCCACGTTTTGTTGTTTTTTGTGTGTTCATTAAAGTTGGTTTGCTACCTGGTGAACCCTCCAGTGCCTTATTTTTTGGTTATTTGTTCACTTATTTCCATTCTTTTCGTTTATTATTTATTTACTGCTTAATTATAAAAAAATGTACTCCTTTCACATATAACAGTGAAATATCTTCATTGGGGATTGAATCATGAATGACTGCATGCAAAGAAGACACTCTAACCACTACACTATCTCACATTGCAACTTTTGTCTGTATATTTCTATTTAGCTCCTTGTGATGTGTAAGCTAGATTGAACATAGCTGTGCAACTTGCACACCCGCTCTGCTATGCTTAAACTTTATTGTGGACAGAAAAAAATAATAAATATGTGTTTTATTTTTATTTACTGTAGGGGTATGCACATTGCTTTCTGCATCTTAGGGCAGGACATCTGGACAACTACATTATACATGTGGGAATTGGTTTAAATGTTCCTCTTAGGAACATGCTTACTTATTTGGTATGCCAGCATGTACACTGGCATACCATTCTGGACATTATCTGTGCTGGACCATTGTGGGGGGGGATGCTTTTGTGTTACTTTACTTATTTTGTCTGCGGACACTGTTATGTTGAATAACAATGTCCACGGACACTGTAGATGGTTTAGAATTGCTCACACAGTACACACGCCCCCTACGCTCATACACAGATTGTGTTTGTGTAGAGAATACAGCACCGCACCTTCATGAATATGCAAGGCGCGCTGCTGTTCTACACGAGCACAATCCACTCCGTTCAGGAATAGCACTATTCCTGCATGGAGTTTAATGAATCCGGGGATTTTTTTGTAGAAAGTTCTTTTATGGAATTCGGAACTCATGGCTAATATGGAAAGCCAGAAACATAGAGTCAGGAGAATTTAGTTAGCAGAATTAATGCGCTAGTATTCATTTTTATTTGGTCAGTGGTTGTTCTAAGGTTGTTACAATAATGTTATTTTTAGTCAGAAAAGGTATAAAAATGTTTATTTCTGCTGTTCAAGCAGACAGCACTTTGATTTCCTAGTCTCACACATACGTGACTTTCTTTGCAATAATGGAGATTATTCTTTGCAGAGCTGTGTTCTGTGAAAATTATGTGATACCTTAACAAACTGCATTACAGTGCACTACTGACCTGTATACCACATATGCATGCAGTTTTGATAAACCATGATTAAAAAAAAGTTGATTAAAAATTCCTCACTGTAGCTACACTCATCAGAATGCATATCCGTCAGTGGAAGCAGTCAACACAGTTACTACCAACCTTGAAAAAAACAAAAAGTTAAATGCAGTATCCATTACTCCACAATCTGCAAGTACAATTAAACTCTGAATGGATGAAATTTGTTTTTATATATATATATATATATATATATATATATATATATATATATACATACATACACACACACACACACACACACACACACACACACACACACACACACACACACACACACACACACACACACACTCCTATTGACTGAAAACTTCTCAATATACTTTCCTCTCATGAAATATATCCTGACAAGAGTGTGTTCTTAGACTTTCCTTTGCATAATCGCTGTTCTGCTAACACCTGCAGAAAGGCAGCAGAAAAGATGCAGCTGAATGGTCAGTAAAACCTACAGAATTTAGGGTGTATATTTTTAAATGTTAACAAGCTCTTAATTACAAGAAAGTGTAATGCCATGCACTTTCTCAAGAGCATTCATTTTGAATAAACACCATAAAGTTAGATCACATACTCAGTGGTTCTCTGGTACTATGCATCAGAACTGGAGAAATACTTGACAAACCCTATAAACATTTTTCAAAATTGTGAATAGTGGCTGCAGCATTAAGGCCTTGCATACATAAATTGCAGAATATAACAGACATGAATAAAGTACTTAATGATGTATTCACCATTAAACAGAAACATAATCCCCAGGATTCAGCAAGCTCTGCACGGCATGCAGGAATAGTGCAAGAGGTGCTGCAGGCAATATGGCTGCCGTGCGATCCAGGAATAAGCTCCCGGGATGTGCACGAGCGCTCCTGCACTATTCCTGCATGGACACAGCTCCTGTATGCAAATTACCCCATTTGCAGGTGATAACCATGCAAATGAGGTGAATCTGCAATCCAGGAAGCTGGCAGCCAGCCATGTAGGACTAATGTAATCTGCAGAAATGTACTCAGTAACCGAGTACATTTTTGCAAACTACAAAATGGAGCCATGACAGCTTCAAATAAAGGGTGTATATAATGTGTAAAGCATGCCGCCAATGGCCAAATATATGGCCATTGGCATGGAAAACAGTTGCAAAAATAAAAAAATTACTTTTTTTTTGGCCAAATTCAGCTGTTTAAGTGTAGGGCAGCAGCATGCAAATGGGATCAGCCGGAAAATAGAAAAAAAACCCTTGAAATAAGCATTCTATCAAAAATCATAATTTTACCATTATACTCAATGGCAGGCAGAAGACAACATAGACAGTGAATAGTTTTTGCTAAGGGGGAAGGCTCAGTGTCAGACTTGTAACTACGCATTAGCAGGCAATTCTATGTAAATGAGGGGAATGATACTCAATGACAGATTTCCCCTCATGGCTAGCTTGCACCCAACCATGTAGGTGCAGGAAGACCATGGTGCAAGCCTAAGAACTAGCTGACATCATAGAGGAGTGTGTCAGACATATGTAAGCTTATTACAGCCCTGTGGCTCGGGTTTGCCCTTAGCTTAACAGAGCTAAGCAAGGGGGGGGTATGTCTGAAGCTGCCATGCACTCTTTACATTGCCTAAGCGGGTGTGCGCACCGCTCACCCTGTTTTAAAGGGAAAAAAAAGTAAACCAGGAAATAGCAGCTCCATGCACATCTGAGCACTGTATTTGTGTGGCGTGCCCTTGGGTTTAAACAGGAAGTCAATGGGAAAGGAAAACAGCAGTAGGAAGGTAATCAACGAGAACTAGCACAGCTGGCAGGTGAAATGTATCAGAATCAGCCAATTACACAGGCAGTAGCCTAGCTCAGCACACCACTATAAACTATGCAAACACCTTTCCCACTGGTTTTTCCCACAAGCTCTACACCACTGGTGTACACAAGTGGGGAAATTTTACCAAATAAAAGCAACAAAATGATAGGGGCTGCAGCAGCTGTCATAAATCAACATGTGGAAGAGGCTGAGGGTGGTGAGGATGAGAATGCTGATGACCAACCCACAGTGAGGAGAAGGAGAGGAGTGTACAGACCCAGGGTAACCTACCAGTGGCTATATGAGCTGGAGATAGTGGAGCACTATAGGGTGGACAGGGACCTCCTACAGCAAATTGTTGGGCTGTGTCGGCCACACCTCACACACAGAACCAACAGAGGGAAACCCATCCCAGTGGATACTAAGGTATGCGTAGGCCTAAGAATACTAGCCGCAGGTACCTTCCAAAGGCCAACTGGGGATATCATGGAGATCTCACAGGCATCAGCATCCAGGGTACTCCAGCAGTTCTTGGATGCTATGTCAGCACGTCGGTGAGCATGTATATTTCCACAACAGCCGTGAAATGCTGACCAGCAATATGCATCTCTTCCACCAAATAGCAGAATACCCTGAATTAATGGGTGCTATAGACTGCACGAACATATGCATCAAAGCACCACCTGGTGAAGGGAGTAGGGTCTACATCAACCACAAGGGCTTCCGCTCCATCAACTGCCAGGTCATGTGCGATGCCCAGGGCATTATAATGAATGTGTGTGCTGGCTGCCCTGGAAGCTATCACAACTCCCACATCTGGCATATGACGCAGCTGTACCAGAGATTTGCCAATGGGGACATCCCTTACGGCCACCTAGTGGGGGATGCTGGTTACACACTGGAGCCGTGGCTGATGACACCCATCAGAAACGCACACACACCCGAACAAGGACTCCATAATGAGGCACACACACAGACCAAAATCATAATAGAGCATGTGCTTGGGATGCAGAAGTCATGGTTCCGGTGCCTGGACATATCCAGTGGAGCCCTGCAGTACTCACCAGCTACATGTACCCAAATTGTCATCATATGTGCCATGCTACACAATATGATTGTGTGAAAACAGCTGCAGCAGGAACAGAACGGGGCAGGGCCACACAGCTGCCCATCATTGCCAAGGCCTGCACAGGTACAGAGTGACTCGGGAGGAGGAAAAACCTGAGCCTGCCCCAGTAGGCAGAAGGAGGCATGCCCAGTATGTCCAGACCATGGCAAAGAGGCAATGCATAGCACATACACTGGAAGAACCAAGGGAATGACACCTCTCTCTGACTCGCACATACAGTAAAAAGGTGCCAAACATAACACTACCTGTGCTTAACCGTGTATAGGGAGTGTACTATGTGCGTCTGACATAGTCAGCCCTCCAGCACCATCCTCAATACTAGCACAGCCACAAGGTAAGTCACTCTTCCTATCATTTGCCGAATGGAGTAGTATTTTTTTACATGTATCTATGGTATGGATGTGAACATGCAAGGGAATCGGGTGGCTGAATGGGATGCCAGCAGATAGTAGACACCTATAGTGGCAGCATGAAATCTGTAACAAATACTGGTGTCACCATAGTAGCCAGTTCTAGACAAGGTGACAAAACTCACTGCAGGAAATGTGGAGGGCCACATGTGTCCATAGGACACACACATGCCAGTCAGGGGAGGCTCACATACCCAACAACAGTCTCAGCCAGCAGGACAGGCATAGACAAACACAAACAAAGGCTGTGCTAAGGCCTCTGATTGATTGGTATGGAGAACATCCCCCCTCCAGACCTACACAGACAGACTACAACAGGTCAGGCAGTGGGATGTTAGTTCTGAAGGGTAAGAAGTCTGAAACTGAAATTTAGGTCAATCAAACCTAAGACCTGTAGTACACTGATATGCCTCGAGTCAGCATGACAGGTCAGAATACAGAATGAAATGGAGTACCAGTACAGTCATAGCAAATGTGTACAAGTGTCAGGTGTGGCCCCCCAATCCTATGTAGAAATGTAGTAACATGTATGTGTAGGTATAATAACAGTGGAGCACAGATTACCTGAGCCGGCCAAAGTAGCAGGATAGATTGTAGCATGTGTACAACATACACGGCTGCGTGTGTTAGGTTGGTATGTGTTGTATATTGTGTGAGAGTGGTCAGTATGTAGGCATGGTGAGGTTTGTCCTGGTGGCCATTGGCCAGTACTGCTGATGGCAGGGCCAAGTTCTCACAACTGCAGTGCCAACAATAATGCATCCCAGCAAAACACATTCCAGCAGTAAGCCATAGTAAATGTTTGGAAGTAATATCTGTCACCATCTGAAAGATGGACATGGCATGAATGTGGGCCCAGACATACAAAGAGTACACAGGTGGAAGTACCCCAGACAGACAGTGTATAATATGTTACTGTCAAATGGACACACCATTGGAATTGTACATACAGGTTAGCAGCACATTAGTTGGGTTTGTAGTATGGAATAGCGATGTTGTCTAGCCAAACACTGGCAGACCACAAAGGTCACACGTATGAAGTATTGTGAAACTGCTGATGTCCCTGCACAAGCCAGCATAAGTGGAATGCCACATGCATATCTGTGAGTCAGATGCAAGCATTGTCCATAGCACACATGCACCCAGCTCACCCCACCATCACCCATAGGTACCACTCTGGTCTTATCCCTGCTGTTGGGAATGAGTACAATATGACCCCCACCTCTGCATGGCAATAGCCAAAGAATGCAGCATGCAGAACAGGTGTCCCATGCAGGTGTGTCCCTAGCTGTAAGCAGCACCCTGCCAGCATCCACACCACTGGATCAATAATGACAGAAAGTATTGGCATTAACACCTTGCACACCTACCCTGTAACCCCAGGTGAATATAGTGTCTTGCAGTCTGGGATGCAGGAGTAACACAGTGCAACAGCCTGCTACAGCTGGCCTGCACCACTACCAAATGGCCTACAGTCCTCTGCCAAAGGCTTGTGTCTCACCCGTACTGCCAATGTATGTTATGTCATGGACTTCCAAATAACAACTTAACACAGTCCACAGAACCCAAATACAAGCCCATGTGGACAAATCCCAGTAACATGTCCTCCATATCCTACTGCTTGAACTGCAGACCAACACCAAATTACTGTTGTGATGAGGTGATAACTATAGGGAACTTATCAGATAATGTTTGCATAATATTTGGACGAGGATAGAATAATGGGGGTGTAGGAGCATGGACGGCATGGAGTGTGTGAAGTCTGAAACTCAGCCATGTGCACATACTATCCCTGCTTGCAAACACAGGAATGGGTGGCTACAAACCTGCTCGTAGACCACAATGTGAAGGGGTAATGTCCAGAATTATGACCCCTGCCTCTGGGTAACCTGTGTGAATCTGTACAGCTATGAGGTATGGCCATAGCAGGATATGGCCATACTGTCACATTGATGGATGTACAAGCATGGGATCCTCAGCCACCACTGTACCAAGGTGCTGAACCATTTACACAGACCCATCAGCAAGTGTCTGCAGCTTCCTCTCCAGAATGGCATGATTGTGCAAGAATATGTAGGCTGCAGACCACAATACTGGACACAGATGCACTCACCCCGTGTTCTCCGGGGCATTACTGCAAGCAAATATGTATACTTGACAATACTTGACATAAAACATCACAGTGTAAAACAGTACATATGTCTGAATATCTCTGCTAACACCAAGACCATGTAGCAGAAGCAGCACATACACAATTACCTACAGTAACCCACTATCCTGTTCCCATTTTGACCCCATATTGTCAGCCGATCTACAAATATCCTGCAGAAACAGATTGCTAGCTGTAGGTGTAGAACACAAAAGCCTGCACTGGATTACAACCTACCTGGAATGGAGTCACACATTCAATACAGAAGGTCATATTGGGCATGCTCCCACATTTGTCAGGCAACAACAGTTGACTATACATATCTGACAGTCACAGATGTTTGTGCACACACTCCCCAGTACACACCAGTCATGCTATGCACACACATTGGATAGGAATACACACATATATCTAAGGACAACACACTATAATAGGCCAAAAGTGCACATACATATATTTGTTGAAGAGAGTGATAGACAGTGACAAAGAGCCTCCCATCATCAGTCCTGTCCCACCCAGCACGCATCCAACTGGCTAAAACCACATGATGTACAAATGTTAATCACTGTAGACATTTGCCTCTGGTATCCCTCAGCACTATAGTGTCTGTGGTGCTTGTGATAACTATGTAACATGACTGTACAAGTCAGTAGTCATCTAGCAGTTGTATACACATACCTGTGAAATATAAACCTGTGTGTGCCTGAGTGTTGTGTGTTTGCTTCCAGATGAATGGGTCATGACCCATGCACACACACTGCACTCCCCATTGCCCTACTATGGCAAGCCTGCTGATGTCTTCACCTTGAAATACACCCCTGGGAGAGGAGTAGCCCTATAAGCTCCGTGGCATGTGCTATAACTGTGTAATGCTATAGTGTGATGTACTAGCTAGGTAGGAGTTTTAATCCCACACATGGCAAGTGTGTGTGTTTGTCTGTTTAGAGAACAATGCTTTTGAGGCCATTCACACTCATTACAATTTCAAATCCCCTACTTTGGCAGGGCTGATGATGTCATTCACTTTGAAAGACACCTTTGGGGAAGGAGTAGCCCAGTAAGCTCTGTGGCGTGTGCTATAACTGCATAATGCTGTAGTGTGATGTACTAATTAGATAGGAGTTCTACTCCCAGAAATGGCATCTATAGAACTTTGTGTGTTTGTCAGTGTAAGGATCAATGCTTTTAAGGCCATTCACACTCACAATTTCAAATGCCCTACATTAGCAGGGCTGCTGACATCATTCACTTTAAATACACCTTTGAGGAAGGAGTAGTCCAGTAAGCTCTGTAGCACATGCTATAACTGCGTAATGCTGTAGCGTGATGTACTAGTTAGGTAGGGGTTCTACTCCCAGGCATGGCAACCGTAGAACTTTGTGTGTGCTTGTCTGTGTAGGAATCAATGCTTTTGAGGCCATTCACACTCACTACAATTTCAAATGCTCTACTTTGGCAGGGCTGCTGATGTCATTCACTTTGAAATACACCTTTGGGGAAGGAGTAGCCCAGTAAACTCTGTGGTGTGTACTATAACTGTGTAATGCTGAAGTGTGATATACTAATTAGATAGGAGTTCCATTCCTGGACATGGCAACTGCAGAACTTTGTGTGTGTATTTGTGTAGGGCTCAATACTTTTGAGGCCATTCACAGTCACTACAATTTCAAATGCCCTACTTTGAGAGGGCTGCTGATATCATTTACTTTGAAATACACCTTTGGAGAAGAAGTAGCCCAGTAAGCTGTGTGGTGCATGCTGTAACTGCATAATGCTGTAGTGTGATGTACTAGTTAGGTAGGTGTTCTAATCCCAGAAATGGAAACTGTGTGACTTGGTGTGTGTATATGTGTTCGTCATACATATCCTGTGCAGAGATAGCTGTGAGTGTGTAATAATAGCACTCATTTTGTAGTGGGTTTTGCAAATTTCTTATAGGTGGGCCTACTATATATCACAATGTCCACCTCACAAGGATAACTGATGTCAAACAGCAGAGGCTGGGGTAGACAATCCATACCCCTACATGTGACATCATGGCTTGGGGAATAATATAGGCAACCCTTGTATTACCCAGAGAACACTCTCCACCCATGTCTCATACACAAACACACTTGGCTAGGCAACAACCACTATGTTGGTAGTTCCCTGAATATTGCCCACAGATAGTAACCATGGTGTGATTGCAGTGGACTACAAAGGACATGACACCATGTCCCATCCCTACAATAGGCAAATTGTTGCATACAGTGCTCCTTTGCTATGTTCCCCACTGGATGCCTGCAACAATTGTAGAGCTAGCAAATGTAACCCACAAAGGACATACCATGCCTTATACACATGCCCTGTATTGTATGGACAGATGCCACTGACACCAGGGAATACCTATAACATGCTGTCAATGTAGGTGCAGGGTCAACCTGGTGTGCATTGCTAGTTCTCACCACATGAGGTCAGTAGTGGCACATCTGATGATAACAATCTGTCTGCACAACATGCCCCAGACACCACAGGTACACTTCCACATGTCACAGAACATACATGTGGACATGTGCACATCCCAGACACCATCCATGTTATGGAATATAGAACACATACATGGCAAGCATTGCACAGCACTGGCCATCCACAATAGTAACCAGATGACTGGATGGTGAATACAATACCCACCTGTGTGGACCAATCCAGACACTACACCCCTGAGCCACACTGCAGACCATTGTCATGTGGGCTGATGCCAAAGTATACCCTTTACCTAGCCTTGTACAGCCTTCTGGCACAGTCAACCACTACACACCTGTGAAACAATGCACCCATGCATGCCAGTACTGGCAAACCTGTGTCTGTGTGTGTGTGGAGTATAATGATTTGGACCCCATTCACATTCACTACATCTCCCATTCGCCTACTGAAGCATGCCTTCTGATGTCAGACACCTTGACATACCCTTTGCCCATATATCATCCTGATACCCCTGTGGTGCATGTGATACCTGCGTATTACTGTATTGGGGGCAAACTAGCTAGATAGGATGTCTAATCCTGACCCTGCCAACTGTGATAATGTGTGTGAGTCCCTGACAGAATGTGGCTGTATCGACCTTGGCACCTGTTCTTGTGGACAGGCATGTGTACTACACCTACCTTATCCCTCCTTTATCACTGTTGCTGATGTCACTCACCGTCAAATATATCTTTGGATAGCTCCCCAACATATAAGCTCTGCAGTGCATGCAATAACTACATAGACATATAATAGCAATACATAGGCAGGGGTTTGAAACCCTGTACTGATAAGTGTTTGACACAAACATGCTTAGGTTTTACTCTCCCACCCCCTCTATGTCTTACTTTGTCTCTGTCTATCTCTCTCACTCCCTCTCTGGTGGATGTGGAGAAGTACATCTGCTTTGCTTAGGCAGCAGCTTGTGTTTTGTAAGAGATGCTCGTGATCAGCTGATGACCTCTGCATGAATTGCAGTCCCCCACTAGCTGATTGCATGTGGAACAGCTGTGGTAACATTCCCATAGCCAATTGCATGTAAACACACTCCTATAACTAGGAACATCATGTGGGTGTTGGCCCTTTTCATTCACTGTGAGCAGGACTTCATGTCGGTGTTTGCCAAACAGCATCACAGATGGTAGTGGGATATACCTCTAACAAGATACACTGTGGAGACAGGCCAACAAACAGTATTGCTCTTCTGCATTTGGAGTAATGTTGGTTAGCAGGGTTTGTGTGAATATGGCTGATCTACATGATTTAATATCTGTCATGACAGTGATATGTGTTTGAGGAAACTCCCACCTGTAGGGTTACAGACTGGCCAGTGTTTGGAGTCTTATGTGTTCTGTGTTACTCACATATTACCTATCTTAGAACTGCAGAAGCATAGTCTGAGGATTGCAGTCAGTACATGGTGACAGCCATGAGAGTTACTGACTTCATTTCCCTCATAGAACATATGTCACAACAAACCCTGTTACAACAGTAAATGTATGAGGTTATCACAGCAACATGTCAATATTGGCCCTGTGTTTGTGCCTCCAGCTACAAGTCTGTCAACCTTTGTACATATGTCATGCAGTAAGAGGTGCATATGTTCTGTACACCATTATTTATTGACATCATACCTGATAACAAGCCAGTGAGATATAAGACTGCTAGACATGTTATGTATAGTAGGGTTATATTTGAGGACATAACCTGGGCATTCTGTGGTTGTGTGTACAGTAGTGAGGTATGTGTACTTATAGTGATTGTTGGCAGTATGTGTATTGCGAATACATAACTTTGCCTGTGTACAGACTGTGGTAGATGTCATTGCTCTTGGTCCTGTTCTAGCTGATGTTACATGCTGCTCCACTGTATGGTACCCTATCGGCTTACATGTTTGTAGGGCCAAACACACACGTCCCATACCACAGACACGCATCGAACCACACTGTGTCGTGGCCCAGTATATGTAGGGTTAGTGTGTGAGTGGCACATATGAGGATGGTGTTGATCAGACAATCCATATACTGTAATATTAAGCTTGCTTACCATATGTGGCTATGGTTGTGTTCACATTGGTTGTGGGTATGCACTTTCACACAGGTGTCTGTTACACTGTGCTATGACATGCCTGTAGCACCTGCTATATTTGCAAGTACATGTGTATTCCCCCATAGGAAATGTAGGCCAGTGTTGTGGCAGTCTGCCTGTAGTTTGCACAGTGCTCTGTTACATGCCTAACAGCTTAGTGTAATTACCCAGTGTGATGTTATGTCCAGATATTTGCCAGATGTACTGCTGCTGGGCCACCATAACTGTCATGTATTTCTGACAAAGCAGTGGGATGCAGTACAGATGTATGTCTCTAACTAGTTGGTAGTATGTGGCCATGTGACCTCTGCACCACTGGTTATTATGTGTCAGGACAGACAGGAGTGTGTGAATGCATAAACTGTGTGGGCATATGTAGTCCAGTAATTAAGTGATATACCCATTTACATGGCTGTTAACATCCACATTGTCAGGCTTGGTCCACATGTCTCGCACTAAGGGGATCTGTGTATACCTCTAGACTGACCAGAGTGTGGCAGACTGTCCACATTTATTGGTCATATCTCTGCTGTAGTCCAGAGGATCATTACTGTGATATCAGTGGTACTGTACTATGATAACCTTAGGATGTCTGTCAGTAACTGATGGCGTACATGTCAATAGCAGATGTGACCTCCAACACACAACATTTCTGTTAAGACAACCCCTGTTACAGTAGCAACTGTCTACATATATACCTGCAATACACACACAACATCCCCTTGCACAAAGAGGTTGAGACTATTGGTGGTGAGTATGACTCCACTCCAGGTTCTGGACATATGGTAAACATATATGTATATAGATATATAAATATATATCCATATATCTATATAGATATATACACATATACATATCTACATAAATATCTACATACATATATGGATATATATGGATCTACAGTATATTAGCGAATTTATGTTTACCAAAACGTAAATCTGCTAATATAATTACACGAAAGTGTGTTTTATTGAAAACGCACTTTTGCTTAATAAAGTTTACAAAATAGAGTAGTAAGGGAGGATGCTGATTGAAAACATGCCGTTTGCTTGTTGTATTAGTTGTACATCAACATTTAGTGTTGATGTACAACTAATATGACTTTTACTGAGATAATGGAACAGTGGGGATGAGGGAACATTCTCTTTTCCCCACTGTAGTGCGATCTCGGAGTGAGAATATTTAAGTAGGGGGGTGAGGGGCACAGCCCCCCATATGGGGGGGTGCACAGGGGCTTGCCCCCTGCATAAAAGTGTTTTCAGTATTTTTTTGTGTTTTTTTTTAATGGATTTACATGAAAGTGCGTTTTCGTTGAAACGCACTTTCGTGTAAATGCATTCGCCGATTTAAGTTTCGCTGAAACATAAATTCGTTCAAAGACAGTAGATCCATATATATATATATATATATATATATATATATATATATATATATATATATGTGTGTGTGTGCATATATATATATATATATACATATACACATCTCTATATATGTCTACACATATGTAGATATATAGATATATATGCACATATAGTTATAGATATCTACATATATATCTACATATATATATATATATATATATATATATATAAATATATATATACATGCATATATATATATATATATATATATATATATATATATATATATGTATATATATAGCAAGATCTATATATATGACCATATATATGATGCACTATACAGATGTATATAAATATATATATATATATATATATATATATATATATATATATATATATATATATATGAATATATATGTGTATGTACATGTACACATATATCTACATATGTATGTGTATATATCCATATCCTTGTCATGTGTAAATATTACTGTTGTGTATACCTTCACAGATGTATCACACCTATGGTGTCAAAGTGTATATTTTGATATAGCAACATATGTGATGCAACAGTAATATCACTAACAAGTACTACACAATTGTAGAAGTCACAGCAATTGTTCAATACTATTCAATATGTGTACTGACAGATATATTGGAAAAACAACATCTGTTTTCACAGCTGTCATACTGCAGTGGTTAACTGTTGTGACTATAGTGTACAGGGTCCTGTGTTCAAGACCTGCAGGGGCTAGTTATTTTGTTGCTGGGCAGAACAAGGGCTGCTAGATACAGAGTGGCTAAGGCAGTGTTGAGCAGCTTTAAGCATGTTTGCGTGGGTTTGCATGAATCTAAGCGGTGCTAAGGTATGGTAAACGTATGGGCACTTACACCATGTAGGCTTTGCCTACCAGTGTGCAAATGTGCTTAGCTGTTATATTGTAGCAATGCTGACACCTGCTAAGCATGGCTCAGCCCTGGTAACCAGTGCTCACATTCCAGTCTGATAACATAGCAGGGTAATGACATCTGTAATAAGTGTATGTAATGCCATGTACATAACATGCATCTATGTGCATTCATTACACTAGCAAGGGCCCTACTGTCTGGGATACTTGAGTACATATGGCTTGTACAACACTCTCATCTGTGTGAATGTATTACATACATGGGTAGTTTCCCAGGTTATATGCAGTCACACTGGCATGTAGTCTTATCATTACATTACTACTGTCGACAGTGCTTTTCCAAGTAAGAGTAGATTGCTAATTGTAGTAATGGAAACAAACATCCCTGCATGCAAAGATGGACTCTGAGTCCTCACTGTCATGTTCCTGGTGTGCGATCTGTGTCTCATTAAATATTTCCAATGGAAAATGATCTGACATGTGGAAAATAACTGTAGACTACTGTGTGTATAGCACATGTCAGTGAGGGCTGCCATCATGTAATAATGGCATACCTATCGGTGTCAGACGTCTATCTGTCAACACATTCATCCTAATGCATAGCTAGTTGGCGAGCTGATGTCTGTCAGTCCCTGTACAGATGTGCAGATGTCAGGTATCCATCTTGGATATGTACAGGCAATCTATGCTTGACTGACACTGACATGTCTGCCCAGCTGTGTTATAAATGCCACAGATAGGACTCAACACCCTGTACGCACCACATGCCATGGATACCTCAACTACACTACCACAGTCAACAGAGCATGCTTGGGTACAGGTCTCCAAAACAGACACTAACCATGTTATGTAATACATGTTGCATACATGTCAACTGGAGCACCTCACCGGCCTTCTGCAGGAGGCACCCAGAGGATTGGTTAATGCATGTCACTCTCATCCTGAGGGTCTCCACAGTGGTGTCTGTTGATAGATGGCACATGGTAGGTGGCATGATACCACTGTACACACATCCCCTACACTTCCCATCTCTCCATGGACAATAGCCTGGTACACACCTATGAACACCTGCACCAATGCACCCCAGTATTGACAAATGTGTAAATGTGCATTACTGAGAATATCAGTGTCTGTGTATTTGTAGACCTGTAGTTGGGAATACCCTGGCCCTTCACACCCACCGCACCACCCATTGCCATAGTTAGTTGTGGCTGCTGCTGTACCAGACATTACATGTACCTTGTTAAGCTCCTCTCTCTAAGGGCTATCTGGGCTTTGCAGTACCAGCACAACACTGTTGTACAAATGGGTTGATAGGCATGGGATACCCATTGAGTTCTGGCAAGTGTGTGTATGTGTGTATATATGTAGGGTACAGCATTCCGAGGCCACATACTCCTATTACAATACGCATTGCCACACAGTATTAGGGATAGTGATGTTGCTGCCCGGAGAGGCATGACAATGCATCACCCTACTATGCCTGTGGCATGTGCATTAGATGCATATCACTGTAGTAGTACTCTTGGGATGGACAAGGGGTTGTATTGCAGTCCTGGTCAATGTGTGATGGTGGATATGTCAGAGTGTCATCATGGGTTCCAGTGTATACAATATCCATGGTGGGTTGTGGGTACTGAGTATACTGTCATAACACCATGGTACCCCTGGTACATGCCCCATGTACCACTGTATGGTGAGCACTGTCACCATCAACCATACAGGTAACTGATGACACTATCCAGCCCAGTTATGCATGTGCTGTGTGCAACCTACCTGTAACACAATGTACACACTGACAAGGTAGTTAGCACTGATAGGCCCAGGTCTCTCAGATATGTGTCTGACTGTTATGTGTTTGTCAATGTGCATATGATGGTATGTCACACTATGTATTGTCCATATACAGCCATTACATTACCCATTACCATACTGTACATGCCTGGGGATGTTCTGCATGTAGCATGCAACCTGGAACACACCCCATCCTAAAAGCTGTGTGGTGTGTGCAATTAAAGCCACACACATCAGTAGCACTACATACCTAGGTAGGGTTCTAGTCCCAGTGTTGCTAAGTAAGAGTGGGTGTGTATGTGGAGAGATCAACTTCAGATTGCAGAATATACATGTCCCAGCGGGTCATCTGTCCAAGAACTGCATGGCATATGCTAACATGTCACAGGTATCATCCTGTGGACATACATTCCATCACAACTACTATTAGCTGTGTAAATTGCCTCTTCCCCATTGTATAGGTGTGCAGCAGTACTGGGGTTGATATATATTGCTGAGTGTGGCTGTTGTGGACGCAGCCATCATAATTGCGGTTACTGTTGAGTGTATCCCCCGTGTTGCTGGCCATAATACAGTACAGTTCATGTTAACAGGTTAGGTATTTGTCTATCACACTATCTGTGGTTCTACAGCAAATCTCACCCTCCAAAGGGTAGGGGTGCACCACCCACACCAGCACACATATGTTTAGCATGTTGAGGATTGCATTACATTGGGGAAGGGAACATATACCCTGCCGGTACCATGATCAATGACATTAAACTAGCAGACTGCTTATTCCACAATGTGTTGTTCTGCGTAGTCTGGCTTGGTGGAATTACATAGGCTACAATGGGTTCCTTGCACAGGTACATACATCCATGTGTACAGTATTCTCTGTATAGTGCATCAGTGCCTAATCCTCTGTGTGTGTTATACACAAACATGTGGTGTGTACCACCCAGTACAACTACCACTGTCCACTGTAGAAGGGCTGCTAACAGCAGCCACCATGCACTCACCTGTATACACCACCCCCAGTCCTATCGGCCATGTGGCACAGACAGTAACTGTTATACAGACCTGTGACATGTGTTCACCTGTACCCAGAATATGGCACAGCCAAGGTGTCACCACAGTGCCATACCCCCTGTGAGATATGACAGCAGACCATCCTCCTGCTGACACATGGACACCTACAACACAAATGGATAACATTATGGAGACCACACTCAGTATTAATAACAGCTATAATGCATCATGGCTGGACAGCTACACTACCTGACATGTAAGCATAAAACATTACTGCTGGCAATATGTTACACAGCAGTAACATGTGCAACAGAACCATATTAGCCTGTCCCTTCATTGATGTTAAGGATGACAGGGATGTGGCACAAGTATCATCATATGCAAAGGGTGTGTTGTTGGTTTGTCAGAGACTTAGGCTGGGTCATATGTTTGACACCATGTGTGTGAGTGAGGGGTTTTAATTACTGATACTGCCATGGTGATGTGGTGTGTGTAGGTATGGGGGTGCCCTAGGTGTGTTTGTATTGTGTGTGAGTATGCATGCACACAGTTCTGCCATGTGGCTGCCCTATACAAGTGTTTGTTGGACAGCTGCAGACCATATCTGGTAGGGTGTGCAACACCACCTCCGGCCACGGACACGAGAACTGTGCCTGCCAAGGGTTCAACAGGCATGTCCAGGTATAAGCCTTGATATGATACTCTCCCCAATGATGACATATGTCCGCTGGAACCAGGTCCCTCCTGGGACTGGCCAAGGTCATGTGTACAGTGCTGAGGTTGGTACTGCCACTACGGAAGCAGCTTGGTGTCCTTACATGTCCATGTCGACCTCTAAATGTTGGTGTTGCTGGCCTATGTCCATGTGGCGGTCACACCACTCCTGCCACATGCTCTAGCATGGACAATCCACGGTCGAGGAGTCCCACCATCTCACTCCACCATCTATCCATGACCTCTGTAAAATAACGGAGGGCACCTACAAGATCACAGATGTTGTCACTTACAGCTGAAAGAGCAGCCCTCTGCAGCCTCAGACCCTGTCTGGTGTACCGTTCCATATGTGCCTGTGCCTCCATGACAGCCTGAAACATGCATCTGGTGGTAGCAGATGTGGCACTTCTGCCAGGGGCACGATGACCAGCAGCCCTTCCACGAGCACCCCTGTACATCTGCTTATGTGGTACCCTGCTGGACATCTGGCTATGGCTGCTGTGTCCAGACACAGCAGCCATAGATACCACACTGTCCTTTGCACTGCCAGCAACTGCCAACTGTCCCTCTGCTATGGCCACTGGTGATGGGGTATCTATAGGCACTGTGACTGTGTGCAGTGATGGGGTGGATAACAGGGGGATGTCAAATGATGGTGCAGTTTCAGCCTCTGACAACCCCGCCTGTGCCTCAACACACCTATCATCATTGTCAGTGCCTGTATGGACAACAACATCAGATTTCCTGCAGGAGGGACCCTGACCCACCTTGCCACCTCTGAGGGGAAAACAAGAAATGCACTTTAAGACCTGTACACCATTGCTTAACAGTACACACACACACACGCACACACGCACACACATACACACACACACACACACACACACACACACACACACACACACACACACACACACACACACACACACACACACACACACACACACACCCTGACATTCCACCATAATACCTACCTGTCCCTGAGTTTACAGACTATCTCAAGTTTATTCTCTTAAGTTCCCCATCCTGCATCACACTTGGAAACTTACATTCATTAATACCAATCATTGACGTATCATTCTTCTAATTGCCCAGACATGTGATCACAAAACATGACCTGTTACTCCATTACCTCTTTGACTTGATTGGAGTCGGTTATACAAGGACTCACTGCTGTCATCCAGTGTTCACCCTGGGTTTGTCCAGACATCGTGAGCATGGCCCCCATATGTTAGGGGCTACTACAGTCATCAATAATGTCACATTGGAGTGTCATATGTAACTATTGCTCAGTAGATGCAAAATCTGTTGCTCTGTTAACTTATGTGGACAACAATAATATTTGAATACACTCACTGGTGTTGTCTAGTAATTCCCCAATGCATCTGTAGTGCTGCATACGTGGGTATTCTTTCACCTTTCTGCTGATTGCAATTATAACAGTACACCTGGTGTCTAGTTTCCCTCCCAATGCATGTTCCATGCTACAGACCTTATTATACTCTCAGCTGTCCTGAGATTACATATCAGGCAAGTATTCCTGGTGTCTCATGTGTCAGTCCATGTCCATGTACTGCACGATTTCAAATGGAAGTCGAGATGTATGAACAACCCCACAATCACACATGTACATACATGGACACACACACACACACACACACACACACACACACACACACACACACACACACACACACACACACACACACACACACACACATCCTACATACATCAACCCCCCTCCACTCCACCACATTTCACTTACAGACAAAATACCCCCCCCCACACACACACAGGTGAATTGCACAAAGATATTACACACAGACCTCCCATTATCCATCTGTTAGCATGCATAACATATGTTACTCAACAGCATGCAGTGCAGCTATAGTCAATCCATGCTAGCAACAGTATACATGTGTGTGATGCATGGGCTGTGTTAGTAGATGATGCCCCTTCCCCTGAGAAACACTGCACCCATGTACACAGTATTGCTGTGCACCTGTTCAGCACCCTGCCATGTACTGTGCACCATACCTCACAGGTGTACACACCACTGCTGAATGTGTATTACAGTGTCAGTTATGTCTGCTCTGCTGCTCACAGCTACTATGTGTTTGTCTGACACAAACCTGGGATGATATGTGGACAGATGTCTTTTGTGAATGCCTGATGTCTGATTTACAGATGTCATCATCAGCGGTGCATGTATGACCAATACAGTACAATTACACTGACAACCATGAAACATTACCGTGGCTATGGGGAGTATACACACCCTTATTGATATGACGCCCTCTTCCTTAATATGCCATGGGACCACATTATTCCATATTTTAACATTACATGAGCCTGATATGTGACATATGTCCTGTACAATCAAATGCAGTGTCAGATGTGTTAGTTGTGCTGATGCTGATTGAGATGCATACACTTTGTGGGTGCATATGTGTGCACACACTTATCACGATGGTTTGTTGCACCTACTATGTGTACTACAGCAATCACTATTCCTGGCAGGGGTATACTGGCATTGGCCATCTGCATTTGCCAGTATTTGGTCAGTCTGCTCTACACATGTCCCCCAACTCTGCATGATTGCAAGGTCAACTCATATGCACATCCCTTGGAGTTCACACACTGCTGTCCCTATTGCTGTAGAGCCAGGGTTATGTCTGCCACAGTTCCTGACCCTGACTGTCTGCAAATACAGACATTTGTAGCATCCTTTGGATCCCTGCTGCAGTGCACTGTTGTGTCATGATGACACCCCCTCCCCACCTTCAGCCTTTTTGCAGATGCTTGACAACTATGGCCTACACATGTCAGTTTGCAGTGTCCCAAACACTGAACACCACATGTAACATCCTAGTCCCAGCTAATGAACGGCAAACATACAGGTGTACACTGACACTGGCATGGTACAGATGGGGATGGTGGGCCTGAGGTGGGGTGAGGTGTTGGTTGTGCAGCACATGTAGCGTATGTGATACTGTCTGTAGGTTTCCAGCGTGGTCTTGGTACACCAGTACACACTGCAATTCATGCCTTTTAGGCACCTTTTCTGTTATGCATACACTACCTATAGAGAGGCCTGGCTGATGTTTCCTGTGGTACAACTGTCTCATCTGATTACCCTAACCCATGGGCCACACATTTGCAGAGTCCAGGCAATTGCTGACACGGGTACTGCACAGCGAGTACTTGCTAGACATTACTGCAACTCCCTCAGTGTTGTGGTATGTTACTAGGCAGCCTGCATGAATGGTTTGCTACATGTGACATCTGTCTTGGATGGCCATCTGTTTATTTCCTACATTATTCCTGTCCTATACATCCCCTCTACATACATGACTGTCTGCACTTTTTGCCATGGTATATTCAATGGTGAGATGTGGCTACATGTCCAACTCCTGGGTGCTACCTGTTGGGTATAGAGTCCATGCCATGGCATGTAAGATGTGTGAAAGCCACGGCTGCCTCTGTTGCAGGTAAGTGGGCACATTTGATGGCCAAACATCTTGCACAGCAGACCATTTCTTGGTGTGACATTGGGGACGTGAACTTGCTGGAAGGTGCATTTCCATGAAAAATGCATGTGGTCAGTACCTCAACAGCTGCTTCTACTATATTTTATCTGGAGTGTGTGCACACATATGCTTCCAGAGTTTGTGAAGGTACGTATTTCCCATACTTGATGTCCTAACATACAATTCCATATTACACACTCATTGCTCATGTTAGGATCACATTGCATGTTGTAAGGTTTGTGGACTGTGGTATTGCGATATGCCGTAGTGTAGATCTGTAACAGTTGCCATTGTAATACTGGTATATACGCTGTTGTAGCATTGTATAAGGGTGATGTTTCAAACATGTCCCTACTGTAGGGCATTTGTCCCACCATTATGTTCATCTCTGTGCACACATTTTGCAATGACAGGATGTTAGTTATATTACAGGAGTCTGGCATACCCTTCAGATACACCATCATGGTGACCACTGTGATGCAGTGCAGTTAACACCAACAATACATGAACATGTATGGCATGCATTATGGGTAGGTGTGTTAAATGTGTGCATGGAATATACCATGGCCATAATATGACCGGTGTATTGGCAAACCTGAACAAACACCATACTCACCAGCTACAGGCTGCTGCCTTGGAGGTATACCAGAGGGACCTACATAAGTGTGTGAGAGATGTGATGTCAGTAGCCACAACTATGACATTGGTACAGGGTGGGTGCAGCATTACAGTACATCAACAGTACAAGCCCACAATGCTACAGATTATGCACATCTGTTTATTACTACTATGCAGCAACAGACTATATATATGTCATCTCACATATGCATGATTTAACTGTACAGATGTGGATGGATACGCAACAGGGGTCTACTGATGTGCCCTGTGACCTTACCTGCACACTTGTCTGCCATTGTGTGGGTAGCACCACCTCCACTATGCTCTCTGCCAGGTGTTGTGTGTGCGGGCGGGCAGGTGCCCCGAGGCTGGCAAGGAGCACCTCAACATGTGTCGGGGGGACTGGATGGCATGACCTCCCCTGTTGCGAGCTGATTCTCCCTGACTGCAGCAGCATGCCGACGGGCATTGCGAAGTAGGTCTGTGCAACGATGCCGGACCTGCTCATAACTGCGGTTATGCAGGCCGACATCATTTACCCTGTTGACAAGATCATTCCACAGGATGGTCCGCTCCGGCCGAACAATACCTGGTAGTGCTGCACCAGGTGTGAGATGATGACATCATTCTGCTCCACTGTATAAATGGAAAGCCTCTCCTGGGACATCTTGCCTGAAAGACATAAAGATGGAAACAGGTCTGAGGACTTCGTATGGCAAGGTTATCATAGTTTTTAATACACATCTCTGTCCCCCCCCCACCATATCTGCAACAACAATCTGATCACACAACTCAATAGGTATGTCTACAGAATACCTGCCATTGGGACATATATCGTATTGTACAACACTTTGTGCGATGTGTTTGTAGTCATGTTCCCTCTGGGGACAGTATCATTGGTGGCCTGTTATGGACAATGTCACCTGCATGCCATTGTAAGGGCCACTATGGTTCCATATATGCATGTAGTCTGTTTGCTATGTGATTGCTGCACATCTGTTGTTTTGTGTTATTGGGGATATCTATGCATACTGTTGGACATGATCTGGGAATGTGTGCCCTGTTACTACCCACATATGTTCTACAACAGTGACACAATAGTATGTTTAGGGAACAGTAGCCAGCAGAACCACCTCTCCCACCTCATCTGCCATGTTACCAGGCAACATCACATGTGGGACCCACCCTGGGGCCTCCTCATCTACTGGTTCTGCACTACCTTCAGGTGGAACCACCTCAGGAGATGGTGTTCACCCCCCTGGGAGCACAAACAGACATGATCCTGTCACCTGAGGTCAGGTCCAGAGTCTGGTGCATAGGAAGCTCCACAGAAACTTGGGGGATGTGCTACAGCAACCAAAAAACGAACACCAAACTTTCTGTTTTGGACAACGAGATGGAAGCAACGCCAATAAGGAGACAGTACAGCTAAACAAGACAAACCTTCACTAAAAGGCGATACTGCTATAACTTGCTGTAACTTGCTGAAACACCACCACAATGTACCAAACGATAAATCCTTTATTTACCTAGGTTTCGTTCGTTCCTACGAACTTCATCAGAATACAATCAACAGTTTATCCACCACAGTTTTATACTGTTTTACATTTTCTAAATTGATTAATTAATATCAATTCCCTTCATTAATTATATAATGACTTTGTTGCTTAAAGGGATATCACATTAACCATATAAAATGGTGGTTTACAATAAAATCTGCTCCATACATCCAGTGTATATAACTATTTACATTTAAAAACTATAACAACCTAAAAACATTGCAAAAAATGTTGCAAAAAATGTATATATATATATATATATATATATATATAGCAGCCCATAACCTATGTATGATAATTGTGTAACTTGTAAATACAATTTAAAATTATAACATTATAATAAGTAACCAATCATATTACTATACTGTATATTTAAAAACTATAGTAAACTAAATATAACCAATTACTAAATATATAACTATCAATTACTAATCAATTGTAATCCTAATAACTTTATTATAAATGTTATAAATATTATAAATTTGATATACCGTATATGCATAAGTATTTACACATATTGTGGTCATATACAATACTACAATAATAAGTGTTGTTGTGATATCTTATGTACATATAACCATATGACACAAGACATATAATTAACACGTCAATAATAATTTACTTCAATAAACCCTCATATATTTACTACATACCATTTATTTTGTTAATCCTTAATAATGGCATGATCGTAAAATATTCATTCAATCCTGGACAATTATATGAATTCAATTGGAGTTGCCATCTTAATTCTTCCATGTCTAAATGGTATTTTGTAATCTTCCCTTGCTGATCATATTGTATTTGACTAATAACACAAAATTTGAATTTATGATGAACATTATCCATAACATGTCTGGCTAAAGCATTCGTAGTTTTATGATGTTGTATATCCAAAAGATGTTCTCTTACTCAATCCCTAAAATACCTATTAGTTTTTCCTACATAAAAAGCTTTGCACTGTTGACATAAGGCCAAATACACAACATTCATTGTATAACAATCATAGTGTCCTTTTATATTGATTCTGCAACCATTTACAATCACCTCATTACATGTACAGTTTATGTGGCTACATATAGTACATTTCCCACATTTATAATTTCCTTTAATCCTACTCATACCTTTGTCCTTCCTTCCTTTATATTCCAATAATTTTTTAAATGATGGACTTTTTTTATAAACAAATTTTAATGGTCCCTGAAAAGTTGCTTCCAAGTTCTATCATTTGCCAACATATTCCAATTTTTTCTTACTATTGATTCTATATTTTTATAAGAATCATCATAAGTAGTTATATATAAAGGAACATTATTATATTTGTTTTCAATATTGGGTGTATTAATACTTATCAATTGATTAGAAATACCAGATACTAATATCGATGTATATATACCATTTTTCCTTTTTTCTTTAACTTCATTATATATATTCTCACAAAACTGTTTAGGATAACCTCTATTTGTGAACAATGTTATTATATATTGTAATTCATTTTGAAAATCCTGCTCATCACTTACCATCCTGGCAGCCCTGACCATCTGCCCTTTAACAATGGCTTTTTTCTGATGGTCAGGGTGCCAGCTATTGAAATGTAAATACGCATTTGAAAATGTGGATTTCCTATGAATTTTTGTTTTCAAACTTTTTGTTTCTTCATTGTATAATATGTTCACATCTAAATAGGTTATATCATCCTTGCTAATCTGATTGTTAAATTTTAAAAATCTAACCGTTGTGTTAATATATTCTAAAAAGGACTCTAACGTTTTTCTGTCATGGTTCCAAATAATAAAAATATCATCAATATACCTGGTATACATCCTAATATACTGATAATATTCTGATTGGAACAAGTAGTTATTTTCCCAATAACTCATGATTAAGTTAGCGTACAGCTATTCCACTTGTTTGCTGATAATAACACCCTTCAAAATACAGAAAATTATTATTTAGAACAATTTCCATCAAATTAATCAATGTGTTAATTTTTTCTTGTTCATATAAATGTGTCTCGAACAATTGTTCTTCAAGCCATATTAAACCGATATCATTTGGAATACATGTAAAAAGGTTGCAGACATCAATAGTTACAAAAATGTATTCATCTTCCATTTTAATATTATTAAGTCTATTTAGAAAATCCCATGAATCTTTGGTGATATATTTAAATTTTGTCATACTTTCCTTAAAAAAATAGTCTAAATAATGACTTATATAACATGTTTTACTTCTTTTCCCATCCACTATGGGTCGAAACTGGAGATTGTTGAGGCCTTTGTGTATCTTTGGTATACCAAAGATACCACTTATTATTGGGTGTTCATTATGTAAATATTCATGTTCTTTTTTTGATATTTCACCTTGATATAACATATCATCCAATAGCATATCTATTCTTTTAAAGGCTATATTAACTTGATTTTTACTCACTTCCACATAAGTATCACCCAATAACATGTTGGTCATATATGTACTATAATCATTACTATCAATTATGACCATACCATTCCCTTTATCTGGCCTCATAATCCTTATACTTGTATTATTACTTATTTCTTCAAAAAGAAGTTGTTCTTCATTTGTCATATTTGAATGTAATTTATTTTTATATGTTTTATGAAACCTTCTCACATCATGTTCACTGATTTTTTCAAACATTGCTATATCTTCATTCATGGGCGGATTAAAAAGACTAGGTTTAGTAAGCTTGTTACACTGGTCAATTTGGCCTTCCATTTTGTTCTGAAAAAATACCTTAAAGTTCAATTTTCGTGTAAATAATTTTAAATCAAGTATAGAATCCACTAAATTTCCTTTTTTACAAGGGACAAAACTAAATCCTTTAGAAAACAATTTGACATGCTTTCCACTAATAGTTAAGGTAGAATAATTAAATATTCTAAAGTCTTGATTGTCATTGGTTACTATGATTGGATTACTTAAAAATTCATGTTCAATAACATTAATAACATTTTCACCATCAGCTATATTATCATTCACAATACCATGTGTATTCAAATCCGAATTGGATTGAATATATGTATCTGGGTTACAATCTATAAAGAAATTGACTTCATTATATTGTTCCATATTACACCATCCATATTCATTTGTATGTTCCATCAAATTTAATTCCGTAGCCCCATCTTTGTTATAATCATCTTTACTCATCATATCGTCATATTCATATATACTAAGATTGATTAATTCATCATCTACTATATTATTAGAAACTTCTTGATTTTTTGCCCCCAATGATGTACGTTCACATACATTCATGGCAACATTACACCTGGAACTAAATGCACAAGCAATGACATTGTCAACGGATTTTTTGGTAGTACATATGTTATAATTAAGCGTATTTTCATAACTGGAATACCTACACAAGGTTTTATCACTAAGCATACTCACATTAGTTGTCATATCATCCACACAATGAAATACATTAACATTATGTAGTTCGTGGTATTTACTGCTACCCAATGGTTTAGAAGTTAGTTTTGGATAACCGTTTATTTTCATTTCCAACCTTGCGTGTGGTTCCCCAAAAAAGTCTTTTTAGGTTTTGTTCCTTTATGGTGATATTCCTGTTGGTTTGTGAAGTCCATTTGATGTTTAAGTCGATCGGATCTTCTAACGCCCTCAGCGGTTATATTTTCGTATTCATTTTGAACTTCAGTCTTGTCTTCCCCTTCGTAAGGCGGATTGACGTCATCCGCAACTTCCGCTGTGCGCACTTGTGTTCTGTTGCCATGGTGTCTGTCGTTGTTGGTGCCGGATTTAGGATATGCTTGTTTTAACGCATATCTGTTAGTGTCTCTTTGTATTTTTAAATTTTTCTTTTGGAAAAGGATGTCACAACTGTGTGTGACATCCGTAATGATATGTGAGTAATGTTCGTAGTACTGATCAAATAAAAGATCTTTTGAAATGTCTTTATTGAGAATTTCTAATTGACTAAGCAGATCTTCGATTTTGAATTTATTGTATTTGATAATTATCTCCATAAGTTGGATACCACATGTATCAAAGAAAGCATGAAGTTCATTCAACATATTTTCGTTTTGTTCACTGCCGTTTGGATACCTCCAAAGGCGTAGTCCTTTCGGAACAATACCCAGCTCTATGTTACGGGCCAAATAACTATTCTCTAATTGAGTTCTTTTAAGCTTGAACAGTTTAGTTTCAAATAATTTTAACATTTCATGCATGGATTTAGAAGGAACCGTGACATCCACTTCTGTGCGTGGTGGAGAATTTGTACCATGAAAACTATATTTGTTAGTTTTCAAAAAGTCAATGTCTTTGATATCATACGCTTGGTTACGTTTATCTAATTTACCTTGAATAGTTCTTATGGGTGGTGTAGGTTGTGTTAGGGGTAAGCCCAAGCTATCCCCTGAGTTATTCACTCCTTCCGCCTCTCTGGTAAGTATTTGTTGAATGAGAACCGAATGTTCTCTTAAGGTTTCCTGTATTTGCTGCAACAAACTCCCGACATCCGCCGACCCACTCTCACCAGCCATGAAAAACCAGTAACCAAAAAACGAACACCAAACTTTCTGTTTTGGACAACGAGATGGAAGCAACGCCAATAAGGAGACAGTACAGCTAAACAAGACAAACCTTCACTAAAAGGCGATACTGCTATAACTTGCTGTAACTTGCTGAAACACCACCACAACGTACCAAGCGATAAATCCTTTATTTACCTAGGTTTCGTTCGTTCCTACGAACTTCATCAGAATGTGCTACAGCACCTTGAGGCCTTCAGTACACACTCATAGGGTTCACATGCTCCTCCTACTCAGCTTCCCGTGCAGGCACCTTCAGGGCCGTGAAGCTAATGTTGTGACTGGCCATGGGTGGGGGCCTTGGTCCCATTGTTTCCATTTGGGGGGGTCATGGAGCTTCCACATCGCAGACAACACTCCCCATCCAGGGTGTTTACCCACCACATGTGTCATATACTACCTCTGTAGGCTGTCTTCTCTATCTTCCAACCCAACCCACCTCCACAAATATACCTGTTATCCTTCCCCAAATTTCCAATCCCACCTTCACAAACAAGGGCAATGTGTTCCCACATTTTGCACACACTTACTGCTGTAGATATATATATATATATATATATATATATATATATATACATATATATATATATATATATATATATATACATATATGTGTGTGTGTATTGATATGTGTGATGTTCCCTCACACATATCATGCAATACTGTCATGCAAAAGTAGGGGACATGTATTTATATACATATGTGTGTGTGTGTGTTTGTATATATGTAGACATACACATATAAATATAGCTCTATATATGTGTATAAATAAGCGTAGGAATAAAGTCATAAATGTAGTTCCTGGTTACAAGCCTGAAGCACGCTTGTTAAATTAAATAACTGATACACAAAGTAATATACTCGAACAAGCGGTGATAGAGTGAGATATGTTGTTCTTTCAGCAAAACAAATTTCCGATAAATCCAAGCCAAGTAATGTTCAACATAAATTTATTTGTTAAAATGATAGAACGATAAGCGCTTTCACTAACTTTTAGCTTCTTCAGATCGCAAACAACAAGCATGAGATTCATGCGCCTTATATACTTAATAACACTCGTATTAATCTGTCAGTTATTACTTAATTAACCTGATTACCACGATAGTAGCTAGAACTTCAATGATGAATATATAACAGTGTATATTTTATAAAAATGGTTAACCTACCAACATCGCATCTAATAATAAACAACAGCATAAAATTTATCCCAGGCATATGTCTAAAGCACAACAATATGAAATGGTCTCATATGCATAAGCTCAATTAAGCTAATCACTAAAATATATGACAATATGCATTTTATAGGCTGAACATATCAAATGACATTCATTAAAAACACATTCATTAAAAACACATTCATTAAAAAACAACTTTTAAATGAAAATAGCAGCATGGACATTATCATAAATTAAACTATTCTCATAGGCATAAAAACAATAAGAACAATAAGAATAACCTATGTAATATTTATTATTCTAAAACAATTAAATAAGAATATATATAAATATCATGTGTTTATATCAAATTTCTTAAATGTATATATATATGTATATAGTAGATGATATGGAGGCATGTATTATTCATATTAATGAAATTATATATTAAACGCTATATATAAATGCTAATAAATATGAATAAAAAATGTGTATATATATATAAAGGGATATAAATATGTGACATAAATACAATTCATCTGAAAACATGTATATGTCTGATGGACTATGTATAATAAAGGTGATATGTAATGTAATGTCAAAGGAATGTATATTGTAATATATGTGTATGATGGTGGTAATATGTATATATGTATGAGTAAAAATGTGTAATGTATGTCACAAATGGATTAAATAATTGATAATGTAGTAGGGTGGTTAATGTTGGAATTTGATATGTCTACGTTTCCTTAAGTGAGGTCTAATGGATGCTCTTTCATTTAATCCGTGGCCCTTATCAGCCCTAAGCATAATAATCCATCTGCTTTCTCTGTCCTCAGTATGATTCATTATATCTCCTCCTCTTACATTCACATTAATTTTCTCTAGAACTCTAAAACTGAATGTATGTTGAGAGTTTGTTTGCATCACATGTTTAGCTAATGCATTCTGTACATTGCCTTTCTTTATATTATAGCAATGTTCCCTTATTCTGTCGCGTAGGACCCTGTTGGTTTTTCCAACATAAAAACATGAGCATAGTTTGCATACAGCAAGATATATAACATCTGGTGTCATACAATCAGCATTAACTTGAGTGTAGATTTCTTTGTATGTGTCTGGATGTATAAAAATTATATTAGAGTCTATCAGGGGACAGAAATTGCAATGTCCACAGGCTCTCGTATAATAATTATTAGTTAAACGTGTGTTCTTCTCTGATGGATAACATAACAATCTCTTAAGATTCTTTTTGTTCCTATATGTAAAGGATGGAATATTACCTACAATCGTTGTTAATAGGTCATCAGCTTGTAAAATATTCCAATTCTTACAAATGATATCTCTGACCTGTTTGTTATCTGCTGTATATGAAGTCAGAAACTTGATGGTTACTTTAGATGTATCTTTACCATCACTGGTTGCTGCAGGTTGAGGCCCAAAATATGGGGTACCTGTTGTCGAACGTAAATTCAATACATTATTAATTTGCCCATTAAGTTCATCAGATTTATATCCTCTTTCAATAAACTTTTCCTTTAAATCATTTAAATCTGTAAAAAAGCCTTTGTCATTTGAATTAAGTCTAGACATTCTTAGTGCTTGTCCTTTCATTATATTGTTAAACACATGTCTAGGATGCATGCTGGTTCTAAATAACAATGTATTTCTATGACATGATTTTCTAAAAATTCCTGTATTGAACATGCCACAATATAGTTTCTCACGTATAAATCTAAAAACTCAATCTTCACTTGTGAATAATTCATAGTAAATTTTAAACATGGTGTTATATTGTTCATAACCATAGTGAAACTAGTCAGTTCCTCTATTGTCCCATTCCACAAAATGAACACATCATCTACAAAACATCTGTAAAATTGTACATATTTCCTGAACATAGGTTCTACAAACAGTAAATGTTCTTCCCAGTAAGCCAGAAACATGTTGGTGTAGCTATTTGCACATGGAGTGCCCATAGCTACGCCATCTAACTGTTGGTAGATGTTATCACCAAATATGAAAATGTTATTTTCTAAAACCAGCTCAAGAAAATGTACTAGCAGGTCAATCAGCACATTGCTGTATGTGCTATGTTTCAAGAGATAGTTATTAACATAAGTTAAGCCAAGTTCGTTAGGGATAACTGTGAATAGGGACTGTATATCATAGGTTACTAAAATTAAGTTTTCTATAGTTTCCATTTGATTAGTAGTATTATATAAATCTATTAGAAACTGCTTAGAATCACGTAATACAAACTTATTATTATTTAATATACACCTCAAATGTTTCTCTATGAAGACTGAGAGATGCTCAGTAACCCATCCTTGCCCAGAGACTATAGGTCTCATAGGTGGTTTGGTTATGCTTTTATGTATTTTGGGCAATCCGTGTATGACTGGGATGGTAGGCATTTTGATGTATAAGTATTCAAATTCATTTTTATTTATTAATTTACTTTTATAAATATCTATCAAAATATTATGGACATGTGTACACATTTCATGAACCTTAGTAAAATCAATATTTATATAAAAAACATCATTTAGCATATCAATCATTTCAGTTTGATAGTGTATGGTATCCATTACCACTATCCCTGAGCCTTTATCTGCAGGTCTTATTATGATATTTAAGTCATTTCTTAAATTATAAAGGCTCTTTCTTTCATTTTCTCAATGCCTGAAGCACGCTTGTTAAATTAAATAACTGATACACAAAGTAATATACTCGAACAAGCGGTGATAGAGTGAGATATGTTGTTCTTTCAGCAAAACAAATTTCCGATAAATCCAAGCCAAGTAATGTTCAACATAAATTTATTTGTTAAAATGATAGAACGATAAGCGCTTTCACTAACTTTTAGCTTCTTCAGATCGCAAACAACAAGCATGAGATTCATGCGCCTTATATACTTAATAACACTCGTATTAATCTGTCAGTTATTACTTAATTAACCTGATTACCACGATAGTAGCTAGAACTTCAATGATGAATATATAACAGTGTATATTTTATAAAAATGGTTAACCTACCAACATTGCATCTAATAATAAACAACAGCATAAAATTTATCCCAGGCATATGTCTAAAGCACAACAATATGAAATGGTCTCATATGCATAAGCTCAATTAATTGAGCTAATCACTAAAATATATGACAATATGCATTTTATAGGCTGAACATATCAAATGACATTCATTAAAAACACATTCATTAAAAACACATTCATTAAAAAAACAACTTTTAAATGAAAATAGCAACATGGAAATTATCATAAATTAAACTTATTATAAAAATGGTGAAAGCAATTCTAAATATACACCATATAATAATCTATCATATCAAGAAAGAAAGAGCCTTTATAATTTAAGAAATGGCTTAAATATCATAATAAGACCTGCAGATAAAGGCTCAGGGATAGTGGTAATGGATACCATACACTATCAAACTGAAATGATTGATATGCTAAATGATGTTTTTTATATAAATATTGATTTTACTAAGGTTCATGAAATGTGTATACATGTCCATAATATTTTGATAGATATTTATAAAAGTAAATTAATAAATAAAAATGAATTTGAATACTTATACATCAAAATGCCTACCATCCCAGTCATACACGGATTGCCCAAAATACATAAAAGCATAACCAAACCACCTATGAGACCTATAGTCTCTGGGCAAGGATGGGTTACTGAGCATCTCTCAGTCTTCATAGAGAAACATTTGAGGTGTATATTAAATAATAATAAGTTTGTATTACGTGATTCTAAGCAGTTTCTAATAGATTTATATAATACTACTAATCAAATGGAAACTATAGAAAACTTAATTTTAGTAACCTATGATATACAGTCCCTATTCACAGTTATCCCTAACGAACTTGGCTTAACTTATGTTAATAACTATCTCTTGAAACATAGCACATACAGCAATGTGCTGATTGACCTGCTAGTACATTTTCTTGAGCTGGTTTTAGAAAATAACATTTTCATATTTGGTGATAACATCTACCAACAGTTAGATGGCGTAGCTATGGGCACTCCATGTGCAAATAGCTACACCATCATGTTTCTGGCTTACTGGGAAGAACATTTACTGTTTGTAGAACCTATGTTCAGGAAATATGTACAATTTTACAGATGTTTTGTAGATGATGTGTTCATTTTGTGGAATGGGACAATAGAGGAACTGACTAGTTTCACTATGGTTATGAACAATATAACACCATGTTTAAAATTTACTATGAATTATTCACAAGTGAAGATTGAGTTTTTAGATTTATACGTAGAGAAACTATATTGTGGCATGTTCAATACAGGAATTTTTAGAAAATCATGTCATAGAAATACATTGTTATTTAGAACCAGCATGCATCCTAGACATGTGTTTAACAATATAATGAAAGGACAAGCACTAAGAATGTCTAGACTTAATTCAAATGACAAAGGCTTTTTTACAGATTTAAATGATTTAAAGGAAAAGTTTATTGAAAGAGGATATAAATCTGATGAACTTAATGGGCAAATTAATAATGTATTGAATTTACATTCGACAACAGGTACCCCATATTTTGGGCCTCAACCTGCAGCAACCAGTGATGGTAAAGATACATCTAAAGTAACCATCAAGTTTCTGACTTCATATACAGCAGATAACAAACAGGTCAGAGATATCATTTGTAAGAATTGGAATATTTTACAAGCTGATGACCTATTAACAACGATTGTATGTAATATTCCATCCTTTACATATAGGAACAAAAAGAATCTTAAGAGATTGTTATGTTATCCATCAGAGAAGAACACACGTTTAACTAATAATTATTATACGAGAGCCTGTGGACATTGCAATTTCTGTCCCCTGATAGACTCTAATATAATTTTTATACATCCAGACACATACAAAGAAATCTACACTCAAGTTAATGCTGATTGTATGACACCAGATGTTATATATCTTGCTGTATGCAAACTATGCTCATGTTTTATGTTGGAAAAACCAACAGGGTCCTACGCGACAGAATAAGGGAACATTGCTATAATATAAAGAAAGGCAATGTACAGAATGCATTAGCTAAACATGTGATGCAAACAAACTCTCAACATACATTCAGTTTTAGAGTTCTAGAGAAAATTAATGTGAATGTAAGAGGAGGAGATATAATGAATCATACTGAGGACAGAGAAAGCAGATGGATTATTATGCTTAGGGCTGATAAGGGCCACGGATTAAATGAAAGAGCATCCATTAGACCTCACTTAAGGAAACGTAGACATATCAAATTCCAACATTAACCACCCTACTACATTATCAATTATTTAATCCATTTGTGACATACATTACACATTTTTACTCATACATATATACATATTACCACCATCATACACATATATTACAATATACATTCCTTTGACATTACATTACATATCACCTTTATTATACATAGTCCATCAGACATATACATGTTTTCAGATGAATTGTATTTATGTCACATATTTATATCCCTTTATATATATATATATATATATACACATTTTTTATTCATATTTATTAGCATTTATATATAGCGTTTAATATATAATTTCATTAATATGAATAATACATGCCTCCATATCATCTACTATATACATATATATATATATATACATTTAAGAAATTTGATATAAACACATGATATTTATATATATTCTTATTTAATTGTTTTAGAATAATAAATATTACATAGGTTATTCTTATTGTTCTTATTGTTTTTATGCCTATGAGAATAGTTTAATTTATGATAATTTCCATGCTGCTATTTTCATTTAAAAGTTGTTTTTTAATGCATGTGTTTTTAATGAATGTGTTTTTAGTGAATGTCATTTGATATGTTCAGCCTATAAAATGCATATTGTCATATATTTTAGTGATTAGCTTAATTAATTGAGCTTATGCATATGAGACCATTTCATATTGTTGTGCTTTAGACATATGCCTAGGATAATTTTTATGCTGTTGTTTATTATTAGATGCGATGTTGGTAGGTTAACCATTTTTATAAAATATACACTGTTATATATTCATCATTGAAGTTTGAAGTTCTAGCTACTATCGTGGTAATCAGGTTAATTAAGTAATAACTGACAGATTAGTACGAGTGTTATTAAGTATATAAGGCGCATGAATCTCATGCTTGTTGTTTGCGATCTGAAGAAGCTAAAAGTTAGTGAAAGCGATTATCGTTCTATCATTTTAACAAATAAATTTATGTTGAACATTACTTGGCTTGGATTTATCGGAAATTTGTTTTGCTGAAAGAACAACATATCTCACTCTATCACCGCTTGTTCGAGTATATTACTTTGTATATATATGTATATATATTATGAGTTGTATGTGTGTGTGTATATATATATATATATATATATATATATATATATATATATATATATATTTATATATATATATATATATATATATATATATATATATTTATATATTCTGATTTCAGGCACTCCTACTGTGTACAAAGAGAGCATCTGGGAAAGAAAAAAAAATGTAATCTTGTTTCCTGCCTTTCCTGTAAGTGGTCTAGACTGTTTGTAGGCTTCTGAGCTCCCAAGCCTTTCTGTGTTGGAGGGAAGCCTTCTAGCTTAATTTTGTTTCTTAGAACTAGCCAGTTTTCTAGTTTCAGCACTCAAATCTATTTCTTTGAACTCAGCACTTGTTCAGAACTCGTAAGTACTAAATAAGCTGCAAATTACTACAGCACTCAACTTTCCTCACTTGTCTAGAGGAAAGCAATTTTTAGTATTTAATACATAAGCACCTATCCAGGCATGTCTAAGGGTCGGCTCCCTGTGATTTCTCCTGTCTACCTGATGAATCTGGGCATCTTGGGGCAATGCAGCAATTGCCTCATGTACACAGACAACCCTCTCCTCCTACCACCCAACACTACAACCTGTGAGAGATGCACTTATATAGCCAAACTGGTAGCAAAGCTCTCTTCACCCAAGACTGGACTAGACAGTCAAGAGCAGAAGGTAAACACTTGCACCACACCACACTCATCACATAGTCCCTCAAAACCTACACCACCAAAACACACACATAGAAACACAAAACACACACCTATATTTGCAGAGGCTCTCAATAAAAACCTGCCCAAGCATCAGGGACCTCCAATGCAGAAACGCAAGCAAACTCCACCCCCCACACAACCCAAATGACATATAGCCCACAAACTCAGTGTGCCACTCAACCACAGCCCATAAGGCATACCAACGTACCCAACACTCTAGTCATAGGTGACTCTATAGTCAGGCACACTGATGTTCCACTCACCAGGCTAAACAAGGAGAAAGTTACTGTCAGCTGCCTGTCAGGTGCCAGGATCCACCACATAAAGCACACACTTAGGTCACTCCACAACAAGTACAAATATGACACTGTCATTGTCCATGCTGGTGTGAATGACCTGAGACGTATCTCCCTGGACTACATGAAAAGAGACATGGAGGAGCTCTCCAATCTTGTAGTCCAGGCAGGTATGACTCTAGCCCTGAGTAGCATCCTGCCATCACCCAGAATGATACCACAGTACAAGGACAAAATGAATGACTTCAACAGTTGGCTAAGCTTCTGGTGTCATTCTAAGGGGATCTAGTATTTGTCTGCCTGGGACGACATGATCGACAGACCACAATGCTTTGCCAGAGATGTCCTGCACCTGTCGTCCTTAGTATTCCAGATATGGGCTAAGGCTCTTGCCACCCCTATTGTGCCTTTTTTAGGCAAGGTTCAAATGACAAATTCACCACCGTTAACAGGTACAAGCAAGCAAAATCTGAGGGTAATGATACTCAATGCTAGAAGTCTAAACCTCAAAATGCACTCACTTGAGGCACTCCTTAAAATGGAGAACACTGACATCTGTGCAGTGACAGAGACCTGGTTCAAAGCTCCAGAGAGCACCCCTGCATTATCAGGCTATAATTCATGCCACACATTTCGGCCACCTAACCCGGAACGAAGCACTAAAGGTGGAGATGTGTCCATATTCATTAAGGATATCCACGCCTCCAGGCTAGTTGCACAGCATAATGCATCCGAGATTATCCAAGTGCAACTAACTCTGGGCAAGACCGCAATCCAAATTATAGCTTACTACAGACTCCCCACTATGCCCCAGGATTCCCACTCCTCATTTCTTGAAACACTGGAAAGTATTAGGGTACAACCCAACACTCTAATAATGGGTGATTTTAACTACCCCACCATTAACTGGGAAAGCTACTCATGTACCAACTCTTTTGCTCAACATTTTCTGGAATTCATAAATTCCATTGCCTTGGATCAACTTATTCACACCCCCACCAGGAGCAGCAATATCCTAGATCTGGTCATTACCAACATGGGCAACCGGTGTTCCACACCAGAGGCCAATTGCTTGTTGGTCAGATCCGACCACAAGCTAATCACCCTAGACATCCACATCCTGCCCCCACCCCCAATTAGGGAAACTACCGTAAAAAACTTCTCCAAAGCCAACTTCACACTTCTTAAGACAGAAGTGGCAAACTTCATGACACCCATGCAGATGGACAATAGAGGTACGACTGCTGAATCCTGCACAAATGCACTTTATAAGCAATTACACGAGTGCATGGATCATGCTATCCCTAATAGAACCAAGATGCTATCCTCCAAAAAAAGGAAGCCAATCTGGTGGTCCTCTGCCATAAACAAACTCTACAACAGAAGAAAGAAACTGTTGCAAAGAAGAGTAAAATCCCATGACTGGAGGAACTCCCTGGTCAACCTCAGTAAGAAGCTGAGATCCCTCATAAAATCCTCCAAAGCTAGTTACAAAAACAAAATTGCCACTGACTCTAAAGCCACCACAAAGCATTCTATAGCTATGTCAAGGATCTCAATGGCAACACTCAGATCTACTCTGAGTTACAGCACAATGGCACTAAATGTACAGAACCAACTGATATTGCCAACATCCTGGCAGACAGGTTCAGTGCTAACTTTACCCCCCCCCCTCACCCCCTAGAAGTCCCATCTCTATACCGGAATAATGCAAAGTTCCTGTAATCACAGCTGCACAGGTAAAAAACACACTCTCCAAAGCCAAGAACACAGCATCCATGGGACCTGACAATATCCCAGGCTGCATTCTATATGAGCTACAGAATGAACTGGCACTCTACCTAAGTACCATGTTCAATCATAGCCTCACCTCAGGCTTTGTGCCCACTGAATGGCACACAGCGACGGTTATCCCACTCCACAAAGGGGGAGCCATGACGGACCCCGGGAACTACCGCCCCATTAGCCTGATGAGCCTGGTCTGCAAGGCCATGGAATATATCATCATGGAACTCATAAGCAAAGACATTGGTAATCTCCAAACTCTGGACCCTACCCAGTTCGGGTTTGTAAAAGGCAGATCATGTCTCCTAAACCTGATTCACTCCTTTGAAGCAGTCACCAAAGCCATAGATGAGGGTAAGGTGGTTCACACAGCTTATCTAGATCTCGCCAAGGATTTCGACACCATCCCCAACTGTGGAATTATAGATAAGCTCATTAAACTAGGTATAAATCCCTATGTCACAAGATGGGGTGCCAACTGGCTCATGGACAGAATGCACACTGTGAAAGTAGCAGACTCCAAATCCAACTTCAGACCAGTGACAAGTGGAGTACCACAAGATTCAGCCCTGGATCCTCTCCTGTTTGGTATCTACTTCTCTGAAGTACAGGCTAACACAGAAGGTCTTTGGCTAACCATAATCAAAACTCCCAACGATGTGGACACACTACAAAAGGGCCTCACTGAGCCATGGCCTGAAGCTCAATGCCAAAAAGTGTATTGTCATCCCCTTTGGTAAAAACTCTGTACCCATGAACTACCACATAAGTGGTAGTCTACTTAATGCCTAACGTGTGATAAGAGACCTTGGGACACAGGTGGACAGTAGTCTCTCCTTTGATAATCACATAGCCACAGTGGTCAGGAAATCCTTCTACATGGCTCACCTCATCACAAAAGGTTTCTCATCCAGAAAAAAGAGGTAATTGTTCCCCTCTACTCATCACTCATTAGACCCACTATAGAGTACAACGCCCCTTTTGGTATGTACCTCACAAGACATCTACAACAACTGAAAAGGCCACAGAAATACCTCACAAAGAGGATTACTGGCCTCAAACAGATGCCCTACGCAGACCATCTCAAAAAACTCCAGCTTTACTCCATCACATATCGCCTACTCAGAGGCGATATCTGCTTAACATACAAAGCTATGTCAAACCCAGAGCTGTTGGACATGCTCCACTTAAAGAAATCCCAATCCCTCAGAGCTACATGCTCTAGGGACCTAAACCTTGTCACCACAATAAACAGAACATGCTGGAGGGATAGATTCCTGTCCCAGAGACTTCCCATACTCTGGAACAGACTACCTATCTATGTCAAACAGAGCTCCTCATTAGCACTCTTCAAGAAAAATCTTGATGATTGGATGGGAAATAGGAAATTCACCCCAGGGATCTCTTCTGTGGCTCTGCTTGACAGGGGCACAGGAAAATGATTTTCTTCTATTGCGATATTGCGAAAGCCAGGGTACCTTTTTGGCTAGGATTATATAGGCCCTAGGGCTAATAACCTAGTACCTACCTATGAACCTATATATATATACATATAGGTGTCTGTATATCTGTAGACATACATGTGTGTATATATATATATATATATATATATATATATATATATATATATATATATATAATATACACACACCCACGCACACACACACACACACACACACACACACACACACACATATACATATATATATATATATATATATATATATATATATATATATATATATATATATATATATCGGGTGCATTCAGACATCAGGTCCACACTCTCTAACTCTCCTTCCTGTACAGCTGCACTGTTCTGCCTTGCTACAACACAGACAGGTGCCACATGTGGACACAGCCTGACATTAGGGGTGTATATATAGCGACAGATTGCGGGTAGGCCTATTACACACCTATGGCATTTCTGCATGCTACGTTACATGTTAACATAACTGTCCTGCAAGTGGTGGGCTCTGGAATCCAAGTGTCCATCATAATGGCATTACTTCCACCACCAGCTATTGGCCACACTAATATATGTGTCTTGCATTGCACAACACACACTATGATGGCTTACATCTTGTCAGTCAGTGATTATCTACACAGTTGACAAGTATGGCCCACTGCCCACATGGACAGTCACTATTGTCCATACCAGTTGTTCAGCTGGACATCATTACAACAACTGATGGTACATAGAAATTATTCCAAATCATTTATCTCATTATTACGGACCAAGTGCTACATTCAGTTACACGCATATATACTTCACATACCTTTTGTGTGAATGATGTCTCTTCTGGAAAGTTTGCTGTGTGGATGGCTGGATGGATGTGTTTTTTTTTTTTTTTTTTTGCTTTCACTCTGTCTCTCTCTCTCTCTCTTTATTTTGGACTCTCTCCGCTAAATGGATTGAGCTGCTTTGAATAGAGTGCAGCATGGATTTTGTAGGTGATGCACTTGATCAGGTGATGGCCTCTGCACCAATAAGTGTCCACCACTTGCTACCTGCATGCAGCATGATGTGTAGTACTTCCAATTACCACTGTCATGGCAACCCACTACTATAAATTCCTACATCATGTGGTCATGGTCCCTTTACCTTTCCTGTATGGAGGACATCCTTTCTGTGTGTGGCAGCAGTGTTTCAGACATGGCTACATCCATTTGTGTTTATGACTTCATATTCCTGACTAAGAGTATGTTGTAGACTATCCTGTAACACCAGCAACTTACTCAGTGTATGACAACACTATTTCACATATGGGCCTGTGTTCCAGCCTCTGTCCTCCACCTACATACCAGGCTTTGTCCATATGACATGCAGTCAGGGGTTGTTATGTAGTGGCCTGTGATTATGTTGTCATGCTGCCATTCCTGCCATCATTCCAGTGCTTAGTCTGGTGGTCAGTGTATGTAACAGTGTTATACGCCCCTGTAAGTCGGTCTATGGGGGCAGGGTATGCACCATATATAACCTAGGCTGTTACAACATGTAAGAGATATCGGTAGTAAGCTGCCTTAAGGTATATGGCTGTACATTTACATACATTTCACCATGGGAACACTGTTGGCCTAGTGCTTACTGTCATACAGACCGTTCTGTTTGTCAGTGTGATAGTGATGTTTTCAGTTAAGCATTGTTATGTAACAGATGCATCCTTATTGTGGCAACTTAATTCTTTTCCCCCTAGGGGTTGAGTACAGAGTGTAATTTGTGGCTGCTGAACTATGCATCTGCATTACTTACTGTTGATTGATTGTTATCTTCTGGGCCAGTCTTTCCTTACTGTTGTACTACTTGAAGGCCTTGGCCTGGACAGCAACATATGTTATGCTTTCGGATTACTGTATAAAATGATCTGCTTGAGAGTTGCATTACTCAATCAGTATGTATTTCAAAGACCTAACAACTATATGACATGGCATATACAACTGTAATAGTACACAAATAAACATTTCTTATGTATGCAAACCTGTGTATGGTGTCATATCCTTTGACTTCTCTGTGGGTATATGTTTCATGCAACAATTGTCTTTTGTATGAGTGACTCATACACTGTCCATTTGAAAAGGTGTCAACTGTAGGAATAGTGGCTGTTCAATATGCTGTGCACCCTCTAAATATGTATCTTCCTATACATATCTATGTGTGTATGTGTATTTACACACACACATATATATATATATATATATATATATATATATATATATATGCATATATGTTTGTGTGTATATGTATCCTTGGAATGTTTATTACTTCCACATTGTACATTCCCTATGGTAGCCAGACTGTACTGCATGATATGTTATTGATACCATCCTGACATCATGCAGGTGGGATAGATTACTGTTAACGGCTTGTGGCCATGTTGTGTAGCGTCCTGGGTATGGGACTTGCAACAGTTGGTATTTGTGTTGCAGGGCAGATCTGTTTGGCTGTGGGGGAGGGGGTGATGTCAATACTTACAAGAGGTATTTAGCTTGGGCCTCCTCACCCCCATTAATCCCCCATTAATGGTGGCTTTAGTCATATATGCATTTGTTATGTTCTCATTTATATCTATAGATATATATCTGTATATATATATATATATATATATATATATATATATATATATATATATATATATATATAGACATGTATATGTAGACATATATCTATAGATGTATGCATATGTATATATATATATATGTTGGGTAGGATAACAGACAAGACAGCATACGGCATATGACACATATGGGGGGTAAACACCTTGGATGGGGAGGGGTGTTTGGAAGTCGGAAGCCCATGAGCCCCCTAGTGGAAACAGTGGGACTGAGGTTCCCACCCATGGGCAGTCACCACTACACCTTCACGGCCCCAAAGGTGGCTGTGCTGGGGGCTGAGTAGGAGGGGAAGGCTGACCCTCCAGTTGTGCCACATGGCCCTCAAGCTGGCATAGCAGATCTTCAAACTCCCTGCATAGCTCGCTAAGCACCAGACCTGACGACGGGTGACAGTATCCTGTCCGTGCCCACTTCCGGGGGGCGAGCCCCATCCCCTGAGGCAGTTCCACCTGAAAGTGGTGCAAGACCAGTGGACGAGGAGGTCCTGGGGTGGGCCTCAGCCATGCTGTTGCCCAGTGCCATGGCCAGATGAGGTGGGAGAGGTGGGTCCGCTGGGACCGGCCTTCCCAAACGTGCTATGGTGTTTCAATTTTAAAACATATGTGGGTTAGTAATAGTCAACACATTCCAGGATTAGGTATAACAGCATGCATAGATATTTCCATTAACCCGAAATACCAGCTATGGAACAGTTGCATAGCAAACAGAGCACATGCATATATGGAACCATAGTGGCCATTACAACAGCATGCAGGTATATTGATGGCAGCATGCCACCAATGTGGGAGTATTTCAACATGGCACATGCATAGAACAAATTTCAATATTTATCAAACAATAGGACATATGTCCCAACAGTAGATTTAATAGTGCACATATTGATTGAGTTGTGTATTTAGTTAACTGTTGCAGATATGGTGGGGGGAGAGAAAGATGTCAATTAACAACTTGCATATCCCTGTAGTTCTCATTACTTTCCTAGTCAGTGCTATGCTCTGTACCTTACAGGTACTATTACACTACACTATGGCCTTAGATTGAACAGTGGTATGGATGTAGACAACTATATACATGAACTGTGTTTTACCTGCTGTATACACCTCTTACCTGGTATACCCGTGGAGGTATTGTTTGTTAACACTACCTGACTGTTTCTATGCATATTCCCAGATTCCAGGTTGATGTTATGCACATACCTCTCTATCTCTTATCGCGCACACTCTGGGCATGTCTTGACAACATGCAGGTGAAACAGGGACAGATTTTGACTATTGCCCTCATAAACCTTTGGTGAGTTGTACAATGACAGGTTTGTTTTCATAGATATTTTCCAAATATTTACAGGCCTGACAGTCAGTTATATGATATTAAATGCTACCTACATGTCAGAGATTAGCACGCTGATATGCCAGGGGGACAGGGTAACAGCCAGCAGATATGGGCCAATTCTCTGGACATTCTGGACAGATCTGTACAGTTGAGGGGTATGATTCTGCATACAGCTTACTACCACTCCCAGGATTTGAACCATGGCTGTGTGTGCAAAAATCAAACAGTGTACATCACAGTTGGGTGTGCTATATAGATATTTCCTGTGTATCTTTTCTCTGAATTCTTTCTATAAGTCTCCCGTGGTTTTACAATCTGACCTTGTAATTACAACACTCTTATACAGGGTTTCCTAGACAGTTTTATAATGTAGCACTATGTGGATAACTGTGATGAGTAATACCTTTATTAGTCAGAGATACTGCAACACTAACACTGCCATACAATACCAGACTAAACAGTATCAGTCCAAGATTTCAATATTTTATTTCTAGGCTCAGTTTTCATATCTGACAGACCTGTGGGGGGAATGTTTGTTAACACTACCTGAATGTTGTCACACATATTACCAGATTCCACATTATTATTATGCACGTATGTCTCCTCTGTTACTGCACACACTCTGGTCATAGCTTCACAACATGGGGTTGGAGTTGGGACATACTTTGCTTATTACTCTCATAACACTTTGGTGAGTTGCTAGAGTGACATGTTTGTTCTTATGGATATATTTCTGACAGTTATGATGTCTGACAATCAGTTGTATGTTATTATTTGTTGCCTAAACTTCTGGGAGCATCCCATTGATTTGCCAGGGGGACAGGGTGACAGGCAGGGGACTTACACCAATTATCTGGACTTTCTGACAATATCTGTACAGTTGTGGGGTATGATTCTGCATACAGCTTACTACCACTCCCAGGATTCGAACCATGGCTGTGTGTGCTAAAAATACAACACTTCACGTCTCAGTTCAGTGTGCTATTTGGATTATGTTGTCGACCTTTTCACTGTTTTCTGTCTAAGTCTCTCTCAGTTGTACAATATGACCTCTTGTGATCACAACAGTCGTATACAGACATTCCTACACATTTTATTTATGTAGCACAGTGTGAGTAACAGTACTATTAAAAGATTGCAAGACTACATTACCATATGATACCAGAGTAAACACAAGCCGTCCAGCAGTTAGACCTTTATTGTCAGGCTGTTAACCTTTTATTTACATGCAACCTATATGAGACTCTTCCTGCCATATTGTCTTGTTTATTCAGTACATGCCATACACAATACAGGTTTTATACTGGCAATTAACTTTCTACTACTTTTAGATTTATTTCTTATGACAGTACATGCAAGATTATTACTAACCTGCCTCGCGATGCAACTTCTGCAATCTACAGGCATGGGCTTCCCGGTTCACAGCCCGCTCGTCAGCCGTTGTCAAAGACATAAGAGGAATATTTAGCCATACCTATAAATAATATACATGAGCTGGCAAATATTAAACAGGTAGTAGACTGATACTTACACATGGCTGGGACATCACCCATCTGCCTAGCCTCTTGGATCCACTGATCCAAGAGCTCCCTCTTTCTCTGTTTCAGGTCAGCATAGTGATGCCTGACCTGCTCACCGGTTCAAGGTATGCCAGTGGCACTTGTGAGGTCACGGGTGAGATGGTCCCAGGCTTCTGCTTTATATTGGGAACCCTGGTACTGGCCCTGCAGCAGTCTCTGGTCATGGTCTTTAACAAGGACTCCTGCCTTGACTTTGGACTCCTGTATGCCACAGCACTGTGCCCAAAAGTGCCCTCCTTCACCAACACTGGTCATAGTGCCTACAGGAGGAAGCTGAAACCAGTTATGAGATGTATTCTTGCCTGTGAGGTTTAAATAGGGCTGATTTCCCACACTTTGCCATGATTGGAATGTTTTGAAAATGTTAAGCTACGGGCAAACCTGCTTACCTAAGGTTGGCATTGCTTAAAGTGGTATACCAATGGGCAAACTGATTTAGCTGACCTACACATTGCTTACACCTAGTAAGCAGGGGTGTGCAATGCTTAGCATTGCTTCAATTTTAATTTGCCCATTGTTTGCTGTTTGGCATTCATTTATCATTCATTACATGTTATATATGTAGACATGATAAGCAACGACCAAACTAATAAACAAATATAGACGAAAAGCCACCAGCTAGATGATAAATATCATTTAATGACGAACAAAATTTGTACAGCTAAAAACGTACTTAGAACAAACTTAAAACGCCAAATAGAAACACCTAAGAACAAGAATATAATTCAATGTGAGCGCTTTTGTTTAAATATTTTAAACTTCTTCAGACAAAAGACATCTATTACATCACTTCCTTTTATAACCTTCACAGAAAATTGCGCCAAAATCAAATTCAAATTGGAGCATGCTCAGTAGCCAAAAAATGGGAAATAGAATTTCTAAATATAATTCAAGGAATGCGTAAACAACAGTAATTAAATACTATAAAGGCAATAATAATACATTATATTATATAAAAATTTTAAAAACTAATAATTTAAATCATTCTTTTCATATGAAATCATGAAATCACAACCTCTCCAACCCTTAACGTTTATAAATTATTAAATATTAAATATTAAAAAATAAAATATCACGATTAATATATTTTCTATAATAAATTATCATATAACATATATTATTACTACATAGCTTCCTCCATATACACTCAAAATTATTAAAATACTTAAAATCAAATATTAAATTAATCTTGAATTTTATTACGAGTCAATGCTTTTAATTTTAAAATTGGCCCTATAGAACTTCTTTCATTTAAGCCTGGTATACAATCAGCTTGTAATTTAATTTGCCAGGTAAGTTCTCTTTCTTCCAAAATTAAGTTCCACAGGGTTCTTTCTTCTATTTCCACTTGATCTATTACCATATAATTAAAATTATGATTTTTACATTAATTTATATGTTTTGCTAGCGCGTTATTTAATTTTTTATTTTTTATGGCATATTCATGCTCATAAATTCTCTGAGTGAATATTCTCTCAGTTTTTCCTACATAAAAGGAGAAACAAGAATTACAACTTGCAAGGTAAACAACTGCTTTAGATTTACAATTAAACTTCTTTTTAATATAATACTTCTTATCACTTATATAGTGAAAATATCTCCTTCTTGAATTTTAAAGCACCATTTACATGCTCCACATCTATAGTTTCTACTCTTCACTTTTTTGCACATTCCTATATTATTAGATTTTAATAAATCTTTAAAACATTTCCCTTTCCTATAAACTATTTTTGGGGATTGACCTATATGGTTTTTATATTGGGTATCTCCAAATACAGTTTCCCAATTATTATAAAAAACTTCTTTTAATATTTGATAATCTTGTGAAAAAGTGATAACTAAGGCTTTTGAAAATTCGTCTACTCTAATATTCTTATTTTTACTAGATGTATCTAAACTTATGATAGTCTCTCTATCGTCAAACCTACTTAAATCTACATTACTTGCAACATCAGTAACAACTTCACTTTTACCTTGCAAAATTGGTTTAAAATGACCATTTTCTCTTTTTTGACTAACTTCTAAAATTAATTTGTTTATTAACCACATTGGATATTCCTTATTAATAAACATTCTCCTTAAATGTTCACATTCATTTAGAAAATCTGAATTGAATATCTTGTAATAATTCGCGCAGCTCTCACCAATTGACCTTTAATTACAGATCTTTTTTGGTGCTTAGGGTGTGCACTAGTATAATAAAGGAAGCCATTAGAATATGTTTTTTTCCTATAAATCAAGGAAATATACACTTTTGCTTCATAATCTTTCATCAAATTAATATCTAAATAATTAATTTTATCCAAATTAATATTCCACGTAAAATTGAAAAAGTTTGTGGTTTCATTGATATAATTTAAAAATTCATTTAAAATATCTATATTCTCTCTCCAGACTAAACAAATATCATCCTGAGACCGATTATATGATTTAATATAATTATTATATTTACTATTAAATATGAATGTCTGTTCCCAGGACATCATAACTAAATTTGCATAAGTTCCCCCACATGATGATCCCATAGCAACCCCTTTCTTTTGGATATAATACTGATTATTAAATTTTAAATAATTATTATGTAATACTAATTCAATTAATTCAATTATAAGATTATTTAAGTCCTGTTGTACAGAAGACTTAAACAAAACTTCACTAATCCATTGAAGCCCAACATCATGGGGAATAACTGTGTATAGATCGCATACATCTATTGTTACCAAAACATCTTTGGCATCAAACATTATTTGATTCATGTGCTCTAAGAATGTCCAAGAGTCCTTACAAATATATTCTTCTTTCATCATAACTTTTTTTAGTTCATAATCAACATACTTAGCACATGCTGACGTAATAGAATCTCTCCCATCCACCAGAGGCCGCATGGGGGGATCTTCTATATTTTTATGCATTTTCGGATTACCGAAAAACACCGGAATCCTGGGTGTTAGAATATTAAGATAATTAAATAAATTAATATCTATTCGTTTATCTAAAAACATATCATTAATCTGTAAAAAAAATCTTTCTATAAGCACAATTCAACTCATTTAAGGATACCTTTTCATAAGTGTCCGTATTTAGGATCAACTCCATTTTATTATTATAAAAATCTACATCCATAATCACTGCCCCTCCCCCTTTATCTGGTTTCATAACTCTTATGTTCCCTTTCTGTAAACATTTTAAAATTTCTAATTCATCTTTACTTAAAGTTGAGGGATAATCTGTTCTTTTATTAATTCTATCTAAATTCCTTAACTGACTTTCGCACATCTTTTCATACATTAAAAGTTTAGGATGCAAGGGGGGATTATATACACTTGATATATTAAATTTATGTGATGCATTATACATTGAATCCTGAAACATAAATGAAAAGTTAATCTTTCTTAAAAACAATTTCATATTAATGATAGTTGAAGTAACATCAAATGTATTAGAAGGAACAAATGAAAAGCCTTTTGACAATAAATTCGCAACTTCCTGATTAAAATCAATTTGAGTAAAATTATAAACTTTAAAGTCACCAGATTTGTTCATAATGACTTGTCGTAACTTGTTATGTGAGCTCTTACTACATTGTTGCATAATCATTTCATGTCCATTCTCATTGGTATCCAAACCATTATGCATTCTTATGTTCTCCATTTTTTGTCTTTGGGCCTGGCGCCTTGAAACCCCACCGATTGAGGATTACCATATGGAATTTTATTTTTAAGCCTTTCAGAGCATCTTAATTCAGGGTATTTATCATCATATACCAAATCATTATGTAAATTCCCTTCATATTGGCCTTCTCTTGCAGGGTCAGATCTATAAGCTTGATTTAAGGAATGAGTTTTGGTTTTCTTATTAAATCCACCTGGAGGTCTGGGATATGCTATCCCATTTGCATATTGTTTAATGTCTCTTTCAATTTTTTCTGTTTTGGCATTCTTTAATTTAATAATGTATTGATCAATACTATTATATATTCTAATTATGTCATATTGAACTGTATCAAAAGAAACATCCGCTCTAATTATTTTATCAAGTTCATCAAGTTCAGATATCAGATTATCGATTTCTACCTGATTATATTTAATCAGCATGTTCAAAAGATCTTTACCACATCGATTGAACAACTGCAACAGTTCCATATGCATAGGTGAATTATAAACCAATCCCATAGGGTACCACCATAAGCGTAACCCTTTAGGGATAATATTAAGTCTGATGCATTCTTTCAAATATGCACTTTCAAGTTGCAATTTCCTACATTTCATTAATTTAGTATCAAAGTCATTTAATTTATGATCAATATCATTATTAGCATTATTACCTCCTTTAGGTTGTCCAGAAAAAAACAAACGATGATTCCAACCACTCATTTAGCATTGGAACAGATTTTCTCTGTCCATCTCTGTGCATAAACGATTTTTGCACACAAAGTCCACTACTTTGCCCAAAGTTACTTGACTGCATTTCTTGATTAACAGAAACATCTTTCTCTTTTTCACCATTGTCCAAACCTGTGGCTTCCTTCCTGCCCATCTGGTTATTGAAACAAACTGGGGTGATATTAAAATCAAAACTAGTCTGTGAAGGTTGCTTTAGTGCTTCTTTTCCATGCCTATTCATACGACCAGCATCATTTTTATTTAATTTCTCATACAAAATATCCACACGCTGCGTTAATTTCAAAATCAAAGCTGTTAAATTCCCAATCGACCCTTCGGTCCTTCGATAGAGTCATCTAGCTGTACGGCTGCTTCATCTAAGCAAACTGTAGACATGATAAGCAACAACCAAACTAATAAACAAATATAGACGAAAAGCCACCAGCTAGATGATAAATATCATTTAATGACGAACAAAACTTGTACAGCTAAAAACGTACTTCGAACAAACTTAAAACGCCAAATAGAAACACCTAAGAACAAGAATATAATTCAATGTGAGTGCTTTCGTTTAAATATTTTAAACTTCTTCAGACAAAAGACATCTATTACATCACTTCCTTTTATAACCTTCACAGAAAATTGCGCCAAAATCAATTTCAAATTGGAGCATGCTCAGTAGCCAAAAAATGGGAAATAGAATTTCTAAATATAATTCAAGGAATGCGTAAACAACAGTAATTAAATACTATAAAGGCAATAATAATACATTATATTATATAAAAATGTTAAAAACTAATAATTTAAATCATTCTTTTCATATGAAATCATGAAATCACAACCTCTCCAACCCTTAACGTTTATAAATTATTAAATATTAAATATTAAAAAATAAAATATCACGATTAATATATTTTCTATAATAAATAATTAAAGCATTGACTCGTAATAAAATTCAAGATTCACTTAATATTTGATTTTAAGTATTTTAATAATTTTGAGTGTATATGGAGGAAGCTATGTAGTAATAATATATGTTATATGATAATTTATTATAGAAAATATATTAATAGTGATATTTTATTTTTTAATATTTAATATTTAATATTTAATAATTTATAAACGTTAAGGGTTGGAGAGGTTGTGATTTCATGATTTCATATGAAAAGAATGATTTAAATTATTAGTTTTTAAAATTTTTATATAATATAATGTATTATTATTGCCTTTATAGTATTTAATTACTGTTGTTTACGCATTCCTTGAATTATATTTAGAAATTTTCTTTCCCATTTTTTGGCTACTGAGCATGCTCCAATTTGAATTTGATTTTGGCGCAATTTGCTGTGAAGGTTATAAAGGGAAGTGATGTAATAGATGTCTTTTGTCTGAAGAAGTTTAAAATATTTAAATGAAAGCGCTCACATTGAATTATATTCTTGTTCTTAGGTGTTTCTATTTGGCGTTTTAAGTTTGTTCGAAGTACATTTTTAGCTGTACAAGTTTTGTTCGTCATTAAATGATATTTATCGTCTAGCTGGTGGCTTTTCGTCTATATTTGTTTACATGTTATATATGTGTTTGGTATCCATGATTCATGTGTACGTACACTGTATGGGGTCCTTGTGTTTACTGGGGGATTTCAACACTTTATTACAATGACACCTCACATCTGGACTTAATGCATTACTCCAGTTCACATAGGTTATACAACATAAAACTGTATATAGATTCCTTGCACATGTTAATTTTGATTTTCCTGTAGTGAGGATTTGTTTGGTTATACCTCAGTCTTATGTACTGCTGTGATGGCTTACTGGTTAACTACTGTGACTATAGTGTACAAGGTCCTGGGTTCAGACCTGCAAGGGCTGTTTATTTTGTTGCTGGGCAGAACAGTAGCTATTGGATACAGAGTGATTACGGTGCTTTTAAGCAATTTTAAGTGGGTTTGCGTGGGTTTGAACGGTGGTAAGCAATGCTAACTTCCGGTTAAATATGCTTACAGAGAGTTAGCTTCAGAATTGCTTAACCTGTGTGTGCATTGCTTACTCCCATGTAAACAGGCTTAAACCCACTTACTATTTCTTACAAGTGCTTACTCCCTCTTACCCCTGCACTAATTTAGACAGAAATGTAACATGTTTCTTGGGAAGGTGGTGGATTTGGACACTATGGATTTATCATTCATTAGACATTATACTTTTGATTTGTATCCCTGATTCATGTGTACATATACTGTATGGGGCACTTGTGTTTATCTATGGATTTTACAGCATTATTACAATGACACCTCACATCTGCATTTAATGCAGTACTCCAGTTCACAAATATATGTTATTTAGTGGGTTATACAACGAAAAATAGTTTTCATAAAGTGATTTGACATGGAAAATGAAATTTACTGGAGTGAGAATCGAACTGGGAATGACTACTCGTAAAGTGAATGCTCTGACCACTACACTATTGCAATACTGCTTCATTTGCATGTATCTTGGTATTTATCTTCTTGTGCCATTTAAGCTACAGTATGCGTAGCTAAGCAATGGGCAAACCCGCACACCTATGGTTAAATTTAATCTGTTTGATAAAAAAAGGTGTTTATATTATTATATTTTAAATATTGCTCTTATAAACTTGGGGTGTTGCTAGGGTAACGGGATTTGCTTTTATGTACATTTTCTGACTGATTTGAAGTCTGACACTCATATGTTTGCCATTATTTAAGACTTTACTGATGAGATCATCCCAGTGATTTGGCAGGGTAAATGAGGACAGGCCAGATGTATGTGCCACATATCTGGACTTTCTGGATTGATCTATGTTGTTGGGGGTATGCAACCCGTAGTACTGGATTAGAATTGTAATGTAAAATCTTCTTGTGTTAGCTTTGTCCATTCAAGTGAATAGGCCTTCCTAGTGTAAGTGGTGTTCAGCCTGAAAGCCAGTAATGGTACAGTAAGCAGTAAATGGTGATAGTGCCAGTAATAAGCAGTAGCATTGTTAACATGTTGCTGCAGTCAGTCAATGACCTCACACATGTGCGGTCTTTGTTTTTTTATGGACTTTACCCTCAGGACTTAAGGGATGGCTGAAATCCCTATGCACAGCATGCCAGCCCTATTTTCAGATATGATTATGCATACATGGAATGTTCCTAGTCTATCGTGCATGCACAACTGTAATGATGTCTGACTTCATTGGCAATAACCTGTGACCGGTCTCACTCATTGTAATTGCCAAACGGCAGTTCTTGACTGAGAGCTCTGCTCCCAGAAACACCCCCTGCACTCGTCCATGCTCCATGTCTGTTTAGGTGCTGAGGCAGTGCGCCTTCATTACTATGCATGGCGCGGTGCCGTGCTGCTCCTAAACAGTCGCTTCCATGCAGGAATAAGCTATTCCTGCACGGAACCTTACTGAATCCCAGGGAATGATTTATCAGTAATGATTTCCTAGAAACCTCTTAAATAATTACAGTTAAAGAAAACATGCTTTATTATTTCAACATCTTGGTACCCTTTAAACCAGTACAGCCTTTCATCCTTAGCTTCTTATTCCATTTAATGTTTGAAAGGAATTTTCTTATATGTAAGTTTCCTTAAGACGTACCCCTATTCTAACATATATACTTTCTTAATTCTTATAATAGCTTCTTTTATATCTTTTATAACTGTTCCCAGTATCTTTAAATCTTCTGGAACCATATAATACTGTTTAATTATTATATTATACCAGTCTTTCATTTCTTCATTCATCTTCCCTTGTCCCATTTCCACATAATTAATTATCTGCTATATTCATGCATTAGTGAATCTTTCACAAATACTTTCCATTATTTGTAAGAGTTCTCCATAGTATAACTTTGATAAGATGCATAACAAAATTTGGAGATGTACCATGTTTAACCTCCTTTACCTTGTCCCCTGTAGAAAACCCCTCTCTTAATAGGATTTAACCTTGATCCACCCCAATAAAGCTGAAAGGAAAATATACCAAAGTTATGTACTTACCATAACAATAGGGCCTTTCATCCTAGCCTTTCTGATATGACATATGGGTCGTTGAGCCTCTGCTCAGATCTGATCTGGCTGATTTGGTGCTCCAACCTTGAGCCCTTCCACATTCTTCCCTTCACATAATGCCCTGCTTCTCCTTGACTATCTCAGATTGAGTTTGGTGCCTGCACCTAAAGCACACTTGTGCTGCCTTTGATCCAGGAATAAAGGTCCTTTGGGTCATACAAACTGGCAGGGGGAAGGAGGGTGGGTTGTCATATCAGATGGAATGGGAAGAAAGGATCTATTATTATGTTAAGTATATAATGTTCATATCCTATTTATCCAGTTTGTCCAATCTGACATATGGGTCAGAATCCCCAGCTACGTGATTCTTGGGTGGTCTCAAGACAGGAGACATTTCAATATGTGATTTTTATTTCCAATGTTGATATTTATGTTTTTATGACACTTATGGTAACTGTCTTGGACAACAATTATGTATATTTTTTGGAGGACAATTTTTTAAACAAAAAATTGGAGTGCCTATAGGGGCAGCATGTGTACCCCCCCATATGCCAATCTGATTATGTGTTAATGGGAACAGCAATATGTTTTCAGTTCTCCTTTTTTTAAAATATTTTAACATATGTCTAAGATTTTTGGATGACATTTTTATCTTTTGGAGCATCTGTGTGGGGATACTAAGGGACTTTCTGGAATACATAGATGAGACCATTTCTTTTTTGAAATTTACTCACAATATATTCCACTTAAAAATAAACTACCTAGGTATAACCATCAGCAAGAACATCAACACAGGTATGTTTGTTTTGACCATTTGCAGAAAGCCCACCTTCTCTGATTCATATCTATATTTTCAAAGTTCTGTCCTTTCTGGCAAAAGATAGGTATGGTTAAAGGCCAGATGGTAAGGCTTGCTAGGATAATTTCAGATGACACAAAATTAAAAAAATGAGATGGAAATTTTGATAGATATTTTTTTAAAGTGGGAATACCCCTACCAACTTCTGTCAACAGTAAAGAGAGAAATCCTGGAAGGCAGAGAAACAAGTACAAATCAATTCTAGGGGAAGGACTAACAGTTATTAACAGTTCTATTAACTACAAAAAGTGCCTGTTAACGTAGTAACATCAAAGAAAAAAAGGCACCCAAGTATGGGTCTCATACCAACACTATAAAAAGTGAACTGGAAAATTTTTAGTTGCTTTGATTGAGCCCTAGAAGCATTGGTTAGGGGTCCAGATTTTACATATAAAAGGCATGTAACTATAAAGGAAAAGTTAGAATTACCTGCACCAAAAACAAATGGTTGTAAAAGCAATAGCAATAGAAAGGGGCTAGTGAAATGTGACCACTGTAGGCAAGTAAGCTTACCTACACAGGGACAAAATTGAAACTTAGCACATCAAAAAAATGAACTAATATTTAATGGAAAATAAACATTTCACACAAAAGAAGTGGGCTATTCATGTTTCTGTGATTACTGTCACTATTTCATATGGGCAAAATGGAGAGAACCATACACAACCATATTCATGAATACAATTACAATATAGAAAATAGAAACAACAACAACCCACTTTTAGACATGCTCTGCAGTGCAAACAGTACTCCAAGTGTTTGTTGGTTGTTGCTGAACACGTTCCCACCCAATTCAGGGGAGACCCATGGGAACAGAAATTAGAACTGATTTTGCAGCTGTGGCTTGACGCAGGTTAATTTCTGGGCTAAATGACATATATCTATTAATACTTTGTTAAAATTACAAGCTGTCAAAATATGTTTTTAATCTGCTGTTCCCGGTTTTTTGTTTTCAGTCTGCTGTTCCCAGTTTTTTGTTTTTAGTCTGTTGTTCCTGTTTTTTTTTTTTTTTTTTTTTTTTTTTAAGCTGCTGTTCCCAGTTTTTTGTTTTATAAGATGCTGTTCCCGTTTTTTTGTTTTTAGTATCCATTCTGTTTGCCGAGTGTTACGTGGTTCAAAATATGAACTTCAACAAATGGGAAACTTTACTGCATTATGTCTGTTTTTATAAATACTCACCCGTTTTTAATTATTAGGTTTCTTGGAATGATGGGATGTTAACAAAAATAAAAACATTTTTCTTATCAGAATGTTACTTTTATTATTAACTTAAGAAGTGTTTTATCCATATTAAAAAAAATTAATTTGTTTTTATTTTGTTACCTTAGTGGGCAAGTGCACTTTAAAGCTAGGTAATGGTTTACTCCATGTGACTACTAAATGGGTTATTAAAACCTCTGGCATCTTGTAAAAACAGTTTTGATAAAGTACTGATTTTTTTGGATGAAAGCATTTAAGTTCAATAAAGTTCTTTGTTTATTTCACAACTGTGGAATTTTTGAGTTGGGCCATGTGGCTTGTGGCACTGGTGCATTTTATTTCATTTTGCTTGAAGACTGAAAGCTATTTTATGTTTCACTTCCATACAGAAATAACATCTCTTCAGTTAAGAAAAGTAGTGCAATGCATACTCACACCCATAATATTAGGTATATAAATCAGCTGTTCATCTGCTACATTCACTTCCAAGTTAATCTCATAATCACAGTGGCTTAGTGCTAAAATGTGTGCCTCTGACCTGTAGGGTTTGGGGTTCACTCCTGACATAGGGTCACTATTTATATGGAGTTTTATATATTATGGCAATGTTTGAATGAGTTTTCTCTGGATACCTTCCCCATAGGCTGACAGTGAACATTGTCCTTCCTCATTAGGTACAATTGTTTGTGAATTGAAAATGCCTTTGAAACTCTGTTTTGTGGTGTCTCTGTTCCATGGTGCACAGTGTTTATGATTACCAAAGTCTCCTACTATTACTAGGTTGTTGTAGAATGTAATGGATTAAAGGGGGTGTTACACTTTTCTAGTGATGATGGAGGTGAGAGATATGCCAAAGCAAGAAGGAGTCTGTTCTCTCAATCTCTCACTTTTTTTTTTTGTAGTGGCAGGGTTGCAATTAGCCACTTTGGGTCACAATCACAGAGAGTTATGATTGTATCTCCAATCATAGGTTCATAGGTTCATAGGTTCATACTAGGCTATCTGCCCGAGGGCATTTACAAGCCTAGCCCATCGTTTTGTGGCTTAGGCCACCCCACCCCTGGGGGGACTATCACATTATTATGTGTTTGAGACATGGATGTCAACAAATTCAGCTCAAGAGCAAAGCTCAAGAGGTGAATCCTGACATCCATGTCGAGGACACATAATAAAGAGTTATGATCAGTGAGACACCATCATAACTCTTTGTACTGCATAGAGTCTTATCTACTTTATATACGATCAGTTGCAAAATAAAAAAAGTGTTGTGTTTTACTGGCTTTGAAAGCCAGTAAATCATGTAGTGAGTGCTGTCGCATAGACAGCAAGTAAGGAAAACGTCAGGGACAATTTTTAAAACTGCCCTAATTTAAATAAGTTACTTGCAGATTAACATCTGTAAACTTTAATGGACATGGGAGGAATGATATTCAGGGACTGAATGAATGTCTCCTCCCTTATACCTAACTGTCACAGTAGTTAGGGAGTGTATAACATTTGTTACACACATCTGGAAGTGCTGTTACAATCAAGCCTCATGTTACAGTTAACACGTTTATCTTTTTTCTGATTTTGGAGCCTAATTTTGGCACTCCATGCACTGCATCAATGTTATTAGCTTGATCATGTAATTGAAATGAGAAAGACTGATGTATACAATTTCAAGGCAGCACCATTGACTCTGTTGTTGAGCCCAGAATGAAAGATATATTTATATAAATGGAAGTAATGATGAAGGGCAGGGGTGCCGTTTTGTTATCTACAACTCTTAGTAGAGTAACCCTGGAGAATAATTACATTTCTTCCAATTTGTTCTTCATACTACCCACATTAAGAAGGCAACATGACAGATGGAGATTTAGGGCAGGACTGTTTTTTGATGCATAGTGCCTGTATCTGTTACAATTATTTAATTTTATTAACTGCAGTAGCAGTATCGGGTTAGTTGGTAAAATAAATTTAAAACTGTGCAAGCTTTTATTGGGTCTTTTGTCTTCAGGCACTAGATGTACTTATTAAATATATTGCTAATCAGGCTGGCTGGGAATAAAATAAAATCTATAAAGAACCGCAGCATTATAAGGTTGGTGCATATATGATTTTCTTTCTATAGGGTGTCAGTTAAGATTTCTTCAAGGCTGATATAGAACTGTTTTTAACATTGTCTTTATTGGTAACTTTTGGATCATTTTTGATGATGGTGATGAAATACTGATGTTTGTTCAGGCTGAGACTGAAGGGTTAAGAAATATTCTTTGATGTCATTGGATAGTTTCATGAGCTAGCTGATGAAATTATTTTTAGTATAAAACTGAAATCATTGATGTGTCTATATTCAGATGGCTATCCTTTAAGAATGCCATTTAGCTACTCTCTTTTCTTCAATAATGATCATCTAGTTTTATTTGCTGCCTAGTAAATTTATACTGAGTCTACCCCTTACAAGTTGTTTTTGCGGTGACAGCAGTTCTCATCTAGTCATTCCCTATACTGCTTGTGCATGAAACTGTGGATATTCCATGCTTTTAAAATTGTCTCTTTCATTTATCATCTGCAGAGACAATGTAGGTTTATGTACTATTTCATATCCTCTCCTTTTGGAAGGTAAACAAAGTGACTACAAAAAGGGCACTTACATATTAATGCAACCAGGATCCAGTTCGAAAGATGACATCTTATCATTCATTTATTAACTGTTAAGGGGTCAACCTTTTAAACGATATATCCATCTTTTCAGATGCCAGGTGGGTCGATGGGGAGTGAAAACAGTTTATGGGTACAAAACTCAATTTTCTGGCTACACACTTGCATGGATCAGGTTGATAGTAATGTAGTACTGTGCAGTCACAATCTTGTTTTCAGGAAAAAGCCAATGCTGCTGTGTAAAGTAAGCAATGAAAAATGTCCCTTTTACATGTTTTATTGTGTCATCCTGTATTGTAGTATCACTGAAATACTATAAAAATAAGTGATTGCATGCCAGAAAACCATTTTATTTCATTTTTTTTCACCAATACCATGCTCAGGAGAACTTCATATTATACTTGTGTTTATAGCTGTCAATAAAGCAGTGCAAAATCCTCAGATAATCAGGGAGAATTTTAAAATAGTAGCACTATTAGTTTGAGTCATTGACAGTGTGTTAATTAATATGTATTTTTGAAGTAAATGCAGTTTAACTGTAATTATTGTCATTAACTGTGACGTTTGGAGAAAGGATGGTGAATTACAAGTTTTAGGAGGGATTAAGACAGACAGAAATTATCAATGCAACCAAGAGCCAAGCAACTAAGTTGTTTTATTACTCCTTTTATTATACTCCCTGGTATCATGTACAACTTGCCTAAAGTGATTTTACATTTAAATATAATTGCATGAGAAATGTTTTGTAATATATAATATGGGCTATGCTTCCCCTGCTTAAATATGCAGGGAAATGTCATTTATTTGTGAGAGGGTAGTTATGACACAATTCCTCATTACACAGAACATAGGCTTTATTTAACCCACACAAAAATGTGTTTCTTGACGTTGCCAGCATCATTGTAGAATATGTCTGTAACTGTATTGGCATATAAACATTAACTTAAGAAAATAATGTAAGGACTGATGTAGCATTACTTACACATAATTGGAACCTAGTTACAATAATAGGTAAGTACCCCAAAAAGCACTAGCTGCTCATAGTAGCACTTGCTCATTTACATTCCTTGCAGGTCCCAGATAGCTATTAATCTGCAAATATCTTTAGGCAGATTTGTAGCTACAGACATCTGTTTTCAGTTGTCCTACTCCTGTTGCCAGTTGTCTGTTCATATAGAGCTTTAAAGGGCTGAGGATAGCTGTGTGAATGAGGTCTCCCATTAATTATTTTTTTGGCATTTTTCATGCACCTTCCAGTTGACCATTGACTGGGTTAAGTATGTACCTGAGAAAATTAATAAGCTTCAAAAAATCAAGTTTCCAAGAGCAAAGGTGGTGTAAGATTATTGGGGATCTAGATTTTCTCTGCTTATACAACCACTGAGCCTAAGACCTTTGCTAGTCTGGGTGCTAACTTCAGGCGTATTCACCATGATGGTTCTACTTATACCTCTCAGTTGTCTAGATTTTCACAGAATATTTAGATTTTGCCTCATACTTTTGGTCTGTCGTTCATAAAATGTATGGTTTTCTGACAAAACACTGCAGTCACTAAGTAATGGCAGACATTTGAATTTCAAACTTCTCATCCTTCAGGAAATGAATGCTAACATAAATCTTATTATTCTAGCAGGTTTCTAAGAGCAATAGTTAAAATCTGTCCCTGATTTTGGGCTTTTGTTCTCCCCATTATTTTTGGCTTTCTCCAGAATTATTGCACTAAGAGGTTGAGATGTATTCTACTACTGAGTGTGAGATTTCAGATGGCATATACTTGAGGACTGTGGAAAGTCCAGGTCCAAGGAAAGATGCATAAGTTATAGTCCTGTCATGTCTTTTTTACTAAATCACTGCTAGAATGACTAACTGCAGTTTGATCATCTGTCAGTCCAAGAAGTTCGGTCATATAGATTCATAGCTTGAGCAGAAAAGTCAACATGATAGACCACGTTACAATCATCTGCATCCTTATTAAGCAAGAAAAAAATACTTAGAAAGATAGATGTGATAAAAGCAGCATACAGTATTAGAACAGACCAGGCTCTATTGTATACTATTGCAGATAATAAACTTAAGATAGCACAGGCTGAAAAACTAGAAGATATGCAGGTAAATATAGAGGAAAAGTACAAAATAAGTAATTCATTGATGACCTAAAAAGTTTTATAGAGAATTTGGAACCAAAGCAAAAGAATGGAAACACCACCCACAAAAGAAGAAACAGACACATTTTGGAGAAATATCTATGAAGTCCCTGTAGAACTTAACAAAGATGCTGAATAGATAGAAGAAGTAAAATCAACAGGAAGAAGTTCAGATGTATAGGATATGAAAGGGGATGAAATAATGGCCAAACAAATTGAAGCAAAATTAAGAAAATCTCCTAAATGGAAAACTCCAGGCCCAGATACATACCTAACTTCTGGCTAAAAGTATTAACATCTTTACATGAAGATTTAGCCCTGAGTAAGAAATACTTACATCTGCACCCTGAACAGACACCAACCTGTTTAACAACAGGAAAAATGATATTCCACCTTTAAGAGTGAACCTGCAAGCTATCCTAAAAACTATAGACCAATAACTTGCCTTCCAGTGATGTATAAACTATAAACTGGAATTGATGCTGACAGAGTTCATAGTCATTTAGAAGAAAACTCAATTATAGCAATAGAACAGAAGGGTAACAAAAGAAAGTCCTATGGAATAAAAGAGCATTTGTTGTTAAAGTCATAATGGAGAACTGTAAAAAGGAAAATAATCTAAGTATGGCATGGATAGGTTACACAAACGCATTTAACAGCATCCTAGACTCATGGATAAAGGAGTGCTTACACATGTATAAGATGCACCATACATTGCTCAATTAAATTACAGTGACCATGAAACAGTGGCAAACCACTTTGCAGGTAAGCCATGATAAAGGACAAATTATTATCCCAGGGTTAAAAATGCAAAGGGGGATAATCCAGGGTGACTCTTTGTAGACGCTGCTCTTTTGTCTTGCACTTAACCCATTAAGCTGTCTACTTAACAGATTAGGTCATGGTTACAATTTGGTTCCCAGACAACAACAAACTGTAAAGCCTTCTCACCTCCTTTTTGTGGATGATTTAAAACTGCATAGTTTGTCAGATAAGGTTGCTGAAAGCACAACTGTAAGTGGTCAAAACTTTCTCAGATGATATAAAAATATCATTTGGTCTTGATAAATGGGCAAAAGCAACATTTAAAGCAGGAGAACAACAGCATTAAATAAATATCAGTCTAGGACAGTACTGTGATATAGAGGAACTGGAGCAGAACGAACTGTATAAATATTTGAGAAATGATGAAGTGTTGAAAATGAAACATGAACAAATGTGAATAAAACTCAATGAGGAATACTTTAGAAGACTAAAATGAATATTGAAGAATGATGTCCAGCACCTGTTTGCTGAGGGTTGCTGAAAACAGTCCTGACATCTATGAACAAAGTCCAAGTTATAAACTAATTTTGTTTTCTTGTTCTTACTTTCAGTTTTAGGGTGGCTGACTGGCCTCAAAAGGTATTGGATAAGCTGGACAGGAAAACAAGACAAATGCTTCATGCTTATCAAATGATACATAAAAATCAGTGTGTACCAAGATTATATACTCTTCATTCTGAAGGAGGTATGGGCCTCCTTGAAACTGGTTACCTGTACAGATCTACAATCATAAGACTACATGCATATCTGGTTATCTCACCATATCCAAACACAGTGGTCTGAAACATAAAGAGAACAAATGTAAGATGACTTCACTGCTTACTTCACTAGAAGCATATTGATGACAAGCGGAAATGGAAACTAAACCAGAATTAGACAAAAATCAGGCAGTAACTGAATGTGCCAAAAAAGAAAAAAAAAGAATATAAGAAGAAGGATCAGATGTGAAGGCTAGAAATGTGGAAAAGGCATTAATGTAGTTGCAGGTACAGAAAAAGTACAGTTGTGTACACTTACCATAAATGTAGATGTCCGAGTGTATTCATTGTTGCAGTCATCACACTTGGGTTATCCTGCCTGCAAGTAGCCCTCATTCGGCCTGAATACCAGAGTCTAAGTATTTCTGCATCAGATGCTGTCGCTTCTTGCATGACATCAGGTATTCAGGGGTATAAAACAGGCAGCAGACACCATTTCATCAGTTTTTCTTGTCCCAAATGTTAGGAGCCCCGAAAAAGGGAGCTAGTATATGGTGGGGAACATCACCAGTAAAAAGTAAATACCAATGCCATTAGGAATGGTCATAGAGAGGAGAGGTAGAAAGATAGAGAAAAACAGGGGGCTGGAGGGAGGGAAACCAGGACTGCAACAGCGAATACACTTGAACATCTACATTTATGGTAAGTGTACACAACTGTACTATGTTCTTCATGTTTCACTGTTGCAGTCATCACACTTGGGTTGATTTCCAAAGCTGAGGATGGGTGGAGGCAGTCAAAATGTGTTAGGGCTGGCTAGTAGGCCTTGCAAGACTGCTGTAGCAAATCCAGCTCTGGATTTGGAAAAGATAGGTAAGTAGCAATGCTTGGTGAAGGTGTGCACAAAACTCCAGGTTGCAGCTTCCAGAATGTCCCTGGTAGGGACACCGCTGAGAAATGCAGTAGAGGTGGAAGTAGCCCTAGTGGAATGGGTTCTGATGCCCTGTGGGGTAGGTTTTTCATGGTGCTTGTAGCAGAAATGGATGCAGTGTGCTATCCATTTGGAAATGGTTTGTTTTGAAATATCCTTACCCTCTGCCCCTGTAGCAAAGCTGACTAGCAGCTGGTCAGATTTTTTGAAAGGCTTAGTCCTGTCAAGGTAGAACCTGAGCTGTCTGTGCACATCCAAGGATTGCAGGATCCTTTCCCCTTTATTCTGAGGGTTAGAGAAGAAAGTATGTAAATGGATGGATTGGTTTAGAGTCACACTGAACACCACCTTAGACATAAAGGACGGATTAATCCTGAGCGAAACCCTGTCAGCATGGAAAATAATGAAGGGTTGCATAGCCATTGGTGCCTGTAACTCAGGCTCCCTTCTGGCTGAAGTTATGGCTAAAAGCAAGGATGTTTTCCAAGAGAGGAATTTTAACTCTGTTGAGGCAGCGGGTTCAAAAGGTGGAAGCATGCATTTTTCCAGTACAAAGTTAAGGTCCTAGGCAGGGGTGGGTTCTCTCCTAGGGGGCCTTAAATTGTTTGCAACTCTCAGGAACTGTTTGATGAGAGGGTGAGAAAATAGAAGTGGTTCAGTATTATAATGAGGTGAGATGGCAGAGGAATGAATCTTAATGGAGGAGAAGGATAGGCCTCTGTGGAGTAGCTCTGCTAGGTAATCCAGGACTAGAGGTAAGGAGGGCACTGCTGTGTCCTTTCCTTTAGACTGATTCCAAGAACAATATCTTTTCCACTTTTCAACATAGGATTTTCTAGTGCTAGGCCTTCTGGCTTCAAGGATGATGTCCAGCACCTGTTTGCTGAGGGTTGCTGGTGGGGTATTCAAGGGATAAGCCATGCTGCAAGGTTTAGGGTTTTCAATTGTGGATGCAAAATCTGTTTCTCCTGTTGAGACAGCAGGGTGGGACTCTGGTGTAGGTGCCAGGGTGGCACCATTGACAGGCTGCATAGGAGTGGGTACCAGTGCTGGCATGGCCAGTCTGGTGCAATAAGGATTGCCCTTGGCCTGTCCTGTTTTATCTTGAGTAGTACTCTTGAGAGAAGGGGCAGAGGTGGAAAGGCATAGACTGAGAGGTTTTCCCATTGAAAGGATAGGGCATCCACCTTCCAGGCCCTACTGTTATGGTTCCTGGTGCAGTATTTGCTTAACTGGTGGTTGTGGGGGGAGGCAAATAGGTCCACCTCTGGTGTCCCCCACCTCTGGATCAGAAGGTTGAAGGTGTTGTGCTCCAATTTCCACTTGTGTGGGTCTAGGAGATTTCTGCTTAAGTTGTCTGCCAGTGAATTTTGTTTGCCTGGCAGGAATTGAGCTTGTAGATGCACTTGGTAGCTCAAGGTTGTGTTCCACAGGGCCATGGCTAACCTGCAGAGTGGGTAAGAATGGGTTCCCCCTGCTTGTTTATGTACCACATAACTGTTGTGTTGTCTGTTTTTATCAGCAGTTGTCCTGGAAGCATTAGGTATCTGAAAGCTGTCAGAGCATACATCTCTTTCTGATTGATGTGCAGGAGAATCTGCCCTGAGCTCCAGTGGCCCTGAATGCATTTTCCTGCCATGTGAGCTCCCCATGCATAGTCTGATGCATCTGCTGTCAGGGTTTGGGTGGTGAGGGGTTGAGTGAAGTGCAGTCCCTTGTTGTGGTTGCATGCTTCTGCCCACCAAAAGAACTTTGCCCTTAGACAAGGTAAGATAGGAATGACTGTTTCCAGGTCCTGCGAATATTGGCACCAAAGACTTTTTAAGTATCATTGAAGTTTCCTCATATGCAGTCTTGCATATGGAATTAGAAGAATACATGAGGCCATGAACCCTAGGGCTTGCATTATTTTTCTTGCAGATAGCTGGGTTCTGGTGGCCATTTGTTTGAAGTAGTTTGTCAGATAGACCTGTTTTTCTGGTGTGAGAAATGCCATCTGGGAAGTTGTGTTCAAGCTTGTTCCCAGGAATATAATCTTTTCAGTGGGTACCGGTTGTGATTTTTTTTGTTGATGGTGTACCCCAAGGAAGTGAGAAGGCTTTTAACAAATGTCACGTGCCAAAGTAGCAATACCTGACTGTCTGCCTGAATCAGGCAGTCGTCCAAATATGGGAACATTTGGATATTTCTCTGCCTGCAGTATGCAATGGCTGGAGCCAGGGACTTTGTGAATACTCGGCACAGTAGATAAGCCAAAGGGAAGTGCAGAGAACTAATAGCGCATAGAGCCTGCCCTCAAACGTAGATATTTCCTGCAAGACTTCCTTATGGAGATGTGCAGATAAGCTTCATTTAAGTCTAGAGTGACTAACCAGGCATCCTAGGCTAGAATAGGGAGAAACTGTTGCAGGGTAAGCATCTTGAATTTTGGGACCAACAGGATGGTGTTGAGGATTGAAAGATCCAGTATTGGGGACCAAGAGCCCTCTTTTCTGGGCACCAGGAAAAGTCTGGAGTAGAAACCCTAACCCTTTTGCTCTACTGGAACAAGTTGAATAGCTCTGATATTGAGCAGGCAAAGTAGTTGCTTTTGAGCCTCTGTTCACTGGTTTGGAGGAAGGTCTGGAAACCCACTTGGGGTTGGCAGTGAGTGGAAGTAGAATTTGAACCCCTGGGATACAATGTTGAGGACCCATTGGTTCTGAGTAATGGACATCCAGTTTTTTGCATGAAGGGCAAGTTTTCCTACTAGGGATGCAAGTAGTTGGGCAGGGCTGGGAAGGAGAATTGAGAAGTCATTGTGAACTTTTTCCATAATGGAGGTGGCTTACCACTCCCTGGTTTTGGGCTGGGGGTACTCCACTGTTTAGATCTCTGCATACCCTGAGACTGTAGTCTGGGTGGCCTGTTTCCCCTGAGTCTTGTCTGGGAAGGCCTGGAAGGGGCTGGAAATGACCAGTTTTTTGAAGGGTAATGCCTACTGAATCTAGGTGGTTGCGCTTGTAAGAATTCTTTAACAGTTTGCATAGATTTAGCTTTTTCTTCCATCTTTTTAAGAACTTCTTCTGCTTTGGTGCCAAACAAAAGGTCCTTATTTAAAGGAGCATCTAGTAATTTGGATTTGACATGATCTGGCAAGGTTTGTTCCTTTAGCCATGCATGCCTTCTCAGTACAGAACCAGTGACTGCAGCCCTGCAAGATGCTTCTAGGGCATCAAAGCCACACTGCAAAGTATGCTTACTAACTTGGTTTGCAGAATGCATTAGCGCTTGCAAATCTTTATTTTCTGCATAATCTGGAAATAATACATTTTTTTGTTTAATTAGTTCCATAATATGTTGCTAGTACTTCAACATGTGAAACTGGCAATTCAATACCCTGATGGCAAGAGTGGCAGAGGTATATACCTTCTTACCCCATCTGTCTAAAGCTCTGGAATCCCTGTCTGAAGGGGTAGGATTTTTGGCTGTAGTAGCCTTAATACCTTTAGGTCCCTGGGAAATGGTCTCTGGATCAGCAGTAGGATTTTTGAAAAGAAATTTGTGGGAATCAGGTACTCTGTAGTACCTGTCAGGTTTCCTAGCGGCCGGGGGTAATGTATCTAGAGTAAGACTGGATTCCATAAAAACATCATCTACAACCTCTAGGACAGGGGGTATAGCTAGAAACCTGTGCTGAGGCAACTCTAAAAATTCTCTGAGTCTCTTTTTGGACTGAGGATAGTCTTGGCATTCCCAGTGGAAATGCTCTCTTAAGGTATGCAAGGTTTCGCCAAAAGAAAAATCCTCTGGAGGGGAGGCAGAGGGAATAGTTTCCTCTGCATCTGAATCCTCATAGGCTAATAAAGGCAAGTCCTGATAATCAGACGGTTCAGAGTCATTGGACTTCTGGTCTGTAGAGTCAGAAAAAAACTCAATTATTTGTCTCTTAGCAGGGGAAGGCTGGTTTCTCCTAATCAGGGTAATAAGGTCTTCAGCCATTCTAAGCATTTGTTTTCATGGCATGGGAGCTTGAGCATATGCTTTGGTCATCAGTTTTCTAGGCGTAGTGCATACTCTGGGCCTAAGAAACTTGGTAGTTTTGGCTAAGAAAGAAGTTGTCGGTTTGATTTGGACATTGGTAGGATGGAATACACCCCCAGAAGCCGGTGCCTGCACAGCGGCTTCGGACCCATCCAAGGTAGAGACATCCACAGATTACATAATTGAAGAAGCATCTCGCGGCATACCAGACTCCAAATGGGTCTCAGCAGAGGCCTGCGAATCCATAGAAGCGGGCATCAGAGGCTGCAAAGCCGCCTCACTGAGTACCGGCTGACTGGCAACTAGCTTAATGGAAGTGTCATCGGCAGTTTTGGACCTATGCTGTCTGTCTCTATCTTTATCTTTTCATTTTTTCAGAAGATCGGTAGTCGGATGGCTTACTGAAGTCATTTCTGAATACGGGGAATGAGAGTGAAAGAATTTAGTGACAAAGCCCAATGACGAATGGTTCGGGCATTAAACAAGGCACAAATCCAACAGCGAGGGACGTCATGGTCTGGGCCTAAACAGGTGATGCAGTAAGAATGAAAATCTCTGTGAGGTATTTGCTTTCCACAGGCAAGGCAATTGTTAACTTTTTCTGAGATCGGCTAGAGCAAGAAAAAAGGATCCCCAATGGGGTACTTAGCTTTAGAAGACTTAAGGATTATAAACTCGAAAATGAAAATTTCAGGTAGGGGCCGACTGGCACTTGCATGATGTAATGGCACTGGCTGCCTATTTTATACCTCTGATGACCTGACGTCATGGAAGCAGCAACAGCATCCGATGCAGAAATACTAAGACTCTGGTATTCGGGCTGACTGAGGGCTACCTGCAGGCAGGATAACCCAAGTGTGATGACTGCAACAGTGAAACATGAAGAACATCTCCTTAAACAACTTCCGGTCAATCAGGATCTGACAGAGGAAAGGTTAAAGAGAGGTGAATTTAAACCAAAAGATGAAAGGTTAATATTAGGAGCCTAGAAGTGGACTACATACACAGTGGCTTACAAAGTCCACTGAACATGAGGGAGAAGCAGATAAATGCAGGTTCTGCAAAACAGAAATGGAAGCAGTCTAACATCTTGTTGTTAGGTGTGATATATTAATGGCAGAGGGTCTGTATACTGAAAAGCATAATAATGTGGCAAGACTGTTGCATTTGGGATTGTGCTAACATTACAATATTGAAGAAGCTGAGAAGCATTGGAAACATGAGCCACAAAGCATTACAGAGCATGATAAAGTTTATATTGCATGGCATCACCCATTACCAACAGTTCAAGAAATAGGTGCAAGAAAAATGGATATAGTTGTCTATGAGGAGAAGACAAAAGTAGCACTGATCATCAAAATTGCTACACCCGTTGATTATTCTGTCTTATGTAACGAGAGACACAAAGTCATAAAATATCTGGGTTTGCAGGCAGAAACAAGGGCAATATGGAAGAAGGATACCTAGACAGTTGCAATAGTAGTGGGAGCAATGGGTCTCATAAAAAATGAATTTATGATCTTATTTAAATATACTACCTATACGTGCAAGTCCATATGAATTGAAGAAGGAATCAGTTGTGGGCACATTGTGAGTGGTGTGAAGAGCACTTCTAGCTAACATCAAAGGCTGAAACATTACTAATTTCACAAACTTTCATCCTACTTTGTTTTAGGAATGGGGTCCATTCCTGTCAAGGTATTAAAAACCTAAAATACTTGAATAAATTAGACAGCAAGAAACCATAACAGTTAGCAACTTTAACACAAAAATGTTTAAAAAGATAGCTGCCATTAATAAGTTTTTAGTAAAAAATTCTAGCTATTTCTGTCTGCTTTAAGAGCACATACTCTAAAATCTAAGGATGAACACATCAGTGAATCAAGAAAGCATTTTGTTGTTCAAAGGTAATCAAATTAAAAAAAATAAAATACTTTGAGGGAACAAAACAAGTGAGTTATACTAGCAAAACAAGCTGAACTGTACAGATCCTGTTATCATAAGTTGACATGTACAGATGATGTGGTCTAGGTGAAAGATGTGCCCCTGGATTCATGAAGCTCTGTTCAAGAATAAGGCTATTCTTGCATGGAGTGGTTCGTGTCCGTTTAGGATAGCAGCACACTTTGCATATGCACGAAGGTGCACTGCTATCTAAACTAAATGGACATGAACCAGGAGCGAGCACAGGGGGCGTGTGTCAGCAGTGCCTGCACCTGAAACACACCCCCTTCGCTCTGAAAGTGCCATACGACATTTTCTGACACAGATGAGTGTCAATTTATACAATATTAGATCCTGGTTCTAATATTATATAGTATATGAGTGTTCGCAGACACTGAAATGTAAATAGCTAACATTTCAGTGTCCGTGGACACTGAAAAAAAAAAACACAAACACCTAGAAGGCAGCAGCCTTCAAGTGCACAGCCCCAAATGTATGCACTCTTGCCCTACATGCATGGATGCAATAGGGCAAGAGGAAAGGAATACAAAATAAAAACATGTAATAATATTTTTTTTCATGAAATAAATCCAAAGTTTAAGCACTGTGCAGCTTGTTTGCATGGCGTGCTGCTACACTTAGCCTGGCTGAAATCTTGAAAATGATAGACAGCTGCTACTGTGATAAAAAACATCATCAAGCTGCTGTAGTGTAGTGGTACTGCCATGGTATGGAATGTAGAACATGCTTGGCTTGAATTCCCCCTCTGCCAAATTATTTAATAAACTTCTAAGGAATTTGAATGATAGATGTCAATCATATGGCTCACGTATAGCACAGTAGGGGTGGGAATATGTACAATATAAATGTAAAAAATAAGTTATAAATTTAATGAAAAAAATATATTTAAGCAATGCTTTGCTGGTGGAAGCATTGCTATGTGGATTTGCGTGGAGCTAAGCATAGTGCAGCATATTAAAACCGGCCAATCAAGAAAAAGTTCAGGAAAACTGCCCTATTCAAACCGCACAGGTGGGAATACAGCCATAACCATTTGAGATTGCACACAGCAGGACTAAAATGTCTGATGTTGGTGAAGGTGTGAGCTTTCGAGCCCAACGTTGAGGCATCCAAGAGTCCAGGGTCATGGCTGGGCTCCTAGTTAAAAAACATGATGGCAGGCTGCTGCAGGGCCAGTACCAGGGCTCACAGTACAAAGCAGAGGCCTGGAACCAGCTTGCATGTGATCTCACCAGTGCCACTGTCATACCCCAGACTGGTGAGCAGGCACGTCATCACCATAATGACCTGAAGTGGAGGAGGGATGCACTCTTGGACCAGTGGATCCAAGAAGTCCAAGCGCAGGATGTCCCACCTGTCTGTAAGTATGCAGTCTTATGTATTTCTAAGTATGGAAAAAGTTCAACTTGTGACTGTGCAGGTGTGATTAATGTGTGATGTCTCCCCCATACAGCTGCTACAGACAGGTCCCAAAATGTGGAGGCTCATGCCCAGCGACTAGCCCGGCAGCATTGGCAGTATGGTGAATACACAATACCCCTACTATTAGCAGTAAGAAATCCAAATTATAGTAATGGTAGTACTGCCTGTATATATAATTGTGCTGTAAAAGTCAGGAATAAATGCCTGTGTCAGGCTTCCAGTGTTACAATGGAGTATTCCCAGCTGCTGTGTAATACAGGCATCAGTAGCAAACAAGATACAATATGCAGGAGAGGAATATTAGAATATGTATGAGTGTGTCTGAGTGAACTGGTCTAGAAAGTGCCATGTCAGGGCTATTGTAACAGTTAGAGATAAAAAGCATTTCCCTGTGCAGATCATGCAGGAATAGTAATTGTGGATTTCTGAGTCGTACACAGATATATATGTCAAAACTAATAAAGATGATCCCAAACACTAGTGTGTGTCATTTCATTTGTACCTGATAAATAGAAATGTGTATGTCCTGTAGAATGCATTAACTGAAGTGAAATGATTTAGCATTGTGTGTCTGCATACTTTAGAATGGGCATGTCAAATAACTGGAAAAGAGCAACAGTACGTATTCCCATCAGAATGTGTTTTACTTGTTTGTCTGCCAGCATTGTCCTGTATTAACCTTTCAATTTCAGCCGTTTGTAGCTGTGAATGTACTGAGAAATGTATAAGTCTAACAGGTGCAGACTTAAAGCCTACACTGTGTAGTAAGGAATCTAAATTGCAGTATGTAGTTGTAAAATAGTCAAATGTGCAATCCAAAAAAGCACAAAGGTACACAAACTGTAAAAAAACAAAGCCAGCACTCCTGGTACCACATCCTTCAGCAGCTCAAGTAGATCCTTGTAGTAAATGACCACAAAACACTTTGGGAGCAGTAAAAACACTTTTTACTAAACCAAAATAACACATAGATAAGCGCTTTCGTCAAGAACCTTCTCAACTTCATCTGATAAGAGCAAATCCATAAAAACACTGTTAAGTACATTCTGTAAGAGCATCAATTAAGTAATAAACCAATCCCATCACACTGACTGAAAAGGACCTCCCTGAACTCATAAATATTTATAAAATGCAGTCAAAAAAGCATTAAACCAGCATTTTAACAGGTACAAAAATGTTGAAAATAAATATAAATACACACATAATATATAAAATCTATAAAATGATGTTTATATAAAAATGAAAATATATAATATATATATATATATATATATATATATATAAATATTTTTATATATTATTTTTTATTTTATATATATATATATATATATATATGTATATATATATATATATATATATATATATATATATATATATGTGTATATACACACACACACACACACATATATATATATATATATATATATATATATATATATATATATATATATATATACATATATATATATATTACCTTTCCATTGCTTTTAGTTTTAACAGGCAAGCAATGGAGAGTGAATCTTTTAATCCTGGCCATTGCCCTGATTTAGGTGGACCTGCCATATTAATTATTTATTTTCCAAAAGCAGCCCCCATGGGCCACCTCTTTTATCCAGGTCAACAGTGTCCATAATGAAAATTTTGAAAGAGTGGTCTGATTTTTATGTGCAGTGTTTACTTAAGGCATTTGTGGATTTCCCAAGTCTGATATTGCTTAAATGCTCATAAATTCTGTTTTTAAATTTCCTCTCAGTCTTTCTGATATAGAAACATTCACACGAGTTACACTCTGCACAATAAACTGTTTCAGTATGACAGTATACCTTCTTGTTCACCTGTATTTTAAAACCATTCACCAAGAATTCATGACCTTCCATCACAAAACTACACTGAGCACAGGAACCACATTTTTTCATAGACCTGCTTGTACCATATTTCTGTTGGACTCTAAGATGCATTTTAGATTCATCCCTCTCTAAAAAAATATTTGGTTTAGTACCAACACATTCTCTGATATCCCTATCATTAAGCAATATAGCCCAACTTTTGAATAAAATATCCAACACATCCTTACTGTTACCATGAAAGGTCGTAATAAAAGTACATTTAAAATTTGAATTCTGTTCAACATTGGATTGGGTAAAGTCAATTCCTAGTCCATTTACCAAACAGTCATCAATAGGGGGCATGCCCTGTGCAGGAATCACCTCGTGGTGACCTAACAAGGGTTTAACAAAACATCTTTCTCTTTTGTTGACCACCTCAATCATGACTTCATTAAGGAGCCGTAACAGGTAAAACCTCTTGCAAACATAGCTTTCAGATGGTCACACTCATCTAAGAAGTTATTGTACAGACTAACCATCCGGGCTGCCCTTACAAATTGGCCCTTTACTACCCCTTTTTTGTTTAAATGGGTGTGCACTATCAAAATGCAGAAAGCTGTTTGAATAGGTTACTATCCTATGAATTTGTGCTACAAAGGCCTTCAAACGACACCCTTTCTTCAATAAAACATCCAGATACGCTATTTGTTCACTGTTAACCTTATGTGTGAACTTTAAAAAACTGGTTGTGCCATTAATATATTCTAAAAATAAAGGGATATCTTCTCTCGGACAATTCCAACAAATAATGACATCATCCAAGAACCGTCTGTATAATGTGCAGAACTTAAACCATGGGGTATTCATTAAAAATCTCCTTTCCCATTCCAACATAATTATGTTGGCATAAAAACCACCGCATGCTGGCCCATTGCCACACCTTCAATTTGTAAAAACAGTTCATTATTAAACAGAATGAAATTACTTGTGAGTACTAGTTCTAATAAAGTCTCATAGGTGTTAACCAGTGGCTGGGGAAGGCCCTTACCCACCAAAAATTCATGAAACCATTCCATGCCTATAGTATGTGGTATTACCATATATAAATATCTGACATCAACTGTGATTAAACTCACTGTTTCATCAAATTCTAATACATTAATCTTTTTCAAAAAGTCCCATGAATCTTTACATAGTAAAGGTTCATGTTGAACAAAGTCCTTCGATCTGATGTCGATGAATTTGACTATAGGGTGGGTAATGGAGCCCCTGGCATCAACTATGGGCCGCATAGGTGGTTGATCTAAATCTTTATGTATCTTGGGTAACCCAAAAATTACAGGGATCCTAGGCTATGCTATGCTTAAAAATTAAATTCATCCAGAGAGAGACTACCCTCAATGAATAAATCCTGTAAAACACTTCTCACTTTCTTATATGCACCATGTAATTCATTAAATGAAGATTGCATATAAGCTTTACCTGTAAGCAAACACCTCATTTTATTATTGTAGTTTACCATGTTCATCATGACAATCCCACCCCCCCTGTCCGGTTTCATTATCTGGAGGTCCTTATTATCAGAAATTTGTCTTAGCTTATTCATTTCATCCTGTTTCAAATTCCAATTTTACTTTTTTGCCATTTTAACATTTCTCATATCTAATTCACAAATTTTTTTGAAACACTGTAGTGAGGGATGAATGGGGGGTTAAAGGTACTGGATAACCTAATGGAATCCATGACTGACCTACAATCCTTAAATAAAACATTCAGATTCAATTTTCTAGTATACAACTTCAAATCCAATAATGCCGTTGCAATATTGGTACTTTTATCAGGAACAAAAGTCAATCCTCTAGCAAAAATATCACAGTCTGTACTGTCAATAGGTACACTAGAATAATTGAAAACTGAAGTCACCATCATGATTTAAAGAAATGGACAAATCAGGGGGAGCTGCATCAACATCAGCACACACAGCTAGTGCCTCATATAGGCACCCCTCTTGTTGCCGCTCTGGTTGAAAGCATATCCCCCCGGCCCCTGTTGGCATAATGAGGGCCCTGTGGGTTGTACTCTCTCTGTAATTCCACTCCCTCAGTCATTCCAACCGTCTCAGTGGCAGAAATTATTCCTCCCCTAAAAAATTCTCAGTAGGGACCATGTCCTCCCTAGGTTGTGCATGGTCACCCCAACCTTGGGATTTCAGTGGTTCAGGGTATGCAATGTTTCTTTCATATTCAGATTTGTCACACTCAATTTTATTTAATTTCCTACTTTTAATGGAGTTTACTTGTTACTCAATGCTTTTAAAAATATGCACATATTCAAAGTTATTAGCAGAGTGTGCAGTATTAGAAGTCAATAGTACATCAAGTTCTGTGGCTTCCTGTGTTAAACTTTGTATAGTTTTATCATTATGTCTTATAATTAGTTCCATATATTCAAACCTGTGCTGGTCAAATAAATGCAACAATTCTTTATGAAATGCAGAGTTACTAATCAAGCCTGTTGCAAACCGCCACAGGTGGAGGCCCTTAGGCACAATCTTTAGTTTAAGGCATTCTTTAAAATATGTTATCAAGTTGCAGTTTCTTTATTTTTAAAAGCAACTTATCAAACTTCTCCAGATTGTCATTATAAGAAGTAGCACTTACATTTCTTTGAGAAAACAAGCTCTTAGTAGCAGAAAGCCAGGTGTTGAAATGTGGAGCTTCAGAATGCATATTAGATACTTCATCTGCTGTTTGTGGTCGTCTGCCTTCATTTTCATGTCCATTTAAATCAGAATTAGTGTTAAAAGCCCTTCTGGTCCCATTTTCACTTCCTCTGAGTGAAAGAGCCTCCAAATTGGTCCTCCTCTCATCCGTGCTGTTGGAATTGATCTGCTCATTGAACTGAAGTGAATGGTTACCTTCCCCCTGTAAGCCAAGCACTTCCTGGTTATTCAGGGGTGTATTTAGTCTTTCAAGCCTTTCTAAACGCTGACTTACATCTTGTAGCAGTAACGTAAGATCACTGATGGATTTTCCCAGGTCTTGGGAGTATAAAGATGGTAGTGTGCTATCCAGATCTGTGCCTGAAGCCATAAAACTTACCAAGAAAGCACAAAAATACATAAACTGTAAGAAAACAAAGTCAAGACTCCTGGAACCACACCCTTCAGCAGCTCAAGTAGATCATTGTAGTAAATGACTGCAAAACACTTTGGGAGTGGTAAAAATACTTTTTATTAAACCAAAATAACAAATAGATAAGCGCTTTCATCAAGAACCATCTCAACTTCATCAGATATGAGCAAATCCATAAAACCACTATTAAATACATTCTGCAAGAGCATCAATTATGAAATAAACCAATCCCATCACACTCACTGAAAAGGACCTCCCTGAACCCATCAATATTCATAAAATACAGTCAAAAAGCATTCTTAAAAAGACACTCTTTAAAACCAGCTTTTAAATGTCATTAACAGGTTCAAAAATGCTGAAAATAAATATAAATACACACATAATATATAAAATCTATAAAATTATGTTTATATAAAAATGAAACTATATAGTATATATATATATATATATATATATATATATATATATATATATATATATATATATATATATATATAAATGTACAATCCAGCTAATGTGCAAATGTTTCACAAACAGTGACACCAATTTCTGTGTATGCATAATTTGTACTGAAAATGGGAAACAAATAATGTATGTCATAATAAAAGTACTGTGCACAAAAATATGTACTAGACAGAAATGTCACAAAAAACCCACACCTCCCCAGTAGCTCAGTCTGATAAGGGCTAGGCCTGTAGTCCAATTTTGCACACACAGCATGGTTCGAATCCAGGGACTAACACTAACATCTCAGTCTGGTTCTACAGTTGTAAACTGCAATCTAAATAGAAAAAAATAATGTACTGCAACACATACATTTTCCATACAGGGCACACAGGTAAAGAAATATGAATAGAAACACTAGTATGATGTGTATAACTATGAAAGGTGTACAATTGCTGTGTTGATCAACCTCAGTCCTACAAATAGATGCAAGCTAGACATGGGTTTGTGAAAGGTAGATCATGCCTCCTGAACCTGATCAACTTCCTTGAGGCAGTCACCAAAGCCATAGATGAGGGTAAGGTGGTTCACACAGACTATCTTGACCTCATCAAGGCTTTCAACACCATCCCCCATTCTGGAATTATAACTAAACTCACTAAACTAGGTATAAATCCCTACATCACAAGATGGGTTGCCAACTGGCTCACTGACAGAACCCACACTGTAAAAGTTGCAGACTCCAAATCTGACCTCAAAGCAGTGACAAGTGGAGTACCACAGGGTCCGGTCCTGGGACCTCTCCTGTTTGGTATCTACTTCTCTAAAGTACAGGCTAACACAGAAGGCCTCTGTCTAACGAAGTTCGCAGATGACTGCAAACTAGGAGCCATAGTCAAGTACCCAAATGATGTGGACATCCTACAGAAGGGCCTCACTGAGACAGATGCCTAGTGTCAGAGCCATGGCCTCAAGCTCAATGCCAAAAAGTGCAGTGTCATCCCCTTTGGTAAAACCTCTGTACCCATGAACTACCACATAGGCAGCAATCTACTTAACACTGAATGTGTGATAAGAAACCTTGGGACCCAGGTGGACAGTAGTCTCTCCTTTGATAGTCACATTATCACAGTAGTCAGAAAGTTCTTCTATGTGGCACACCCCATCATAAAAGGGTTCTCATCCAGGAAAAAAGAGGTCATTGTTCCCCTCTACTCAACACTCATTAGACCCATTATAGAGTACAACTCCCCTTTTGGAATGTACCTCACACCACATCTGCAGCAGCTGGAAAGGCCACAGAAATACCTCACAAAGAGGATTACTAGCCTCAAACAAAAGCCCTTTACTGACCGCCTCAAAAAACTCCAGCTTTACTCCGTAGCATTTCGCCTACTCCAAGGTGATCTCTGCCTAACATATAAAGCTATGTCAAACCCAGAGCTGTTGGACATGCTACACCTAAAGAAATCCCAATCCATCCGACCTAAACACTCTAGGGACCTAAACCTTGTCGCCACAATAAACAGGACATGCTGGAGGGATAGATTCATGTCCCAGAGACTTTCCATACTCTGGAACAGGCTACCCATCTATGTCAAGCAAAGTTCTTTATTAGCACTCTTCAAGAAAAATCTTGATGAGTGGATGGGAAATAGGAAATACACCCTGGAGATCACGTCTGTGTCTCTGCTCGACAGTGGCACAGAAAATAACTTTCTTGGGTGGCATAAGCCAGGGAACCTTGTTGGCTAGGCTTATGTAGGCCCTTGGGCCGATAGCCTAGTACCTACCTATGAACCTATGAACATCCACACTCTGCAGTCTGGCCGAGACAAGCCCCTTTCTATGTGAAAGGCACAAAACACACTCCAGGGCCCGCAACTAATATGTGAATCTGAAATATGTGTAGAAATAGCAATGTAATGTACACACAGTTCATCTGCACAGGCCCACAGGTAAAGAAATTGGAACAGAAACAGGTCTGATGTGTATAACTAAAATAAGGGTACAATTGCTCTGTTGATATCTACAGCTGTTGGTGTGCAGAAGCAAGTGTGGTCAGAATGTAGGGAAGTGAATAGTAGTGTACTGACAAATATACCTGATAGCAGTTGTCAACTGAATTTGTTCCCTTCTCCCACCACTCAACTGATCAAATCATCAAACTGAAACCAACATGGGAAGGTTCCTAAACAAACCTTTATTGCTGGGACCGTTGTTCCATTTGGTTTATCATTGTTTAAACTGTGTGTATACTAATATTCCCTGTTGAATAATCATCTTATCGCCTGCCTGACATACCATTAACTGGTATGCTGTTGCAACACTGAATGCCATTCCATACATGGATGGGTTCTGTTTGCTATGGCACTGTTATAATTGCACTGTTTGGGGTAAATGGGAATATTCATGCATGCTATTTTGACTAATGTTGTAATGTGTTGTGCATGACTAACCGATATTCATTGTTAATTTCCACACCATAGCACAAATGGGAAGGCAGATCCCAGTGGATCTGCCTCTCCCACCCCACCTGGCAGAGGCACTGGGTCCCAGCACGTCTGGGACCCATCTCAGACCTCCCTCGTCTGCTGGTCCTGCACCACCCTTGGGTGGAACCACTGCAGGGGGTGGGGCCCGCCACCCCCTGCAAGTGGGCGGTGAGGACGCTGTCACCCAGGATGAGGTCTGTGGCATGGTGCGCAGTGTCCTCCAGACAGAGCTGGATGACCGCCTGCACCAGGTGGGGGGCAGGCTATTGCAGTTAGAGGGGGAGGTGGCCCCTCCAGCCTAGCCCCCAGCACAGCCACATTCGGGGCTGTGAAAGAGTAGTGGTGACTGCAATCGAGTGGGGACATCAGTGCCACTACTACAATCTGGGGGGGGGGGCTCATGAGCCTCAGATTCCCAAACACTTTCCCCATCAAGGTGTTTACCCCCCATGTGTCATACACCGCCCCTGTTTGCTGTCTTGTCTGTCTTCAAATGCAACCTCTTCTACCAAACATCCCTCACCACACTTAGCAATAATCCTTCCTTAACATTCCACTCTCACCTTAAAAAAAGGGCATCCATCCCACAAAAAAATCATGTCCCATACATTGCTCTGCATTTCACCCAGTGACATGTATCCATCATGCAATCTAACCCTATCAATCATCCATATTGTATGATACCCACACACCTCCCTGTAGGGTGTGAGGCTCCAACTTCTAAATCCCCACATTGAAAGCAGCTGTTGCTGTCAAAGAAATTCAGAGCTATGGTCCTTTCCTACACCTGTCCTGCATATCCCTACTTGTTTCTCCTCTTGTTTGTCCCCCTGCTTGCCCCAATTTCACTAATTTCCCATTTGCGTTTTTTTCTTTACTTTATTTGAAATTAGCATGGGTTTAAGTGGCCTTAAGCGGTTGTTTAGCTCTGTGCAAACCCACGCAAATCCACTTACAACTGCTTTAAAGTGCCTTAATCACTCTGTATCCATCAGCCTTTGTTCTGCCCAGCAACAAAATAAGCAGCCCTTGCAAGTCTCAAACCCAGGACCCTGCACACTTTAGCCAAAGAGCTTTACCACTAAAGCATTTCAGATGGAAATCAATCTAATGTTTTCTCAAACATATCATCCAGCACAGTCATTCAACAGTAGGGGAAATGTATTTATATATGTAGATGTCTGTATGTATGTATTTTATATATATATATATATATATCTATATATCTATATATATATATTTATGCCTATATATATATTTATGCCTATATATATATATATATATATATATATATATATATATATATATATAAAAACACAACAAATAAATATATGACCAAAGGCACCATTAATGGAGGTGAGGGGGCCCAAAATAAGTACCTCTTGTAATTATTGAAATCATCTCCTCCTCCTCAGCTGAACAGATCTACCTTGCAACACAATAACCAATACGTGTATGTCTCATACCCAGAACCCTACACAACATAGCCACAACAAGTTAACAGTAATCCATCTCAGCTGTACGATGTCAGGATAATTTCAATAACATATCATGCAGAATGGTCTGTGTACTATAGGGGATATACAATGTGGAAGCAGTAAACATTCCAACGATAAATACACACACACACACACACACAGATATATATATATATAAATATATATATATATATATATATATATATATATATATATATATATATATATATATATATATATATATATATATATATATATATATATATATATATATATATATATATATGTATATACACATACATACACATATACATATATTACTACTTATAGATCTGTATAAGAAGATATATATTTAAAGGGTGCACAGCATATCGAACAGCCAGTATTCCTACAGTTGCCACCTTTTAAAATGGCCAGTGTTTGATTGTTTCATACAAAAGATAATTATTGCATGAGACATATACCCACAGACAAGTCAAAGTATATGACGCCACACACATGTTTGCATACATAGACATGTTTATTTGTGTACTATTTCAGTTGTATATGCCATTTCATATAGCAGTTATGTGTTTGAAATACATAATAACTAAGTAATGCAACTCTGAAACAAAATATTTGATACAATAATCTGAAAGCATAACATATGTTGCTGTCCAGGCCAAGGCCTTCAAGTAGTACAACAGTAAAGAAACACTGGCCTGGAAGATAAGAATCAATCAACACTAATTAATTACAGATGTAGTTCAGCAGCCTCCAATTACACTCTGTACTCAACCCCTAGGGGGAAAAGAATTAAGTTGTCACAATGAAAATGTAAATGCTTAACTTAAACCATCGCTATCACACTGACAAACAGAATTGTCTATAAGACAGTAAGCACTAGCCCACGACTGTTCCCATGGTGAAATGTATGAAAATGTACAGCAATATACCTTCATGTGTCTTACTACTGATATCCCTCACATGTTGTAACAGCCTAGGTTAAAAATGTTGCATACCCCTCCCTCATAGAATGACTTATAAGGGCATATAACAGCGTTACATACAATTACTTCTGGACCGTACAAGGTCACACACATTTTGTCCAGCTGTAGCCCTCACATATACATATATATATATATATATATATATATATATATATATATATATATATATATATATATATACAGACCCTATCCCACAATATGTGTGGGAG